>NW_012114611.1:2597199-2648408 GCF_000951035.1 Colobus angolensis palliatus | reverse complement strand
AGAAAAAAAAAAAAAAGAAAAGGTGCTCAACATTATAAGTTATTAGGGAATTGCTAATAAAAACAACAAAGAGATACCACTACACACCTATTAGAATGACTGAAATCTGAAAAACTGACACTATCAAATGCTTGGGAAGGATGTGGAGCAGCAGGAACACTCATTCATTGCTGGTGGGAATGCAAAATGGTACAGGCACTTTGATAGTTTGACAGTCTCTTATAAAATTAAACATAATCTTACCATACCATCCAGCATTCATGCTTCTAGATATTTTTCCAACTGAGTTGAAAAATGTGTGTTCACATAAAATCTCCACATGAATATTTATGGCAGCTTTACAGCCAGTCTTCCTTACCTGCAGGTTTTATATTTGTGATTCACCTATTTCCTAAAATTAACATGTAACCCCAAAATCAATGCTTATGATAGTTTTGTGGTCATTCAAAGACGTGCAGAGAGTAGTGAAAACTTTGAGTCACCCGAAGTGGACGTTCCCAGCTGAGCTTGAACAAGACAAAGCTCTGCCTTCTTGTTTCGATGATCATATTGTAGACAAGTATCTCTTTTGCAGTCTATTTAGTGCCACATTTTTTATGCTTTTATGTTTTTTCTTGGTGATTTCACTGTTTAAAATGGTCCCCAAACATAGTACGGAAGTGCTGCCTAGTATTTCTAAGCGCAAGAAGCCTGTGATGAGCTTTACAAAGAAAATACTTATGCTAGATAGGTCTGAATCAGGCAAAAGTTACAGTGTGGTTGGCCATGAATTCAATGTTAGTGAACAAGCATATGGTACATGCAGACAAAGGAATAGGAAATTCACTGATCTGTATGTGAGGCCCTATGGAAAGTGTTAAAATAACAGGACAAAGCTATGGGAAAGATAGAAAAGCAGCTAAATTTGTACATTTATGAAGTGATTAGCAATATTTAAAATGCATAGTGCCCTCTCACCACTCCTTTTCAACATCATTCTGGAATCCTAATGCAGTAAGACAAAAGTAAAATTAAAGTATTTATACGTGTGTGTACGTATATGTAACATATATGTGTGTGTATATATATATATAAAAATATATGAGAGGAGGAAATAAAACTGTCTTTGTTCACAGATGATACAATCATCTATGTAAAAAAATCCAAAAGATTGATGTGAAGACTCCTGGAACTAACAAGCAATTATTGCAAGGTTGCAGGATGCAAGATTAGTATACAAAAGTCAATCACTTTCCTATATATCATCAATGTAAAAATTGAATTTGAAGTTAAAAACACAATACCATTTACATTAGCACCCCCAACTAAGAAATACTTAGATATAAATCTAGTAAACTATGTACAAGATCTATACAAAGAAAACTACAAAACTGGTTAAATAGGCCGGGCGAGGTGGCTCAAGCCTGTAATCCCAGCACTTTGGGAGGCCGAGACGGGTGGATCACGAGGTCAGGAGATCGAGACCATCCCGGCTAACATGGTGAACCCCGTCTCTACTAAAAAATACAAAAAACTAGCCAGGCGAGGTGGCGGGCGCCTGTAGTCCCAGCTACTCGGAGGCTGAGGCAGGAGAACGGCGTAAACCCAGGAGGCGGAGCTTGCAGTGAGCTGAGAACCGGCCACTGCACTCCAGCCTGGGCCACAGAGCGAGACTCTGCCTAAAAAACTGGTTAAATAAATCAAACTGTTACTAAATAGAGAGATATATCATGTTTGTGAATAGAAAGTCTCAATATTGTCAAGAAGTCAATCTTTTCAAATTGATCTATAGATTCAACCTATGTCAATCTATTGATTGATGTATAGATTGAATCTATAGATTCAATACAATCCCAACCAAATCCCAGAAAGTTATTTTGTGGCTATCAACAAACTAACTGTCTGGTTTATATGGAGAGGCAAAATACCAAAGATAACCAGGATAACCAACAATATTGAGGTAGAAAAATAAATCAGAGGACTGACACTACCCAACTTCAAGACTTACTATAAAGCTATAAATATCCAGATAGTGTGGTACTGGACAAATAGACAAATAGATTAATGGAATAGAATATATATATACAGCCCACACATAGATCAACACAAATATGGTCAACTGATCTTTGACAAAGGAGCAAAGGCAATGCAATGGAGAAAACATAGTCTTTTCAACAAACGATTTGGAACAACTGGACATCTACATGCAAGAAAATCAATCTAGACACACGCTTTACACCCTTCACAAAAATTAACCTAAAAATGAATCAAATGCTAAATGTTAAACACAGAACTCCAAAACTCCTACACAGGAGAAAATCTAAATGATTTTGGGTATGGAGATAACTTTTTAGATGCAACATGAAAGGCATGATCCATGGAAGTAATCCATGATCAGCTAGACTTCATTAAAATTCAGAATTTCTCCCTTCAGAAAGATGCTGTCAAGGGAATGAGAAGACAAATGACAGACTGGGAGAAAATATTTCCAAAAGACACATTCCATAAAAGACTATTATCCAAAATATACAAAGAACAATAAGAAAATGAACAACGCAATTTAAAAATGGGCAAAATGACAGACACCTCACTAAAAAATAAATACAGATGGAAAATAATCATCTAAAAAGATCTCCATGTAAATGTCATTAGGTAATTGCAAATTAAAACAACAATGAGATACCACTACACACCTATTAGCCAAAGTTCAAAATACTGACAACACCAAATTCTTGTGAGGATGTGGAGCAACAAAAATTCTCATTCATTGCTGGTGGGTATGCAAAATGGTATGGTCACTTTGGAAAATAGTTTGTTAGTTTCTTAAAAAACTAAACATAATCTTATTATATAATCATTTGGGTATTTACTCAAATGGGTGAAAAATGTATATTTACACAAAACCTGGCACATGGATGTTCATAGCAGCTTTATTCATACTTGCCAAAAATTGGAATCAAACAAGATGACCTTCAGTAGAGGAGTAAACTGTCATACATCCAGACAACACAATATTATTCAACCCTAACACTAAAAAGAAATGAGCAATCAAGACATAAAAACATATGAAGAAAACTTAAATACATATTGCCAAGCAAAAGAAGCTTCTCTGAAAAGGATTCATACAAGATGGTTCCAACTATATGGCACTCTGGAAAAGACAAAACTATGATGGAGACAGTGAAAAGATCAATGGTTTGCCAGGGGTTGTGGGGAGGGAGGGATGAGTAGGCAGAGCACAGAGGATTTTTAGGGCAGTGACAACACTTTGTACGATGTTATAATGGCAGATACATGTCATCATACATTTGTCAAAACCCACAGAATGTACACCAAGAATGAAACTTAATGTAAACTATAGACTTTGGGTGATAATGATGTATCAATTTATGTTCATTAATTATAACAAATGGACCACTCTAGTGTGGGATATTGATAGTTGGGGAGGCTGTACATGTTTAGGGACAGAGGTATGTGGGAACTTCACACAATTTCAGCTCAATTTTGCTATGTGTTGGGAGAAAAGTTGAGGCAAGACTTGCTAGTCTGACATAAAAAGAGTCTTGGAACATGTCCTGGGTCCAGAGTTTAAAACCTCTTGTGGCCTATGGAACACCAAGCTCTGTGCTGAAGGGTGGAAGGCTGCCCCGCCGCACTGCAACCTAAGCCCAGGGCATAAAACCCCTTGTGACTTGGATGGAATCCAGGGCTCAGGGCATAAAAGGCCTTGTGGCCTCTGGAATGTGTCTAGACTTGCTGGCTTCTTGCTTCTAGCAATTCCAGGCACATAGATCTATTGTATCTTAAACTAAAAGAACATGTTTCCCATTATCTCAAGTAGCAGAACATGTTGCATATGTATCAAAAAAAATGCTAAACCATCACAGCTGTCGATCATGCGCTTAATGCATCGCTACCTTTCAACCCCCACATCCTTACCACCTGTTTCTTTGTTTGATCACCAATAAGTAGTGTGAGGTCCCAGAGCTCAGGGCCTTCACAGCCTCCATACTAGCACTGGCCCCCTGGACCCACCCTAGGTACTCTTGTCTCACTCCTTTGACTCCACTGGACTTCATAGCCCCCATGGTATGGTGTTGGGTCTGATCACCCCAACATTCCTGGTGCCCAGTGTGGGGTGACAAAGACCCCAGCAAAGGAATGCTAGAGCATGTGGAAGTGGAGGATGTATCATCAGAGGACACCCGAGGATGACTGAAGGAAGCTTGGTGGGTAAGCTGGGCACTCGCAAGAACCAGGGTAACTATGGGGAAAAGTGAAAGTAAATGTACTGCTTATTCAAATTTCTTATGGCATTTATTACAGAGAGGGGAGTTAAGGTTAGTACTCAGAATTTGTTAACACTTTTCAGTACAGTAGAGCAGTTTTGTTCATAATTTCTGGAACAAGGGACTATGGAGTTGGATGAATGGGACAGAATTGGAAGAGAGTTTAAAAAGGCGTATAAAAATGGAGCGAAAATTCCAGTTTCTGTCTGGTCAGTATGGGCATTAATAAAGGCAGCTCTTGAGCCATTTCAAACAGATGATGAGGCAGATTCAGAAGAGGAAGAGGAAGACCACTGTAAAAAACTACTTCAGATTCTGAATGCAAGGAGCAAAAACTGGAGGAATTTAAAGAAAAGAAAGGGAAATGAAAAGGGTATGCTTTACTAGCCTGTTGGCTCCTTCTACTGAATTAAGTGAATGGCCACCTCCTCCCCGTCCCCCTAATGGGCAAGAAGATGAATTAGCTGAAAAACTTACCACTCCTGTAGTGGCAACACTAAAATCTGGAGCAATTGGTGGTGCTATACAAAATTCTATTCAAAAGGCTAGAGCTAAGGGAGATCTTGAAGCATGGCAATTTCCAGTTACTATAACTCAGCAAAGAGGACAGAATATAGCTAATTGGACCACCTTTTCCTTTAAGTTGTTAAAGGAATTCAAGGAGGCCATTAGTCAATATGGGCCAAACTCTCCTTTTGTGCAAACTTTGCTAAAAATTGTGGCTCTTGATAATAGGTTAATACCATATGATTGGGATACATTAACAAAATCTGCTCTCACACCATCTCAATACTTACAGTTTAAAACCTGGTGGGCTGATGAAGCTCAAACTCAGGCAAGGGAAAACACACAAGCCTGTTTCCTTTGAACAGTTGATGGGGGCCGGCCCTAATTGGGGTTGATTAGAAAATCAAGCAGTAATGGAGGATGTTGCCATTGTTTATCTGCACTTTGTGTGCTTATGGGCATGGGAAAGGATAAATGTTACAGGAGAAAAATATCCTTCTTTCAGTTCTGTCCAACAAGGACCTAAAGAACCATATATTGATTTTATTGCTCAGCTCCAAGAGGCTGTGTATCAAGCCACTACTGATAAAACAGCTCAAGATGTTGTAATACAACTTCTTGCATATGATAATGCTAACGCAGCATGTCAAAATGCTATTAGACCTATGAGAGGGAAGGCTCATTTGGCTGAATATATTAAGGCTTGTGATGGCATTGGAGGTAACTTACATAAGGCTACCCTTTTAGCTCAGGTTATGGCTGGATTAAGTCAGAAAAAATATGCCCATTTTTCAGTTTCTTGTTTTAATTGTGGGCAATTTGGACATACAAAAAGGGAACGTAAAAAAGGAAATCAAAAGGCAGGAACTACTACCATCAAACAACAGAAAAGCCCCAGTTATGCCTCCATTGTAAAAAAGGCAATCACTGGGCAAATCAGTGTCACTCTAAATTTAGTAAAGATGGACAACCTCTTTCAGGAAATGGGAAAAGAGGCCCACCTCAGGCCCCTCAACAAACTGAGGCATATCTGGCACAGCCAGTGCCCTTACAAACGTACAACAATTGTCCCCCACCACACAGGCAGTGCTGCTGTAGACCTCTGCAGCACAATTCCCATCTCCCTACTTCCTGGAGAGCCATCAAAAAAGGTACCCACAAGGGTTAGGGGCCCTTTCAGTAACAGTTGGTTTATTGCTTGGAAGATCTAGTTTAAATTTAAGAGGTGTCACTGTGCATACTGTAATTATTGATTTTGAATATACTGGAGAGATTCAACTAGTTAGTTCCTCAACTCAATGATCTGCTCCCCCAGGAGAAATAATTGCTCAGCTGCTGCTACTGCCTTACACAAAACTAGGGAGCAGCACAGTGAAAAGAACAGGAGGCTTTGGTAGTACTAATCCAGCAGGCAAGGCTGTATATTGGGTCAATCAAGTGTCTGACAAAAGACCTATTTGTACAGTAACTATTCAGGGAAAGGATTTTGAGGGGCTAGTAGATACCGGAGCTCATGTTTCTATTATTGCTTTAAATCAATGGCCCCGACACTGGCCCAAACAAAAGGCATCCACTGGTATTGTTGGAGTAGGAGTTGCTTCAGAAGTTTTTCAAAGTTCCTTGATTTTGCCATGTTCAGGGCCAGATGGCCAGGAAGGGACAATCCAACCTATTATTACACCTATTCCTGTCAATTTATGGGATAGAGACTTATTGCAACAATGGGGTGCTGAAATATCTATTCCTATGGACCAATATAGTAATAGCAGTAAACAAATTATGAAAAATATGGGATATCTCCCGGGAAAACGATTAGGAAAAAATGAAAGTGGCCAATTAGAACCTTTAGAATTAAAAGGGCAAACATATCAAACCGGATTGGGGTATCATTTTTAGGAGTGGCCATTGTTGAGCCTCCTGCTCCCATTCCTCTTGTTTGGCTAACTGCCAAACCGGTTTGGGTGGAGCAATGGCTGCTGAAATAGGAAAAACTGGAGGCTTTAAAAGAATTGGTGCAGGAACAATTGCAAAAGGGACACACAGAGCCTACTTTCTCTCCTTGGAATTTTCCTGTGTTTGTCAGTAAGAAAAAATCAGGGAAACAGATAATGTTAACAGATTTACAACCTGTTAATGCTGTAATTCAACCCATGGGAGCACTGCAACCAGGGCTGCCCTCCCCAACCATTATTCCAAAATACTGGCCTCTTATAGTAATAGATCTAAAGGATTGCTTTTTTTACCATTCCTTTAGCTACCCAAGATTATGAAAATTTTGCTTTTACTGTTCCCACCATAAATAACAAAGGACCAGCAGACAGATACCACTGGAAAGTACTACCACAGGGCATGTTAAATAGCCCGACTATTTGTCAAACCTATTTCGGGAAAGTTATGAAGCAGTTAGAGAACAGTTTTAAAAATGTTATATTATTCATTACATGGATGATATTCTATGTGTAGCTGAAACTAGGGAAGAATTAATGTTATGCTACAAATAGTTAGAAGAGGCTGTAACTGCAGCGGGGTTAGTTATAGCCCTTGATCAAATTCAAACTTCTACTCCCTTTCAATATTTAGCAATGAAAGTAGAACAAAGTATTATTAAGCCTCAAAAGATTCAAATTTGAAGAGATAATTTAAAAACGCTGAATGATTTTCAAAAATTACTAGGAGAAATTAATTGAGTTCATCCCACTTTAGGTATTCCTACCTATGCTATGTCTCACCTCTTTTCTACTTTATGAGGTGATTCTAACCTTAACAGTAAATGTTCCCTGTCCAAAGAGGCATTAGAGGAACTCCAATTAACTGAAGAAAAAATTCAACAAGCACAAGTGAAGCAAACCCTACGCAGCCATTACAGTTTTTAGTTTTTCCTACTAAGCATTTCCCTACAGGTGTTACTGTTCAACAAAACGGTCTAGTTGAGCGGCTTTTTCTACCTCACAATACAACTAAAATGCTCACTTTATACCTAGATCAAATTGCTGTGCTAATAGATCAAGCAAGGCTGCACACAACAAAATTAATGGGATATGATCCAAATCAAATTATAGTTCCATTAACTAAACAACAAATTCAACAAGCTTATATTAATTCCCAGGAATAGCAAGTAATTTGGCCGGTTTTATTGGCATTCTTGATAATCATTATCCTAAATCCAAAATCTTTCAGTTTCTAAAATTGACATCATGGATATTGCCTTCCATTACTCAAAAAGCCCCCACCGAAGGGGCCATTACTGTTTTTACTGTTGGGTCTAGTAATGGGAAAGCCTCATCTGTAGGATCTCAACAAGTTTTTCAAACTGACTTTGCTTCTGCTCAAAGGGCTGAACTTATGGCTGTGATAACACTGTTAAAAACTTTTAAACAGCCAGTAAACCTTGTTTCTGATTTAGCTTATGTGGGGCAAGCTACACAAAATATTGAATGTGCCTTAATTCAGAATGTAACTGATGACCAACTTAATCTTTTCTTTCATTCTTTGCAGCAATCAGTACAACAAGGACATTCCCCTTTCTATATTACACATCTAAGAGCACATACTAACCTCACTGGTCCCACTTTATGCCTTAACCTGTCTTTTCTCATTCATCTGAGACTCTGCCAACTCCATTGCCCCCATGGCCTGGTGTTGGGTCTGATCACCCCAACAGCTATCAGCCTAAAACTTTTCTAAAATATAAAAGTTATTTAAAAAAAATAGATAGTGGACCAAATTGCTGTGAGGCTGAAAGCCAAATAAATTTATAGTCACATTATTCAGGGTGAGGAAAATGCTAAATCTTTTTGGTTAGTGCTGGCTAGGTCACATGTTTTGAAAAGTGATACAGTGTGACAAGCGTTAAGCCAGGTGCGGTGGCTTATGCCTGTAATCCCACCACTTTGGGAGGCCAAGGTGAGCAAATCACCTGTAGTCAGGAGTTCGAGACCAGCCTGGCCAACCTTGTGAAACCCCATCTCTACTAAAAATACAAAAAAAAAAAAAAATTAGCTGGGCTTGGTGGCACTTGCCTGTAATACCAGCTACTCAGGAGGCTGAGGCACTAGAATCACTTGAACTAGGAGGCAGAGGTTGCAGTGAGCCAAGATCACACCACTGCACTCCAGCCTTGGCTACAGAGCAAGACTGTCTTCTGTCTCAAAAAAAAAAGAGAGAGAGAAAAGTATTACATGTGCAAGTAATACAGGTTTAGAGGGTAAGGAAGCTACGGAGAAACTTTTAGAATACCTGCTAAGCGTTATACGGGAAAAGAGTTATATAAAACAGTAAGTTTTCTACACTGATGAGACTGGTTTGTTTTACAAGGACATTGGCAAATGAACCTTTATAATGCAAATGACCTTCAAAGTCCCTGTTTTAAAATCATGCAAAGACTGTGCAATTCATTCTTTGTAAGAAATATGTGTTAAATAAGGTGTCTTTAAATAGAAGCACACATAAAACAAGGTTGTCTATTAATCATTTGATGAAACTGTAACCAGAGATTTGCAGGAACCTAACCTTGCATTTCCCAAGGAGCAATGGTTCTATATTCACTAACTTAATGTTCACAACAACTTTATAGAACATAACTACCATAAATAATTATAACTAACTGTATTTATAATTGTTCAAAACTGGAAGTAAGCAAGATGTTCTTCAGTAAGTTAATGGATAACAAACTGTGGTACATTCATACAATGGAATGTCATTCAGCAATAAAAAGAAATGAGCTATCAGGCCATGAAAAGAGACATGGATGAATCTTAAAT
This sequence comes from Colobus angolensis palliatus, assembly GCF_000951035.1. Classification (NCBI taxonomy): domain Eukaryota; kingdom Metazoa; phylum Chordata; class Mammalia; order Primates; family Cercopithecidae; genus Colobus; species Colobus angolensis. The sequence continues at coordinate 2,638,873 of NW_012114611.1, read as the reverse complement.
ACATATTGGTAAGTGAAAGAAACCAGTATGAAAAGGCTACAACCTGTATGGTTTTAATTACATGACCTTTTGGAAAAGGTAAAACTATACAGAAAGTCAAAATATCACTGGTTGCTAAGAGTTCAAGGGGAAGGGCAAGAAGATTGAATAGGTGAATCACGGGGATTTTTTTAGGGCAGTGAAACTGTTCTGTATGATACTATCATTGTGGTTACATGACACTATGCACCTGCTAAGGCCCATGTAGCAAAAAAGGATGAACCTAAATGTATGCAAATTTAAAATACATCTTTTAGGAGACTGTGGGAATCCCAGGTTTGAATGCTGAATTCACATCACTGAAGCGGTTAGGGGGAAAAGGTATAGACATAAATACCTTTGGAAATGAGTAGAGTCTATAAGACTAAAGGCAAAAGCACCTGTACATAAGAACTGTATTCTAGTTAACAAACTTGTTTCCCAGAGGGGGAATAGGTTAACAGTTCTGATACTGCCATTCATGGATATGTGAACAGTTAAGTAAATAAATGGCAGATAGTGGAAGATAGATTTCTCTCACTGCTGAAATGAGAATTTACAAATAAGCAAGGGAGAAGGCTGGAACTATCTATGTAATAATAAGTTAGAGTCGGAAACATCAGAATGAACTCATGTTTAACTTAATATAACTAGAGATTATTACATAAAGGAATATTTATAGGTATGTGTATATACACAAGTACATATGCACACATGCGTTTCTTGCTCTCAACTGGGAGGGCCCGGAGCAATGACATCCTAGTAACAATCACATCTAGCACCCAAATCTTGGGGTTTTTTTCACTTTTCCTTTTTGTAATTTGTAATTTGTCATTTTTATTAGTACATAGTAGGTGTACATATTTATGTGTTACATGAGATATTTTGATACATGCTTGCAATGTGTAATAACCACATCAGGGTAAATGGGGTATCTGTCACCCTTAAGCATTTATTCTTTGTGTTACAAACAATCCAATTATACTCTTAGTTATTTTTAAATTTACAATTAAATAATTTTTTGCAGGCCAGGTGCAGTGACTCACACCTATAATCCCAGCACTTTGGGAAGCCAAAGTGAGTGGATCGCTTGAGCCCAGGACTTCAAGACGAGCCTGGGCAACATCATAAGACTCTTTCTCCACAAAAAAAATAAAATAAACAAAAAAAATTAGCTGGGTGTGGTAGTATGCACCTGTAGTCCCAGCCACTCAGGAGGCTGAGGCAGGTGGATCCATTGGGCCTTGGAGATTGAGGCTGCAGTGAGCCATAATGATAACAGAACAACACTCCGTCTCAAAAAAAATTTTATTTTTTTACCATAGCCACCCTGTTGTGCTAACAAATATTAGGTCTTATTTCTTACTATTTTTTGTACCCAGTAACCATCCCCAATTTCTCCCCACCCCCCAACTACCTTTCACAGCCTCTAATAACCATCCTTCTACTCTCTATCTCCATGAGTTCAATTGTTTTAATTTCTTAGTTCCCACAAATAAGTATAAACATAAGAAGTTTGTCTTTCTATGCCTCATTTATTTCACTTAATATAATGACCTTGAATTCTATCCATGTTGCTGCAAATGACAGGATCTTATTCTTTTTTGTGGCTGAATAGTACTCCATTGTGTATATGTATCACATTTTCTTTATCCATTCATCTGTTGATGGACACTTAGGTTGCTTCCAAATCTTGGCTGTTGTGAATAGTGCTGCAATAATCATGGGAGTGCAGATATGTCTTTGATATACTAATTTTATTTCTTTTCAGTATATACCTAGCAGTGGGATTGCTGGATCATATGGTAGCTCTATTTTTAGTTTCAGAAACTTCCAAACTGTTCTCCATAGTGGTTGTGCTAACTTACCTTCCCACCAACAAAGTACAAAGGTTTCCTTTTCTCCACATCCTCACCAGCATTTATTATTACCTGTCTTTTGGATAAAAGCCATTTTAACTGGGGTAAGATAACATCTCATTGTAGTTTTTGCATTTCTCTGATGATCAATAATGTTGAGCACCTTATATCTGTTTGCCATTTATGTCTTCTTTTGAGAAACATCTATTCAGCTCTTTTGCCCATTTTTTAGTCAGAGTATTGGATTTTTTCCTATGGAATTGTTTGAGTTCCTTATATATTCTGGTTATTAATTCCCTGTCAGATGGGTAGCTTGCAAATATTTTCTCCCATTCTGTGGGTTATCTCTTCACTTTTTTATTTTTCCTTTGCTGTGCAGGAGTTTTTTAAATTGATGTGATCCCATTTTTCCTTTTTTGCTCTGGTTGCCTGTGCTTGTGGGGTATCGCTCAAGAAATCTTTGCCCACTCAAATGTCCTGGAGAATTTCCTCAATGTTGTCTTTTAGTAGTTTCACAGTTTGAGGTCTTAGATTTAAGTCTTTGATCCGTTTTTAATTTTTTGTATATGGTGAGAGATGGAGGTCTAGTTTCATTCTTCTGCGTAAAGATATCCAGTTTTCCCAGCATCATTTATTGAAGAAAATGCATGTTTCCCTAATGTATGTTCTTGGCACCTTCATGAAAAATGAGTTCACTGTAGATGTATGGATTTATTTCTGAGTTTTCTGAAATAAAAATTCATTCTAAGAGAGTGGATAAACTGGCAACAACCAACACAGACTAGGTTTAACGTATCTATGTTGTTCATCAAATGGTTAAGATAATCATTGACTACAATATATTAGGGATGATAAGAGAAGGAAGAAAATATCTACAAAAGAATAAATATAATTAGTAAACAAACATAGTAAATGCATTATTACTAATAACAAAAGAAATATAAATTCACAATTAATATCATTTCATACTTTTCAAACTAGTACCATATATTTTTAATCCAGTGGTATTTAACGCAGGGGAGAAACAGTCGTTTACCTCAGTTCTGGTATCAGAGTAAACTGGCCAACCCTTTTGGAAAGCAATCTGTCAGTGTGTGACAGGAGTCTTATCAACATTTTTACCCATTAACCCACTAGTTCCATTTCAGGAATGATTTTAAATACCAAAGAAATGATCAGTACAAAGGAGTTTAATATAATGTTATTTATAAGCATGAAAGTCCAACTTTACTGTTCTAAACAATGTAAGGAAGTAAATTATAAAATGTAACAGTGAAAAATGCCTAATGACATGCTTTAGGAAATTGCTCAGTAAACTTTGGAGAAGATGCTTAATAGAACATTAAAAAAACCAAAACCGTCTTTCACTCTGTATTTAAATTATTATGGAAAAATTCTTATAAAATTAAGCAGGCAAAGCGAGATGCAATTGTGCAGAGTGGATGACTGTTACAGTCAAAATGCAGAATATAATCCCTGCTACTCAGGAGGCTGAGTCAGGAGAATCGCTTGAACCCGGGAGGCGGAGGTTGCAGTGAGCTGAGATGGCGCCATTGCACTCCAGCCTGGGGGACAAGAGCAAGACCCTGTCTCAAAAAAAACAAAGTTATTCACAGATTTTCAACCATGTCGGGGGCTGGCACCCCAACCCTTTTGTTGTTCAATGGTCAATTGTACAAAATTTTGATATATACATACTAAGTCCACTGGCAACAGAGTAATACCTCATTACACAGAAACAAATATATGGTAGATACTAAAACTGATAAGGCCCCATAATACAAAATATAGCCAAATATGAATAAAAACAGCTTAAAAGGAACAAATTATTCAAAAAATCATGCTTAATATATGACATATCAATGTCTGCTTGTTGATAAGCACTTTTTAGAATATGATGTCTAGGAGAAAATGCCTCTGGAACAAGTGGTAAATAATCCCTGAAATTATCAAATTACACAAAGGAGAACTATATACCAAGGTATTATAAGGAACAGTATGTTTCTATGCAGAATTTGTGTTATGACTGCATGAATGTATCATAAGAGAAATTTTCTATCAGCGAAAAGGAAATTTATTTAGAGTCAGGGTCTTGCTATGTTGCCCAGGCTGGAGTACAGTGGTGCAACTGTGGCTCACTGCAGCCTCGAATTCCTGGGCTCAAGTGATCCTCCCACCTCAGCCTGCAGAGTAGATAGTACCACCGGCGTGTGCCACCACACCCAACTATTTTTTCTTATTTTTTGTAGAGACAGGGTCTTGCTATGTTCCCCAGGCTGGTCTTGAACTCCTGCCTTCAAGAGATCCTCCTGCCTCAGCCTCCCAAAGCACTGAGATTACAGGCATTAGTCACTGTGCCTAGCCCCCAGGATGTATTTAATGCTAACTCAAACCTTTCTCAGGCCTCTTTTTACAAACTCACCTCATTCCAACAGACCATAATCACAACTTTTCTTACTCTTCTTGTCATTGATGTTCCCCATGTAATTCCTCTTCTCAACTGCTACTAAAAATCAAACCACCAAACAAAACATTCAGTGAGCATTATAACTGTAAACAACAGAAGGTGCCCTCCATGAATAATAGAATGTTTCTGTCTTGCATTCCTAGACTTAAGGTGAGACACAGGCTACAACTCCAGGGGCCGGACTTCCTTAAAATGAAAGTCTGGGCACATGGGGTGGCCTGTTGTAATCATTCTACTTGGGTGCTGGTTATAGTCAGTGTGCTGATATCACATGGATCACTGTGATTGAGAGAAAGATACCAGAAGGTACAGGCAAATTCCCTTTAATGGAAAAAGAAAAGGGTAAGTAAGGCAGCATAACTGCACAAAGGCAGCCCTATGCCTCCAAGGTTCAGCAGAGCTCCTCACATCACAGGGATACTCCACGGGGCTACTCCCTGCAACTTCAATGTTTTCACTCAGTTGACCATATTTTCTGACCACATTGAGGATTCCATCTGGTCCTCAGAAGGCTAGAGAATCTGGTTACTTGTAAGCTGACCCATTAGTTAATAACTGTTAACAATCCCAGTACCAAACTGCCATCACACCATTTTAAAAAAATTTTGTAGGAAATTCTGCAAGAGAGGGGACCAAAGAGGCAACATAAATGATTAGGAGAGATCTTCAAAGCTACCAGTTGATCTACTTTTAATTTAACCTACTTTTCTATACATTTTTATATTTTTATTATTGCAGTAATAATAATGTATTGCTTTTTTCTTTTATTTTTCTAAGATATTTTTGTTATAAAGAGTATAAAATATATATGTGCAGTTTAATAATAATTTAAAGTGAGCAACCTCAGACTCTGACATGTGTATAACAGTCTCTCATTATGGTTTAAATTACACCTTCTAATAATGTTCATCATTTATTAATTTGTTTATTGGCTATTTGGAAATCCTCTTTTGTAAAAGGACCATTTAAATTTGTATTTGTTTTTCCTATTTAAATTTGTATTTGAAATTTTATTTATTTGTAGTACTTCTTTTCATATTCTACATATACCCCCATATCATACATCTATACTATATTTATCTTCACTCAGTCTTTGGTTTGCTTTTTCACTGTCTTAATGTTGTCTGTCAACGAACAGAAATAACTTAATTTTTATTTTATTCAGTCCAATTAATTAATCTCCTGTTTTAAAAAATAACCCACAAAAGAGTAGATAATAACAATTGCTCATAATGGTTTGTTAAAGCAAAAACCACCATAACACTTCCAATATATATTATTCAACACACATATACACATAATCAAAGAGGTATGCATACACTTTATATATGGGATATACATTTTATATATAAGTATACACTTTATGTATACTTATATATATAAATCATACCAAATTTAAAGGAACTCTTAAATATACACACACATACATATATAAATTCTTAGATACATCTATGAATAAATGCTCTAATGAAAAGATAAATAAAAATTAAAAACTTTAAATTCCTTACCAACAGGAAAAGTAATGTTTTAAAAAATCGATTGATTTTTCTAAATATCCTTAAGTTGTATTTGTTTTGCTTAGTTAATAAGTTGAACTGGGTGCAGTGGCTCACACCTGTAATCCCAGCACTTTGAGAGGCCAAGATGGGTGGATATCTTGAGTCCAGGAGTTTGAGACCAGCCTGAGCAACCTGGCAAAACCCTGTCTCTACTAAAAACACAAAAAATTAGTTGAGTGTGATGGCTCATGCCTGCAGTTCCAACTACTAAGGAGGCTGAGGTGGGAGAATCACCTGAGCCCAGGAAGTCAAGGCTGCAGTGAGCCATGTTTGCACCACTGCACTCCAACCCGGGAAATGGGAGTGAGAGCCTCTCTCAAAAATAAATAAATAAATTGGCAAGGGACAGTAGGAAATAACTTTTTGCCAAGATAGTCTAGTTTGAATGAAAATATTATACCTCATTATAAATAAATAAATAAATACAAATTTTCATTTATACTACAGTCTGTTACTACTTATGACTCTAGTAAACTATTAAACCAATGCTTCTCTAAATATCCCTAGTCTGACCAATCAAACTGTAACAGGTTCCTGTGTAGCCATCAAAATGGATCCATCAAAGAAAATATATTTGAACAGACTTTATGCAAATGAATGTTTGTGAGCTTGTGAACTTTTTTCTTTTTAACTATTTAATCAAAAAAATCATTTTTCACGACAAATTTGCCTGGAGGTGACTTCACCTGAGAAGTCCCAGAGAGACTAGGCTTTAGAACGTCAGTGGAAAATGATTTCTTCCCTGCTTGGGGAACCAAACACTACTTTCAACTCCCACTAGATCCTAAGGATTTAGATTTAATGATTATAGGTCATTGCATCAATCTACATGTTCCAAAGGCCACACCTAGGAGATTCCCATTGGTCCTTATAACAGTTAATTTTATTAAAGTTCTTTCCTACTAAATCTGACTTCATATTGTGACTATAGAACATAAAAGCTGTTTTCCTGTCCAACAAAGGCAATCACCCGAACCAGCAACCTTAACATAGCTGCTCTGCAGATTGGTTAAACCAAACTACACTGCATATAAATGAGACATTGGTTTCAGAAACAGGAAAACTAAAGGATATTTTAGAACCTTTGAAAAAAGGACCTGCCCTATGGCTATTTCACTTATTAGTGTAGAATCCACTAAAGCATTTTATCATCAATAGGATTTTATAAACTCAACCATGATACCAGATTTAAAAGGTAACCTTCTCCAGTTCATTGCTATTTTTAGCAGATGCATCTAAATAAATATCCTGCAGCCAAGTTGGAGAGAAGATTGCCTTACTGGACAGGATGTACAGGTAATCTGTATTTGGGGTATTGGAAGGATTTTGAGGCTGAGTTTCTAGGTAAAGATTTAATTAGTAAAGATTCAGATGTCCCCCTTGGCTAGGCTTTGAACTCATCAGGAATAGTCAGGACCAGGAAACTCATGAGGACATCATAATGAGTCTTATGGGTGACCCAAGGTCAGACTTAGGATGTAAGGCCAAAGCTGGGAGTTATGAGTAAACACTCAGTGTTCAAGGAAATACAGCATTGTAATCCAGACCTGAAGACTCATGAAATACATACTTGAGGGTCATGAGGGAGAACACATTCTGGCGATAAGGGAGAAATCTGGAATATGAAGACTGAGAACAATGTCTCAGGATGAAAGTTAGAAAGCTACTCTAAATATCTGTACAAGAGAAACAAAGAGGAATGAATGTTCTACTCTGGTTTTAAACAGTCTTTGGAGTATGATCAGAGAACAGTGGGACAGGACTTCCCCCTGTAAGGTAGGGATTACCAGCAGCAGGCATTTCCAGCAGAAACTAGATGCTCAGAGTCCAACTTTGCAGTCCTACAAGATGAATTCCCAATTTTTTTCCTATTTTCTGAGAGAGTGGTCCAGAATCTGCAGTACTACACAGAATCCTGGCTGTTGCTACAGCCTATATACCCACTCACGTATTCCCGTATCATGAAATCCTTTCAAGTCTTCCTCTCACTTACTTTTCCAGAGATTCCAGGCATTCCTGGGATACACATCTTCCCTAGTAATTATATCAAAGATTCCCCTAGGTGTCTACAGGAGTCCCAAACAACTTCTCTCCCACTTGTCATGTCTGGAGTCTGGTAGCAATACCTATTAGGAGGAATTACCTGCCCTCCTTTCTGAATGACAGCATCCACAGTAACTGCGAAGTGGCTTACCTCCCCCAACCCCAAAAAAAAAAAAAAAAAAAAAACAGCCTCCACTCCAAAATAATTCCTCACTTCCTGTTTTTCTTCTAATTGAGTTAGTGAGCAGGAGTGGGCTTCTACCAGTAATGATTTCAATGTGATTTTCTTAATAAAGGCACAAAGTAAGAATAACAACAGCAACATTAGCAGAAACAACTTTGATTTTTGATAGTGTTTTACCCTATAGGAGAATTTATCTGAGTTTCATCTAGACTCACAATCTTAATAAATAATTTTAATAGTTACAAATGTCAATGAACAGTTAGGAGTAGGTAGTTTGAAGTGCTTTATATATAATCTCATATTTAATCCTCAAAACATTACATAGTACTACTACATGCATTTTGTATACTAAGAAATTGAGGTACAGAGCTTTGTGTATCTTGTACAAGTCATATAGTACAGCCGGAATGTGAACGTAGTGTGACACAGGAGTCCACTTAGCCATTGATCTGTGTGGCTCAATTACACTCTAAGCATCAGCTTTTCGGAACTACCCATGTTTTACTGAACATGACTTGATTTTTTCTCAGTCCTGAGTGTTTGAACACATTCTTCATGCCAATTAATTGTCTCTTTGATATTTGTTTTCCTAGGTCAATTATATGCTTTCTTGCTTTCTTTCTTTTTTTTTTTTTTTTGAGACCAAGTTTTGCTCTTGTTGCCGAGGTTGGAGTGTGCAATGGCACGATCTTGCCTCACCACAACCTCCACCTCCCGGGTTCAAGTGATTCTCCTGCCTCAGCCTCCCAAGTAGCTGGGACTACAGGCATGCACCACCACATCAGGCTAATTTTGTATTTTTAGTAGAGATGGGGTTTCCATGTTGGTCAGGCTGGTCTTGAACTCCCGACCTCAGGTGATCCACCTGCCTCAGTCTCCCAAAGTGCTGGGATTACAGGGTGAGCCACCACTCCTGGTCAATCATATGCTTTCTTTAAAAATTTGTTCAAATTTCCTCAATGTATTATTACTGACCCCTATGTAAATCAAAATTTGAGCTCTCTTCATATTAATTACACTGTTACAATTTCTTGTTTTCACATTCCTGTTCTTCAGTGGATCATTTAAAGAGCAAAGACTACACCTCAATCATCTTTATGTTCCACGTGACTGATATGAAAAAAGAATCAGTACCATGAGAAAACTGTCTGGAGTAGTCTTTACTTGGCTGCTATGATTTTTCATATTATTTCTAGGCCTTTGTAAATGGCCTTGGGGAACCACAGCACCATCACCAAGTTCCTCCTCCTTGGGCTGTCTGCCAACCCCTACATCCAGGCTCTGCTCTTTGTGCTGTTCCTGGGGATTTGCCTCCTGACCGTAATGGGGAACCTGATCCTGCTGCTGGTGATCAGGGCCGATTCTCATCTCCACACGCCCATGTATTTCTTCCTGAGTCACCTCTCTTTTGTTGATTTCTGCTTCTCTTCGGTCATTGTGCCCAAGATGCTGGAGAACTTCCTGTCACAAAGGAAAACCATTTCAGTAGAGGGCTGCCTGGCTCAGGTCTTCTTTGTGTTTGTCACTGCAAGGACTGAAACCTGCCTTCTCTCAGGAATGGCCTATGACCACTATGCTGCCATCTGCCGCCCACTGCTTTATGGACAGATCATGGGTAAACAACTGTATAAGCACCTTGTGTGGGGCTCATGGGGACTGGGCTTTCTGGACGCACTCATCAATGTCCTCCTAGCTGTAAACATGGTCTTTTGTGAAGCCAAAATCATTCACCACTACAGCTGTGAGATGCCATCTCTCCTCCCTCTGTCCTGCTCTGATATCTCCAGAAACCTCATCGCCGTGCTCTGCTCCACTCTCCTGCATGGGCTGGGAACCTTCCTTTTGGTCTTCTTATCCTACACCCTTATAATCTCTACCATCCTAAGCATCAGCTCTACCTCGGGCAGAAGCGAGGCCTTCACCTGCTCTGCCCACCTCACTGCAGTGATACTTTACTATGGCTCAGCTTTGCTCCGCCATCTCATGCCAAACTCAGGATCCCCCATAGAGTTGATCTTCTCTGTGCAGTATACTATACTCACTCCCATGCTGAATCCCCTCATCTATAGCCTGAAAAATAAGGAAGTGAAGGTAGCTCTGAAAAGAACTTTGGAAAAATATTTGCAATATACCAGACATTGAATTAAAAAGCAAACATTGTTGGCTTAGCACTGTGGCTCATGCCTGCAGCGGGAGGATTGCTGGAGCTCAGGAATTTGAGATTAGCTTGGCCAACATGGCGAAACCCTGTCTCCAAAAAAAAAAAAAATTAGCCGGGCATGGTGGTATGTACCTGTAATCTAGTTACTTGGAAGGCTGAGGCAGGAGGATTGCTTGAGCATGGGAGGTCGAGGCTGCATGAGCTGAGATTGCACCACTGCACTCCAGCCTGGGCAACAGAGCAAGACCCTGTCTAAAAAAAAAAAAAGACTGCGGAAAATTTGGATCAAGCTGCATACAACATGACACTGGATAAGTTTACAGTAGTAAGTATTCCTGGCTACCCTCAGTGTCTGATACTGCAAGCTATAAATTAGAAGTGCATGAGAGAATGGTACAAAGTTATTACCAGGAGGACAGTTAACTTTAATCCCTCCTAGTGACAAAGCAAATTATTAAATTATTACCTCAATAAAGTTTTATTATGAACATATTGATTCATTTTTCTCATTCTAAAACATTCATCTTGGGCTTTGCATTTAGTAAAATCATTAGTGTCATGAATCTATCATTATTTTTAATTTACTTTGGTAAATACACTAAAAGTTATGCATTTAAGAAGAACACAGTGTCATGGATCTGTGGGAGAGAAAAGTCATAGATAAGACTTGATGGGAAGAAAGAGAAAGATTTCCAACCGTGTGGCCATAGGAGACATAAACACCTAAGAGAACTTCAGAGAGGGAATTAACATATTGAGGCGGAATTCGGACTCAGATAACATTCCCAAGAACTTCACTGTGTGTGCCGCTTGGTGGCCAGATCTCCAGTGCAAAAGGTTGCAAGGAGGCTCTGCGGCTCTGGAAACTTCATTTCTCACATGGTCTTCATTCACTGTATAGGGGATTTATGTTTCTTCCAATTAGCTGGTCTTATCAGTGTGTCTTTTCCTTGTAGAGTGCAGGCTATGTACCCTAGACAAATAATCTTGTTTTGACCTCATCTCAAGTGAATCTCGAAACTATCTTTGTCTCATCTTTCATTGTTTAGTGGCAGGTGGTTTGCCGGTTCTAAGGCCACTGAATAACTCTCACGTAAAAAACATTTTTTCCTATTAAACGCAAATCTATCGTCACACTGCTTCTGATTTGTTTAAGCTATATTTTACGATTGTCTAATTTACTATAGTTAACTGAAAAGGTGCAAAAACTATGTACAAATTATTGAATTTATTGAATATTAACTTGCACTTTTCTCAAGCTTCTTTCACAAACTCTCTTCGTTCTAATTGTCAGTTTTAAAAGCTTTTCATGAAAAAAAATGTATCTGTTACAACCGGGAAAGAAGCCTTCGGGACAGCAGGGATTTGCCTCAGCTGCACAAAGGCCAGGCCAGGTGGAACAGACCAGCCTTCACCGAAGGCCGCAGGGAGCCCAGAGCCCCGAAGTCAAGCGTTCAGGTCACGCCTCAACCCCGAGGGGCCTGCGCGGAGACTGCGCATGCTCCGCGCTGTACTCGGCGCCCAAGGGCCTGCAGTGATCCGCAGGAGCCCCGGGATAGAGAAACCCACATGAAAACACAAGCCTGGTGAGATGTTGGCCTCCTCCTCTGCTGCCCGCGCTGCCACCTCTACACGCACCAAGCCCTCTGTCCCGGAGAAGTCGTATTTGGTCTCCCTCGATGGGCGAGACCCAGACCATGCAGGCACCATGATCCCGGCGCTGCCTCGCGGGGACCCGCCGCTCATCCTGGAGCAGCTCAGGAGCCGGGGCCCGTTTGGCAGCTTCCGCCAGTGCTCCGTGGCCCCCATAGACCCCAAGCCAGCTTACCAAAATCAAGGCAGAAGGCCGAGCATTCGATGTCCATACACCTGGACAAGCAGGAATGGAATCCTAGATGCGCAAAAACTGATTGCGAAGTGGCCTGAGGCAGAGTGCTTTTCAGGCAGGGACGTTGAAAGCTGGATTTGACAGGGTTCTTTCTCAGGTGGTGGATCCAGAACTAAACCACATCCCCAGGCCACCAGTGGAACGAGCAACTCACGAGATCCTGGGGGCCCAGAAGATAGCAATGGTGCCAGTGCCCCCTCCAGAGCCCAAAGACCAGGACCCTCCAGCCCTCCATATCAGGGCACTTCCCAAGAATATGTCCCATCCCTTTTGAAAGCTCCATTTAAATTAATGGTGAAGAAGTAGCTTCAGTTACATGGTTACATAAGACTGCAACTTCAGAATGAAGATAGGCCATGATTTGTTTTTCTAAGACCAGCCAAGCAGGCGCAAAAGAACCAGCGGGTAGGCAAGTGTAGGAGCAAAACCTGCAAGTTTATTTTGGTCACCTAGCTTCAGGGAAAGAAGGTGGTTAGGGAGAAGTCTGTCGGCCTCCGGCAAAGGAGGCCGGCAGAGTCCCCTGGTGGGGCTCTGGTACGGAGTTCCCACAGTCCTGACATCACGACAGGAGTGGGGCTGTGAGAAGGCCGCGTGGCTCACTGGCGGAGAGCGGCTTTTCTAGGAGTGGGAGGGCAATAGGTGGGGCACGGGCGTGTCAGGGGCGTTCTGCAGGTGCGACCAGGTAAATCTTGGTCTCTTTGGATTGACGTCACCTGGCGCATGCCCAGTTGATCTGCACCTTCCCGGGCGCCGGCTGCATTTTCGCGCGTGCTGGTAAAGTTGCTGATGAAGAACCCGGAAGTGCACCATCTTGCCTCCGTTCGTCCAAACAGGCCAAGGTCTCCCTGATTTCAGTATTTCAGCCTTGACTGTGGGCAGTGTCCAGTTTGAACTGGGAGAGAGTTTGATTTTGGGGAAGTTGACTGTGTTGTCCCCTTCGTTGTGCTGCCATTTGACCAGCCTGTCCAAAGGCACAAGGCTCAGTAGACACTACAGAGAGATAAAGAGACACTGCAGCAACCTGAGGTTGTCCTGAGACAAACTTTTATACTTGAACATGGAGACTGCACATGGATTTTGGGTTTGTGCTCTAGAATACACAAAACCTACAATGAAAGAACATAACCAGTCCCAAAGATAATTTCAAAGAATAATGGGAATTTAAGGGGTAGCTGGGAGTAGGGATTTGACAGTGCTTATTTGACATTATTTCTCAGAGTTGCAAACTAGAATGTACAAACCATTAGCATCAGATAGCTTGATGGTTGAAGGTTGTTATGACCTTCTTCCGCATGAATTCTTCTACCTACTTCCCTTTCCCTTGTAAGAGATGACAAAACATGGAACCCTAGAATGTGTGAGGAAGCTTGGACATCAGGTGTAAGCAAAAACATTTGCAGGCTGTCTGTCCAGGGCCTCTTCCTGTCCTGCAAGGGCTAGTGGGTCTTGGGTGTGTTTAGTTTATTCTCGTGTTTGTATTATTTAGAAAAGTGAGTGGTCAATAAATGGCTTCAGATTTATAATAAAATCATTTGATACTAAAAAAGAAATTTCACTTGGAATTTGTCCTAAGTAAATAATCATGAATATGCACAAATGTATTTTTACAAAGATATTTATTTCAATACATTTATAGTGGTTAAAATTTTGTAGCAATTGCCAGGCACAGTGGCTCACACCTGTAATCCCAGCACTTTGGGAGACCGAAGTAGGCAGATCACCTGAGGTCAGGAGTTCGAGACCAGCCTGACCAACATGGAGAAACTCTGTCTCTACTAAAAATACAAGATTAGCCAGGCATGCTGGCGCATGCCTGTAGTCCTAGCTATTCGGGAGACTGAGGCAGGAGAATCGCTTGAACCCGGGAGGTGGAGGTTGTGGTGAGCCAAGATCACGCCATTGCACTCCACCCTGGGCAACAAGAGTGAAACTCCATCTCAAAAAAAAGAAAAAAAAATTATAGCTATCTAGATGTCCAACAATGTGGTTTTTGTTACATATATTCTACTACATCCAGAGAAATATTTCACTACATGGAAACATTCATGATATACACTGTTAGGTTTTAAAAAAAGGATATCACAACTCAACATGCAAAGTACAATCCCATTTGTGTTTATATAACTATATCTATTTCTGTCTATATAACTATGTCATTGTAAATGTATCTATCTACCTATCCATATATATATCTGTCATTATTGTGATTGCCACAGGGAAAAAAACAGAGACCTCCAAACATTCATTTCTTTTTTTTTTTTTTTTTTTTTTTTTTTTTTTGAGGCAGAGTCTGGCTCTGTCGCCTGGGCTGGAGTGCAGTGGCCAGATCTCAGCTCACTGCAAGCTCCGCCTCCCGGGTTTACTCCATTCTCCTGCCTCAGCCTCCCGAGTAGCTGGGACTACAGGCGCCCGCCACCTCGCCCAGCAATTTTTTTTGTATTTTAAGCAGAGACGGGGTTTCACCGTGTTAGCCAGGATGGTCTCGATCTCCTGACCTCGTGATCCGCCCGTCTCGGCCTCCCAAAGTGCTGGGATTACAGGCTTGAGCCACCGCGCCTGGCCATTCATTTCTTAATAATGTACAAAATAAGAAGAAATATCCTCATCTGGCCATTGATATTTCACAAATGGTGTATCCTCTCAACTGATACTCCAGAATACCCTAAATGCAGTATACCTTCCAAACACAACAATTCAAGGCCTGATTTGCTTTCTTTGACCTAAGATGAGGCATCATCAGTTAAAACCCCAAGGTCAAGCTTCCTATGGTGAAGGAGAGTAGAAATAACTGAACCCTGGACTTGAAGTTGGTTATAGTCAGCACACAGATGTCACAGAAGGATAGTGATTGAGAGAAAGATACCAGCAGACTCACTCAAATTCCCTTTAGCATAAGTAAAAGACATTAGATCATAACTGCATGAAGACATCTCTACAATTCTAGAGGCTCAGCAATGGTCTCCCCATTGAAGGGGCAATGCCCTTGAACTTCAATGTTCACATAACCCCACTGCTTACTATACCACCCTTCAGTAAAAAGACCCCATCTAGTCCTTAAGGAAACTCTTCTTGTCATTCTCTCAAGGGTTTTTATGTTGTGGCCTCCAGAAATATGAGGAGACCCTGGCTGTATATTGACCTTCCCAAGAAGTATAAATAACTGTTGACACTCCTAGCAAATACCTGAGTGCTTATTAATGAGAAATTGAATTTACAGGGAATTTCTGAGCATCAATTTCCCTGGTACACCACCACCTTAGGAGGCCTGAAGGCTCCTCCTATAAGACAGATGACAAAAAGGGCGCAAATACACTAGAGACAAAACCACACGAAGTAATAGTTCATGCTGAGGTTTTTCAATATTATTCTAGTTTCATTATGTTATTTGCTGTTTTACTATTAAAGCCTTGGCAAACTGTAAAATTTCTTCTGTTCTTTTATCCTTATAAAACATATCACACTTATATAAGTATGTACTAAACATGTACGTTCCAGTTAAAGAATGATTACAAATGAATGTACATGTACCCACTACCCAGCCTTAAGAATTATTCATTTTAGGCCAGGCGTGGTGGCTCACGCCTGTAATCCCAGCACTTTGGGAGGTCAAGGTGGGCAGATCACGAGGTCAGGAGATCGAGACCATCCTAACACAGTGAAACTCCGTCTCTACCAAAAATGCAAAAAATTAGCTGGGTGTTGTGGGGGGCACCTGTAGTCCCAGCTACTCAGGAGGCTGAGGCAGGAGGATGGCGTGAACCCGGGAGGTGGAGCTTGCAGTGAGCAGAGACCAAGCCACCGCACTCTCGCCTGGGCGACAAAGCGAGACTCCATCTCAAAAAAAAAAGAATTATTCATTTTACCACCTCTCTTCCACTACCCAAAACTTATCACTACCCCGGATATGTTCATCATTCCCCTTGTTTCGTCGGGGCTCAGAACATGATACCCCAAAATATGGCACCTTAGCATACTGAGTATTTTAAGCAGAAGGAAACTGAGAAAACCCCAGAATCAGGAAGATCACTGTCTGACCATCTCCCACCTTTCTTCTTTGAAGAAGGTAATTAGAAAAATTCTCTGACTATGTCCCCTGAAAGTAGGTCATAAGACCCTCACTCCAGAGGAGTCTTGCCAAGAAGAATCTGAAGCCGTTTACTACCATTAGATCACACCCCTTTGTCCTCCAATCATTCTTCCGCCTGACTGTCCATAAAGTTTTCCCTGGGTTTTTGGGTCTTCATTTCTGAAGACTCCCATGTCACATAAAAGTTACATTAAATAAATTTGTATGCTGTTACCTTGTTAATCTGTCTTTTGTTATAGGGGTATCAGCCAGGAACCTTGTGATAGATGAGAAAAGGATATTACTTTTTCTCCCCTACAGTTTTCTTTAAATAATTTAGTTTTATCTGGTTCTGAACTTTAGATAAATAAAATTGTATTTTATATATTATTGTGACTTGTTTCTTTTCATTCACAGGAAATTATCACCAGACAGGGGCTCTGGTTTTGGCACTTGGCTTTGACGTGTCTAAAATTACTAACAGACACATCTAGAGGCTCAGAAGTGTTCTCCCCATTGGAGGAGCAATGCCCTTGACAGAAGCTGCTTGTCTCGCTGACAAATCACAAAGCCTTTGGCCTAACGTGAAAGTTGTCGTTTTAGTCCCTAACCAACAGCTTCACACTTTTCTCAGGTTAGAAGCTTACAGCCTTAATGCACCTTCTAACAAGGTCAACACTGGGGTATAGTAGAAGAACTGAAATGATGGTTAATTCAGACAGTAAATTCTGAAAGCTTGGACATTTTTGGAGTCTTATAAGAATTAACTTACTTCATTATTTTATTTTGATATTATAGCATCCAAATTCAACAGAATTTGATAAACCCAGAGATTAAAATATTTTAATATTGACTGGTTCATTGTTCTTCTCTGTTTCTGCTTACAATTTAATTGGGTTTAACATCTGAGGCGGAAGATTGCTATTTCAGTTACAGATGTTACTGGATATATGTAGGAATAAGAGGATGGAGCAAGTGCAATAGTTCATGCCTGTAGTGCCAGCACTTTGGAAGACTGAGTTGGGAGCATTGCTTGAGGCCAAGAGTTCAATACCAGCCTGGGCAATGTAGCAAGACCCCATCCCTACAAAAAAACAATTAAAAATTAGCTGGACACGGTAGCATTCACCTACAGTCCCAGCTACTCAGGAGGCTGAGGTGAGAAGATCACTTGAGCCCAGGAGTTCAAAGTTACAATGAGCTATGATTCCACCACTGTGCTCCAGCCTAGATGACAGAGTGAGAGCTCATCTCTACAGAAAAATTTTAAAAATTAGCTGGGCCTGGTGGCACACACCTGTAATCCTAGCTACTCAAGATGCTGAGCCAAGAAGATCATTTGAGCTCAGGAGTTCAAGGTTACAATGAGCAATGATTGGGCCACTGCACTCCAGACTAGATGACAGAGTGAGATCCTGTCTCCAAAAAAAAAAAAAAAAAAAAGCATGGAACATTCGACAAGTATTTGACAGGAATTATGTGAGAAAAGGAATGAAAGACTGAGAAACTGCCTGGCCCAACAAGATTGAAACTTGTTATTTTGAGTCCAAAGATAACACCAAATACAGAGTTTGTGTTGTCCCAAAGCTGGGATTACACACAGGCCTCAGAGTTCCAATAGGCGGGTCAACATTTCTTTTTTTTTTTTGAGACAGAGTCTCACTGTGCTTCCCAGGCGGGAATGCAGTGGTGAAATCTTGGCTCACTGCAACCTCCACCTCCCAGGGTCAAGCGATTCTCTTACCTCGGCCTCCTGAGTAGCTGGGATTATAGGCACATGCCACCATGCCCGGCTAATTTTTGTATTTTTAGTAGAGACAGGGTTTCACCATGCTGGCCAGGCCGGTCTTGAACTCCTGACCTCGTGATCCACCTGCCTTGGCCTCCCAAAGTGCTCGGATTATAGGGGTAAGCCACCACACCTGGCTGGGTCAACTTATTTTTTAGACTCCCTGCTAATGTGAGGGCACCAAGGTGGGTCCAATTTGAATTGTAGCCATGAGACGGAATTAAATCTTAGCACGAAGACTTGGGTGAACAGAGCTGGGCACAGATGCAACATAGAGTGCTAGTAAGAGCTAGGCACTGGAGCTTTGGCTATGGCTCTGTCACTTAGTACCATGTGACCTTGAACAGGTTTTTAAACCTTCTGTATTTTTATAAAATAAAAAAAGCACATGGTATTTCTGTGAGTACTAAATGTGTTAATACTTGGAAACTACTTAGAACAGTAACTGATACATGCTAAATATAGGTATTTGTTTTACATTTTTAAATTACTTATCAGTTCAACAAATGTACATCAAGCCTTTCTGACCTATGTGTTTCTTGCATGGTGTATTTGTCAATTTTGCATTGCTATAAAGGAATACCTGAGATTGGGTAATTTAATTTAAAAAATAGAGGTTTATTTAATTCATAGTTCTGTAGACTGTACAAGCATGGCACCAGTATCTGTTCTCCTTCTGGTAAGGAAGCTTTTACTCATGGCAGAAGGCAAAGGGAAACAGGTATGTCACATGACAAGAGAGGGAGCAAGAGAGAGGGGAGGTGGTGCCAGGCTCTTTTAAACGACAAGCTCTTGCATGAACTAAGAGGAAGGACTCACTCATTACTATAGGAAGGGCCCCAAGCCATTCATGAGGGATCCGCCCTGATGACCACCAACCAGGCCCCACCTCCAACACTGGAAATTACATATCAACATGAGATTTGGAAGGAACAAATATCCAAGCAATATTACATGGTATCTTGCTGATACGGTTTGGCCATGTCCCCTCCCAAATCCCATCTCGTATTTTACTTCCCATAATCCCCACGTTGTGGGAGGGACTTGGCCAAGGTAATTGAGTTGAATCATGGAGGGCGTTTCCCCCATGTTAATCTCATGATAGTAAGTATTCACAAGATCTGTTGGTTTTGTAAGGGGCTTCCTCCCTTCACTTGGCTCTCCTTCTCTCTCCTCCTGCCCAGTGAAGAAATTCCTTTCACCATGATTTTAAGTTTCCTGAGGCCTCCCCAGCCATGTGGAACTATGAGTCAATTAAGCTTCCTGAGGCTTCCCTAGCATGTGGAACTGTGAGTCAATTAAACCTCTTTCCTTTATAATTTACTCAGTTTCAAGTATTTCTTCATAGCAGGGTGATAATGGACTAACACAGTAAATTGGTACAGCAGAGAGTGAGGGACTGCTGTAAAGATACCCAAAAATATGGAAGCAACTTTAGAACTGGGTAACAGGCAGAAGTTGGAATAGTTTGGAGGGCTCAGAAGAAGGCAAAAAATGTGGGAAATTTTGGAACTTCCTATAGACTTGTTGAATGGCTTTGACCAAAATGCTGAGAGTGATACGGACAATGAAGTCCAGGCTGAGGTGGTCTCAGATGGAGATGGGGAACTTGTTGGGAACTGGAGTAAATGTCACTCTTACTATGCAAAGAGACTGGTGGCATTTTGCTCCTGCCCCAGAAATCTGCAAAACTTGGAACTTGAAAGAGGTGATTTAGGGTATCTGGCAGAAGAAATTTCTAAGTGGCAAAGCTTTGAAGAGGAAGCAAAGTGAATTTTCCAAAAGTTTGGAAAATTTGCAGCCTGGTGATGCAATAGAAAAGAAAACCCCATTTTCTAGGGAGAAATTCAAGCTGGCTGCAGAAATTTGCATAAGTAACAAGGAGCCAAATGTTAATCAGCAAGACAATGCGGAAAATGTCTCCAGGGCATATCAGAGACCTTCATGGCAGCCCCTTCCATCACAGGCCCAGAGCCTAAGAAGGAAAAATGATGTCCAGGGCAGGCTCCAGGGCCCCCTTGCTGTGTGCAGCCTACTTGGTGCCCTATGTCACAGCAACTCCAACCATGACTAAAAGGGGACAACATACAGCTCAAGTAGTTGCTTCGGAGGGTGCAAGACCCAAGCCTTGGTAGCTTCCATAGGGTGTGGGGCCTGTAGGTACACAGAAGTCAAGAATTAAGGTTGGGGAACCTCTGCCTAGATTTCAGATGATGTATGGAAATGCCTGGATGGCCAGGCAGAAGGTTGCTGCAGGGGCAAAGCCCTCATGGAGAACCTCTGCTAGGGCAGGGCAGAATGGAGCCCCCACACAGAGTGCCCACTGGGACACTGCCTAGTGGAGCTATGAGAAGACAGTCACCATCCTCCAGACCCCAGAATGGTAGATCCAGTGACAGCTTGCACCATGTGCCTGGAAAAGCCACAGACACTCAACGCTGGCCCATGAAAACAGCCAGGAGGGGGACTGTACCCTGCCAAGCCACAGGGGTGGAACTGCCCAAGGCCATGGGAGCCTACCTCTTGCATCAGCATGCCCTGGATGTGAGACGTGGAGTCAAAAGAGATCATTTTGGAACTTTAAGGTTTAATGACTGCTCCATTGGATTTCAGACTTGCGTGGGGCCTATAGCCCCTTTGTTTTGGCCAATTTCTCCCATTGGAAGGTGAATTTACCCAATGCCTGTACTCCCATTGTATCTAGAAAGTAACTAACTTGCCTTTGATATTACAGGCTCATAGGCAGAAGGG
Source organism: Colobus angolensis palliatus (assembly GCF_000951035.1). Taxonomy (NCBI): domain Eukaryota; kingdom Metazoa; phylum Chordata; class Mammalia; order Primates; family Cercopithecidae; genus Colobus; species Colobus angolensis. The sequence continues at coordinate 2,618,088 of NW_012114611.1, read as the reverse complement.
ACTTCCTTTGTCTCAGGTGAGACTTTGGAGTTGGCCTTTTGGTTAATGCTGGGATGAGTTGAGACTTTGGGGAACTGTTGGAAAGGCATGATTGTGTTTTGAAATGTGAGGACATGAGATTTGGGAGGGGCAGGGGCAGAATGATATGGTTTGGCTGTGTCCCCACCCAAATCTCATCTTGAATTTTAGTTCCCATAATCCCCACGTGTTTGGGAGGGACCCAGTGGAGGTAGTTGAATCATGGAAGCAGTTTCTCCCATGCTATTTTCATGATAGTAAATTCTCGTGAGATCTGGTGGTTTTATAAGGGGCTTCCCCCTTCACTTGGCTCTCATTCTCTCTCCTGCCACCCTGTGAAGAGGTGCCTTCTGCCATGATTGCAAGTTTCCTGAGGCCTCCCTAGCCATGCAGAACTGTGAGTCAATTAAACCTCTTTCCTTTATAAATTACCCAGTCTTGGGTATTTCTTCATAGCAGCATGAGAACGAACTAACACACTTGCACATCAAGAACTCAATAAACATCTGTTGAAATAATTACTAAAAGAATGGTTGGATAGTTAGATAAGGGAAGGAGGAAGTAAGGAGGGAAAAGATATATGACAATTGGCCTAGGTAATTTCTTGATGACACTGTAGCTTTTTCAACTAATATATCCAAAGCTTACTGAGTAACATGGAATAAAACCATCTGGTGCTAAATTACTAGTACAATAGCAGAGAATAAGCCTGATTCATCATAGGTTTGGAAATGATGATGAATTGAGGAAGAAATACCTTCATGGAAGAGGAAAGCCAGTCCAGTAAAATACAAGAATCCTGAGGTAGAAGAAGATGGTTAAGAAAGGAGGATGAACTCATAATCTGCTTACCAATTACTATTTGGTAATGCATACAATAAATTGCTTATGAAATTAAGTTCAAAGCAACACACTGTCAAAAATATACATACTCTACCATGTAAATTATTCATTGCAAGAAGAAAAATATAGAAAGAAAACTACCTAGTATGGCAAGATCATAGCACCAGGCCCATCTGTCCATGGACCCAGGATTTCCAAAGGACCCTGCCAACCAGCCAACCAGCAGACCCCACCAGCTGGTCCAACCATAGTTCCCACCAGCCAGCCTTCCCAGAATCTCTGGCTGGGCTGACTGGTGAAGGGCTTTCTTTCCCAAAGTCAGTCTGTAAAAAACTGAAAAAATGACTTCTTTATATGCACAAACACCAACACAAGGCTACAAAGATCACAAAAACAAAAAACCAGAAAACTATGACACCATTAAAGGAACAAAATGAAGGCCCAGTAACTGGCCCTAAAGACATAGAAATCTAGGAACCCCCTGACAAATAATTAAAAATAGTCATCTTAAAGAAGCTTAATGAGCTGTAAGGCAACACAGGCAACTAAATAAGATCAGGAAAACAATGCATAAACAAAATGAGTTCAACCAAGAGATAGAAACTATTAAAAAACAAAAAAATGAAAATAAATTTTGAAGCTAAAGAATATAATGACCGGCTAAAAATTTAATAAAGAGCTTCAACAGCAACCTCCATCAAGCAGAAGAAAGAATCAGCCAAGTCAAATACAAGTTATTTAAAATTACCCAGTCAGATGAAGGAAAGAAAGAATATAAATAAGTAAAGAAAGCCTATTGGAAAAAAACAAAACTTCTTTTAAAAGCCTATAATACTATTGGCCAGATATGGTGGCTCATGCCTATAATCCCAGCACTTTGGGAGGCCAAGGCAGGGGGATTACTCGAACTCAGGAGTTTGAGACTAGCCTGGGGAACATGGCGAAACCCTGTCTCTAGAAAAAAATTAATTAGCTGGGCCTGGTGGCACATGCCCATAGCATCAGATACTTGGGAGGCTGAGGTGGGAGGATCGCTTGAGCCTGGGAGGTGGAGGCTGCAGTGAGCTGTGATCTCACCACTACAGTCCAACCTGGGTGACAGAGTAAAGCCCTGTCTCAAAAAAAAAAAAAAAAAAAGCCTATAGTACCATTGGGATGCCATACATTATGGTATGCCCATACTATGTCTAGCAAAGCTATCCTCTAAAAATGAAAGGAACAGGCTAGGCACTATGGCTCATGCCTGTAACTCCAGCACTTTGGGAGGCCAAGGCAGGTGGATCACCTGAGGTTGGGAGTTCAAGACCAGCCTGACCAATATAGTGAAACCCTGACTCTACTAAAAATACAAAAATTAGCCAGGCATGGTGGCACACACCTGTAGTCCCAGCTACTCAGGAGGCTTAGACAAGAGAATTGCTTGAACCTAGGAGGCAGAGGTTGCAGTGAGCCGAGATCATGCCACTGCACTCCAGCCTGGGTGACAGAGTGAGAGTACATAAAAAAGAAAGAAAGAAAAAAAGAAGGAAGGAAGGAAGGAGAAAACAAAGAAAGAAAGAGAAAGAAACAAAGGGAGAAAGAAAGAGGGAGAGAAAGAGAAGGAGAAGGAGAAGGAGAAAGGAAAAGAAAAGAAAAGAAAGGCAAAAGAAAACAGAAAGGAAAAAAAAACTTCCCCAAACATAAACAGGAAATTCATCACCTCTAGACCTGCCTTAAAGGAAGTGTTAACAGAAGTCCTTCAAGTTGAAATGAAAGGATACTGAACAGCAGTATGAAACATAAGACTATAAAAAGATAAGACTCCATGGATGAAGCTGGAAACCATCATTCTCAGCATCCCAACACAGGAACAGAAAACAAAACACTGCACGTTCTCATTCTTAAGTGGGAGTTGAACAATGAGAAAACATGGACACTGGGAGGGAAACATCACACACCAGGCCCTTTTTAGGGGTGAGGCACAAGGAGAGGGAGAGCTTTAAGACAAATATCTAATGCATGTGGAGCTTAAAACCTAGATGATGGGCTGATAGGTGCAGCAAACCACCATGGCACATGTATACCTATGTAACAGACCTGCACGTTCTGCATATGTATCCCAGAACTTAAAGTTAAATAAATTAAAAAATTAAATAAATAAATAAATAAGACTCACTGGTAAAGGTAATATACAGATATCATTATGTAATAATAATTGTGTATAAACCACTTTTAACCCTAGCATAGAGATTAAAACATAACAGTATTAAGAATAATAATAACCACAAAAATTTGTTAATAAAGATAAATAAATTCTGACATCAATGACATGAAAGTATGGAAGATAAAATAAAAAATAAAGTTTTCATATGCAATTGAAGTGGTTATCAGCTGAAAATAGACTGTTATAACTGTAAGAAGTCTTGTGCAAGCTTCATGGTAACCACAAAGAAGAAACTTATAATAGATACAAAAGAGATAAAGAGAAAATAATCAAAGTATATCACTACAAAAAAATTAAAACACAAAAGGCGACAGCAAGAGAGGAAGAGAGAAACAAATGAACTATAAAACAGACTGAAACAATTAACAAAATGACAATAATAAGTCCTTACCTATCAACATTTGCTTTAAATGTAAACAAGAGACATTGTGTGTGCACCCTGCCATGCTACCACAACTGCTGGCTTGCGTTAGCAAGCACTATTCCTGCTGCCACTGCCCTGACAAAATACTTTAGCCAGCACCACACGTCAGAGTGTTGTGGCCAGCAGACCAAGAACACCTCAGCCCTTCCAACACAGCAGGTCCCTGAAGGGGCCAGAGAACAAATCTGGGGACCCAGTACCAGCCCCCTAGAATTATAGCATGCAGCCCAGGAATGCTGAGCTGAGCCTTGGCCCCTTAAAACCTTCCAGAAATGAAGCCAACCAACTGAATCCACCTTACAACACAATCAAACCCCCAAGGACATCAAAGGAGATAAAAGCCAAACAACCCATCAACAGGACAGCAACTTCAAAGATTGAAGGAACATCAGCCCACATATGTGAGAAAGAAGCAGCACAAGAACTCTGGTAACTCAAAAAGCCAGAGTGTCTTCTTACCTCCAAATGATTGCACTAGTTTCCCAGCAATAGTTCTTAACCAGGCTGAAATGGCTGAAATGACAGATGTAGAATTCAGAATATAAACAGGAATGAAGATTATCAAGATTCAGAAGAAAGTCAAAACCCAATCCAAGGAATCTAAAAAATACAATAAAGTGATACAGGGGCTGAAAGACAAAATGGCTGTTTTAATAAAGAACCAAACCAATGTGATAGAGCTGAAAAACTCACTTCAAGAATTTCATGCCAGGCACGGTGGTTCACTCCTGTAATCCCAGCACTTTTGGAGGCCAAGGCAGGCAAATCACGAGATCAGGAAATCGAGACCATCCTGGCTAACATGGTGAAGCCCCGTCTCTACTAAAAATACAAAAAGAAATTAGCCAGGTGTGATGGCAGGGGTCTGTAGTCCCAGCTACTGTGGAGGCTGAGGCAGGAGAACGGCATGAACCCGGGAGGCAGAGCTTGCAGTGAGCCGAGATTGTGCCACTGCACTCCAGCCTGAGAGACAGAGCAAGACTCTGTCTCAAAAACAAAAAAAAAAAACAATTTCATAATACAATTGCAAGTATTAACAGCAAAATAGACCAAGCTAAAGAAAGAATCTCAGAGCCTGAAGATAAATTCTCTAAGTTCAATCAGTCAAACAAAAATAAAGAAAAGAGAATTTTAAAAAATGAACTAAACCCTCTGAGAAATAGGGGATTATGTAAAGAGACCAAATCTATACCTCAATGATGAAAGAGAGGGAGAGAAAGCAAGCAACTTGGAAAACATATTTGAGGATATTGTCTGTGAAAATGTCCCCAGCCTCACTAGAAAGGCCCACACTCAAATTCAGGAAATGCAGAGAACCCCTGTGAGATAATGTGCAAGAAAACCACCCCCAACACACAAAGTCATCAGATTCTCTAAGGCTGAAATGAAACAAAAAATATTAAAGGCAGCTAAAAGAAGGGGCAGGTCACCTACAAAGGGAACCCCATCAGGAAACAGCTGACCTTTCAGCAGAAACCCTACAAAATAGAAATCAGTACTAAGAAGATTGCTCCAAAACCATACAATTATGTGGAAATTAAACAAACTGCTCCTGAATGACATTTAGGTAAACAATAATAGTAAGACAGAAGTCAAGAAATTTTTTGAAACTCGTGCGAACAAAGATACCACATACCAGAATCTCTGGGGCACAGTTAAAGCAATGTTAAAAGGGAAGTTTATGCTGCTAAACGCCCACATCAAAAAGTAGAAAGATCTCAGATTAAAACCTAACATCACACCTAGAGTAACTAGAGGAACAAGAGCAAGCAAACAAACAAAAAAACAGATCAGGGCTGAACTGAAGGAAATTGAGATGAAAAAAGCATACAAAAGATTAATAAATCCAGGAGATTGTTTTTTGAAAGAATAAATAAAATAGATAGACTACTAGATAGAATAATAAAGAAAAAAGACAAGATCCAATTAAACACAATCAGAAATGACAAAGGGCATGTTACCAGCAACCCCCCAACAATATTTTAAAATGCTCAGACTACTATGAACACTTCTATGCATACAAGCAAAAAACCTAGAAAAAACAGATATGTTCCTGGATGCATATACCCTCCCAAGACTGAACCAGGAAGAAATTAAATCCCTGAACAGATGAATAGTAAATTGCAAAATTGAATCAGTAATAAAAAGCCTATGAACCAGAAAAATCCCAGGACCAGGCAGATTCAAAGCTGAACTCCATCAGATGTATAAAGAAGAGCTGGTATGATTCCTACTGAAGCTACTGCAAAAAAAATGAGGAACAGGGACTCCTCATTCTATGAGGCCAACATTATTCTGATGTCAAAACCCGGTGAAGACACAACAACGACAAAACTTCAGGCCACTATCCTTGATGAACATAGATGCAAAAACCCTCAACAAAATGCTATCAAACCAAATCCAGCAGCACATCAAAAAGCTAATCCACCATGATCAGATAAGTTTTATCACTGTGATGCAAGATTGGGTCAATGTATACAAATCAATAAATGTGATTCATCACATAAACAAAACTAGAAACAAAAACCACATGATCATCTCAATGGATTCAGAAAAGGCTTTTAATAAAATTCAACACCCTTTCATGTTAAAAACCCTCAACAAACTAGGCTTTGAAGGAACATACTTCAAAATAATAAGAGCATTTATGAACCCATAATGAACATCATACTAAATAGGCACAAGTTGGAAGCAAAACCAGAACAAGACAAGGATGTCTTCTCTCATCACTTCCATTCAATATAGTTCTGGAAGTCTGAGCCAGAGCAATCAGGCAACAACAAAAGACATCCAAATACGAAGAGAAGAAATCAAGTTTTCCCTGTTTGCAGATGATATGATTCTACACCTAGAAAACCCCATAGTATCTGCCCAAAAGCTCCTTGATATGATAAACAAATTCAACAAATTTCAGGACACGAAATCAATGTACAAAAACCAGTAGCATTCCTGTACATCAACAGTATCCAAGCTGAGAGCCTAATCGAGAATGCAATCTCATTCACAATAGCCACAAAAAAAAAAATTCCTCGGAATACAGCTAACCAGGGAGAAAAAAGATATTTATAAGAATTACAAAACACTGCTTAGAGAAATCAGAGATGATACAGACAAATGGATAAACATTCAATGCTCATGGATAGGAAGGATCAATGTTAAAATAGCTATACTGCCCAAAACAATTTACAGATTCAGTGCCATTCCTATCAAACTACCAATGACATTCTTCACAGAAATTGAAAAAACTATTTTAAAATTCGTGTGAAGCCAAAAAAGAGTTTGAATAGGCAAGGCAATCCTAAGCAAAAGAACAAAGCTGGAAGCATCACGTTACCCAACTGCAAACTATACTACAGAGCTACAGTAACCAAAACAGCATGGTGCAGATACAAAAAGAGATGCATACTTCAACGGACCATAATAGAGAGCCCAGAAATAATGCCACACACCCACAATCATCTAATCTTCAACAAAGTTGACAAAAAGAAGCAATGAGGAAAAAACTCCCTACTCAATAAATGGTGCTGGGATAACTGGCTAGCTATATGTGGAAGATTGAAACTGAACTGCTTGCTTACACCATATACAAAAATCAATTAAAGATGGATTAAAGAGTTAAATGTAGAATCCAAAATTATAAACCCTCTGGAAGATAACCTAGGAAATACCATTCTGGACATAGGCCTTGGCAAAGATTACATTACAAAGATGCCAAAAACAATTGCAACAAAACCAAAAATTGATAAATGGGGCCTAATTAAATGAAAGAACTTCTGCACAGCAAAAGAAACCATCAACAGAGTAAAGAGACAACCTTTTGATTGGGGGATTTTTTTTGCAACTTTTGCATCCAACAAAGGTCTAATATCCAGAATCTGTAAGTAATTTAACCCTTTTCCCACTTAGAAACAAAACATGCAACTCGCTGCTGACACTCATTTAATTTTACATAAACATGCTTTTTGAGACTGAAGCAAATCTGACTGACTTTTAATGTGGAAATAAAATATAAAAACTGTTCTTAGAGTTATTTATAAACAGAACTAACAGAATTGTCTGAATTATCAGAATTGCCTATTTTGGAAAAATCTGTTTCATCCAATGAATCTTTGGTCAACAACTGTTTGAGAACAGTATTAACATCACACACAGGAATGCTGTGTTTTCTAGGATTTGACATTTGCAGCAATTGAGAACTACTATGTTTCATAAATGGAAATACCACTAGTAAAAACAGAATGCTTTAAAAGAACAATGCCTTTGTTTCCAAAGTTGGTATACTAAAGCAATGCAAAAATAATAATAAAAGCAAGATATTTCGTGGCAAAGTTATCTTGGGGTAAACACTGCAGCCACAAGCACTGCTGGTGAGTATTCTCCGGGCAAACAGGAAAAGGGTTAAACAAATTAACAAGCAAAAAACAACCCCATTAAAAAGAAGTCAAAGCACATGAATAGACAGTTTTCAAAAGAAAATAACACACAGTCAACAAGCATATGAAAAAATGCTCAACATCACTAATCTTTAGAGAAATGCAAATCAAAACTACAGTGAGATACCATCTCACACCAGTCATAATGGCTATTAATAAAAAGTCAAAAAATAACAGATGCTTGTGAGGTTGTAGAGAAAAGGGAAGGCTTATACACTGCTGATGGGAATGTAAATTACTTCAGCCATTGTGGAAAAAGGTGTGGCAATTTCTCAAAGAACTTAAAGCAGAATTATCACTCAACCCAGCAATCCCATTATTGGATATATACCCAAAGGAATATAAATCATTCTACCATAAAGACACATACACACAGATGTTCCTCACAGCACTATTCACAATAGCAAAGATACGGAATCAACCTGGGTGCCCATCAACAGTAGACTGTATCTTTAAAATCTGGTACATATACACCCTGGAATACTATGCAGCCACATAAAGAAATGAGATCATGTCTTTTGCAGCAACATGGATAGAGCTGGAGGCCATTATCCTAAGCGAACTAATGCAGGAACAGAAAACCAAATACTGCTTGTTCTCACTTGTAAGTGGGAGCTGAATGATGAGAACACATGGACTCAAAGAAGTGAACAACAGACACCAGGGCCTACTTGAGAGCAGAGGGAAGGAGGAGGGATAATATTGAAAAACTATTTGGTAACAAAATAATCATACACCAAACCCCTCAGGACATGCAATTTGTCCATATAACAAACCTGCACATGTACCCCTGAACCTAAAATAAAAGTAAAAAACAAACAGAAAAAAAATGCACCATGATCAAGTGGGATTTATACTAGGAACGCAAGGATGGTTCAAAATATCCAAATCAATAAATGTGATAATATTATATCAACAGAATGAAGGACAAAAGCCATATGATCATTCATTTCAATAGATGGAGAAAAACAATTTTATGAAATTAAATATCATTTCATGATAAAAACTCTCAACAAACTAGACATAGAAGAAACATACCTGAAAATAACAAAGGCCATATGTTACAAACCCACAGTCAACATCAAAGTGAATGGGGAAAAACTGAAAGACTTTCCTCTAAGAACTGGAAAAAGACAATGATGCCCATTTTCACCACTCCTATTCGACATAGAACTGTAAGACTCCTGGCCATAGAAATCAGGCAAGAGAAAGAAGTAAAAGGCATCCATGTCGGAAAAGAGGAAGTCAAATTGTCAAATTGGTTCTCCTAGTTGATGATGTAATCTTATACCTAGAAAAACCTAAACACTCCACTAAAAAACACTTAGATTTGATAAATGAATTTGGTAAAGTTGCAGGATACAAAATCAATGTACAAAAATTGATAACATTTCTATACGGTGATAGTAATTTACCTAGGAGAGAAATCAAGAAAGCAATTCCATTTACAATAGCTACAAAAATAAAATAAAATACCTATAGTGACAAATTTAACTGAGGAAGTGAAAGATCTCTACAAGGGAAACAACAAAACACTAATGAAAGAAATTGTAGATGACACAAGCAAATGGAAAAACATCCCATGATCACAGATCAGAATAATTAATATCATCAAAATGACCATACTGCCCAAAGCAATCTACAAATTCAATGCAATCCCTATTGAAATACCAACATCATTCTTTACAGAATTAGAAACAGCAATTCTGAAATTCATATGGAACCAAAATAGAACCCAAACAGCCAAAGAATCCTGAGCAAAAAGAACAAATCAGCCCACATCACATTACCTGACTTCAAAATATATTACAACACTAGAGTAACCAAACAGCATGGTATTGGTATAAAAACAGACACACATACCAATGGAACAGAATAGAGAACCCAGAAATAAAGCCACAAATTTATAGCCAACTGATTTTTGACAAAGCCAACTAGAACTTACATTGGGGAATGGACACCATTTTCAATAAAAAGTACTGGAAAAATTAGCCACATGTAGAAGAATGAAACTGGACCTATATCTCTCACCATATAGAAAAATCAACTCAAAATAGATTAAAGGCTTAAATTAAAAGACTAAAACTAGGCCAGGCACAGTGGCTCTTTCCTGTAATCCCAGCACTTTGGGAGGCTGAGGCAGGAAGATCACTTGAGCTCAGGAGTTCGAGACCAGACTGGGCAACATAGGAAAATGTCATCTCTATGAAAAGTATAAAAATTAGCCAAGCATGATGGTGTATGCCTGTAATCCCAGCTATTCAGGGGGCTGAGGCAGAAGGATCACTTGAGCCCAGGTCTTCAAAGCTGTAGTGAGTTGCAGTGGTGCCACTGCATTCACCCTGGTGACAGAGCAAGACCCTATCCCAAAAAAAAAAAAAAAAAGACTGAAACTATAAAAATACTAGAAGAAAACCTAGGAAAAATTCTTCTGGACATTGGTCTAGGCAAAGAATTCATGACTAAGACCTCAAAAGCACAAGCAACAATAAAAAAAAAAAGATAAATGAAATTTAAACTAAAAACGTTCTTCAAAGCAAAAGAAATAACCAACACACAAACAGACAACTTGCAGAATGGGAGAAAGTATTTGCAAAGTATGCATTCAACAGGGCATTAATATTCAGAATGTACAAGGAATGCAAACAACTCAACAACAACAAAAACAAATAATCCTATTTAAAAGTGGGCAAATGGCCAGGTGCGGTGGCTCATGCCTGCAATCCCAACACATCTGGAGGTCAAAGCAGGAGGATCTCTTGAGTCAGGAGTTCAAGACCAGCCTGGGCAACATAGCAAGATCCCATCTCTATTAAAATCAAAAAGTTAGCTGGGCATGGTGGTGTGAGCCTGTGGTTCCAGCTACTGGGGAGGCTGAGGTGGGAGGATCAATTGAGCCCAGGAGGTTGAGGGTGCAGTGAGCTACAATTGCACTACTGCACTCCAGTCTGGGTGACAGAGCAAGATTCCATCTCAAAAGCAAAAGTGAAAGGAGGAAGTAAGTAGATATTTTGCAAAAAAAGACATACAAATGGCCAACAAGTAAAGGAAAAGATGCTCAACATCACTAATCATCAGAGAAATGCAAATTAAAACTGCAATAAGATATCATCTTACACCAGTTAGAATAGCTAGAATTCAAAGGACAAAAAGTAACTGATGTTGGTGAGGATGCAGAGAAAAGGGAATGCTTATACATTGTTGGTGGGAATGTAAATTAGCATAACCTCTATGAAAAGCAGTATGGAGATTTAACATACTGTACTACTATAGTTAACAATATTGTGTTGTATACTTGAAATTTGTTAAGAGGCCAAATCTTAGGTATCCTCACCACAAATAAGATAAAGAAAATGGCAACTATGTGAAGTGATGGATATGTTAATTAGCTCCATTATGGTGATTATTTCACAATGTATACATATATAAAAACATCAGTTTGCATGTCTTAAATATATACAATTTTTATTGGTCAATTATACCTCATAAAAGCTGGGGGAAAGGACGTATTGGTGTATTTCATGAAATATTGAAAAGACATTTATTCTTTCTATTTAAGAATGAGGATATTGAACGACAAGGAGGCTTCATGCCTTCAGGTGACCCCTCAGACTGTCACTGTGCCTAGGTATCTGCATTTACATCTCAGACCCACAGGAATGACCCCACAAAAACACTGAGTCTCATTTGAAAAGAATTATAAGTGTTTGGGGTGGGGATAAGTGTCAGAAGGGAGAGGAAATAAGGCAGGCAATCACTGACTGCCTTCTGATCCAATGATACCATACTACATTTGATACAAGTGGTTTGGGAATAGAATTCAGTAGACATTTCAGAAGGGTCAGGCTTCCCTACTTAATTCTGATTTATTAGGTTAGCCCTAGAGCTCAAGTGGTGGAATAATCCATAGTTTAAATTAAGTATCCTTTCCCTTTACACAGAAAGTATCCATCAAAGGATACTTTGGAAAGGAAAATGGTGGAAAGGCTAAATCAGCATGACTAGCAATAGTGGGAGTTCTCTTGCTGCCACCATTCTTAAGCCTTGGCCTGACCTCTGTTCCCACTCAGATTGGTCCCTAAAGAATACATGAAAAGAGAAATGAGAAGTGGACTTGGGCAGAATGGTAAGCATCATGTTTTCATACTCCAAAACATGTCCTCTGTCTTTCTTATCACCGTAAGGTTAGTTGGGACCCAGAAAAATGGCAAGTCCCTTGAGAACTTCCCTACAAAATATGGTGCAACCACTATGAACAAGAAATGGAAGAATGAATTGTACAGGTATAAGAGGTAAGAGACCCTTTCCTGAGTTCCCCTTAGCCTTAGAATGACAGGGGAAGGCAGTGACTCTACTAGTAGGGCAAGAATGTCAGCTTACAGGCCAGGCGCAGTGGTTCATACCTGTAATCCCAGCACTTTGGGAGGCCAAGGAGGGCAGATCACAAGGTCAGGAGTTCAAAATCAGCCTGGCAAGTATGGTGAAACCCCGTCTCTACTAAGAATACAAAAATTAGCCGGGCATGGTGACGCACATCTATAGTCCCAGCAACTCAGGAGGCTGAGGCGGAAGAATCGCTTCAACCCGGGAGGCAGAGGTTGCAGTGAGCCAAGATTGCACCCCTGCACTCCAGCCTAGGCAACAGAGGGAGATTCTGTCTCAGAAAAAAAAGAATGTCAGCTTACAGTGGGAGAGTTAGCAGCCCACTGTAGTATACTGTAAGAGACATATTGCAGCTGTAAGATTAATGATAACCATAAGGCCCACTCAAACATCTCACAGGACCTACACTATATAGCACTGATGCAACTTGTCCTGGTAATACTGTGGCCAGAGTTGGAAATCCCCAAGCCACCTTGCAACATACTGCTAAGTGACACTTAGTGTAGGCCCTGTGTGAGTTTGAGAGGGCCTTATGGTTATTGCTAACCTTGTAGCCACAGTATGTCTCTAATAGTATACTACACCCACAAAGGGTCTTATGACCAGAACAAAAGGAAATTGACTTAACATATATGCCACGGACAGTCTTGCCAGCAACTGGATGAGGATCGTCTATGCCATGCTAGATTACCAGAAGAGACAGGGCCACACCTGAGGACCAGAGGGGATGAGTCACATGTGGAGCAGGAAATCAGCATAGAACCAAGGCAGGCCACCAGTGAGTAGACGCCTGTGGTCACCAACACCACAGTTACTCTAGGGTCAGCATAACATCAACCCCCAGTAAGAGACAAGAAGGGAGAAATCTTAATGTATAGTTATGAAACCTTAAATGACTGAGAAATCACAGAATTTTTCAGAGTTCGTACTTAACATGGCTGAATTAAATTTTTGCTTCAGACATAAACGGAAGCTTGAAAAATAAATTAATACAGGTTGAGGATTCTTAATCCAAAATTCTCCAAAATTCAACACTTTTTGAGCACCAGCATGAAGCTCCAAGGAAGTGCTCATTGGAGCATCTGAATTTCGGAATTGAAGATTAGGGATGCTCAACTGGCAAGTATGATGAAAATATTCCAAAATCTGAAAAACTGTGAAATCCAAAACATTTCTGCTCCCAAGCATTTTGGATGAGGGATACTCAACCTGTAGCAGTTGTTTAAAATAAAATTACATTTTGTATACCTGAGTCTGTGGGCTAAAAAATTACAATACACCACTGATAAGAAAATGCAAGTTAGACCAGGCACAGTGGCTCACACCTGTAATCCCAGCACTTTGGGAGGCCGAGGAGGGTGGATCACCTCAGGTCAGAAGTTCAAGACCAACTTGGCCAACGTAGTGAAACCCCGTCTTTACTAAAAATACAAAAAACTAGACAGTTGTGGTGGCAGGCACCTGTAATCCCAGCTACTTGGGAGGTTGAAGCACGAGAATCACTTGAACCCAGGAAGTAGAGGTTGCAGTAAGCTGAGATCACACCATTGCACTCCAGCCTGGGTGACAAGAGCAAAACTGCATCTCAAAAACAAAAAAAGAAAAAAGAAAATGCAAGTTTGTATTGACATTACCTTTACTCCCTGAGCCATCTGTGTCTTTGGACAGGAGACAAAAATGATGAACTACCTAGTGTCTTTACAGATTTTCAGAGTTCAAATTTTATCATTTTGTTGCTTGACTTCCACAATCATCAAGCTATAGATTTTGAATTTTAAAAGTGTTACAATGCAGTCCTGCAAAGACTGCAAGTCCCTTGAGAACTATAGCCTGGTCACACACAAAAACCATCGAGGTGCTAAGGCAGCTGACTAACACTGTCTTGTATAATAGAATTCACCAGATATTGTGGGGATAAGATGGAGAAGGCCTTGCTCTTACAATTAGCTGAGCTCATTACCCATCGCTGATTCCTGCTCTGAGGGTGAAGCAGGTCCTGGCATGGCCTAACAGAGAGAGGACAACTCAAACCCATGCCAGATCTCTCTGGACACCTTGTGTGAAACAGCCTTTGGCTGTGACATTTATCCTTACTTGAAGTTACTGCTGTGTTGTATCCTTTTCCCTAAGTAACCACAGGTCAGTAAGCATCATTATTTGGGGTCCTGTGAGGGACCAGAAGTGTTTCTGGACTTTGCAATTAAAGAAAAATTAAATTAAGTGTTTTGGATTTAGCATTACACTCTGCCTAACTGCTGCCATTAGTTCAGCCAGCCGGCATCATATGTGGGATTAGAAATCTGTCTCCCTAACTCATTTTTAGCTAAAACTATAACTAAGGCATTATTTAGATAGAAAAGGGGTGGTTCTGATAAAGAGGATGAAAATGAATCATTGACGCCATGTGGTTGCCTACTTGCCCTTAGTTTGATGTAGCCCATCCTTTGAAATCACTTGCTGATAATAAAACTTCCCAGTGAGATCTGAAAATTATAAACTGAAACCTCAGGAGCTAGGAAAATGAACTGGCAGGAAATTTCAATCCGGTGGCAGGTCCACTAAAATTCAGTTCCACGGTTGCTGCATTCAACCTTAGCAAATATAAAAGGAAGCTCAAAGATCTCCTTTGGCTGAGCTTCACCCTCTCTGTCCAGGAGACGGCGCTCCAACCAAAGGAACCTAGGCAACCACACCCTGACACCGGGCCATACCTATGAGACTAATTACTACTAAAAAAATATTTAGGGCCGGGCGCGGTGGCTCACTCCTGTAATCCCAGCACTTTGGGAGCCGAGAGGGGCGGATCACGAGGTCAGCAGATCGAGACCATCCTGGCTAACACGGTGAAACCCTGTCTCTACTAAAAATATAAAAAATTCGCCGGGCGTGGTGGCAGGCACCTGTAGTCCCAGCTACTCAGGAGACTGAGGCAGGAGAATGGCTTGAACCGGGCAGGCGGAGCTTGCAGTGAGCCGAGATTGCTCCACTGCACTCCAGCCTGGGCGACAGAGCGAGACTCCAGAGACTCCGTCTTAAAAAAAAAAAAGATATTTAGGTAAGTTGAAATGTATTTCTATTATGTAGATTAGAAATACAATTTTAATTTTGATGTATTTGTTTAATTTTTCTGTAATTAATGGGCCATTGAAAATTATGTTCTCGTTAATTGTTGGAATTTTCTTACTGCCCTTACGTGGCAAGTTTTGGTTATTCCTCAGCCATTATATATATATGCCACCTTTTTATGGCAAAAATTACTCTTTGGTTGTAAAAATGTTTATTCTATGTTCTTTGCTAATAAAGAGTTGCTATTGGCCAGGCGCGGTGGCTCACACCTGTAATACCAGCATTTTGGGAGGCTGAGGGGAGCAGATCACGAGGTTAAGAGATGAGACCAACCTGGCCAACATGGTGAAACCCTGTCTCTACTAAAAATACAAAAAAAAAATAGCCAGACATGGTGGTGCGCACCTGTAGTCCCAGCTACTCAGGAGGCTGAGACAGGAGAATCCCTTGAGCCCAGGAGACAGAAGTTGCAGTGAGCCGAGATCGTGCCCCTGAACTCCAGGCTAGGTGACAGAGCAAGACTCTGTCTCAAAAAAAAAAAAAAAAAAACTGAATAAACTGAAAATCAGCAACTTTTCTTGGACCATGAGAGAACTGAGGTCACAGGGCAGATGGCCATACAGAAATCAATCTGGAGAGGCAGGTTCCTGCAAGGAGACACAGAACCCGAGCATTTGCTTACCTAGGACAGAAGCTGCTGGGTGTTATGTAAAGAAGTAGGAAGATTAAACTGGAAATTTTGACAAATTGCTGGTGACTGAGTACATGGTAGTGTGAGACTTTGAAGTTCCTGAGGGTCACAATCGTAGAGAGGTTCCCAAATTTTTTCCAGTCTTTTCCTCCAGGAGCCCCATGAGGCTCTCAAGAAAATCTCTCCCCATAGTTCTAGCTGGGGTAGGAGAACAGCAGCCACTGTTAAATCCTCCCAGACCCAGTTCTCTTATCTCCCCTATAGAACAAAAGGCTAAACCAGAAGCAGGAAATTCATCAAAGCCCCTGCTCTGAGGGTACTGGTGCAATCCCACTGTAGCCAGGAAAACAGATTCAAAACCTTACCCTGAGGAAACTGGTGAATATGTAAAGGCAAAGGTACTAGGGTAGCCCAAGCAATTCTGGGAAAAAAGAACAAAATTGGAAGATTCACATTATCCAGTTCTAAGAACTACTACATAGTTATGGTAATCAAGACTGTTGTACCACATATACACAATGGAGTCTATTCAGTCATTAAAAAGACTGAGATCCAGACATTTGCAACAGCATGGATAGAACTGGAGATCATTATGTAATGTGAAATAAGCCAGGCACAGAAGAACAAACATTGCGTGTTCTCATTTATTTGAAGGATCGAAAAATCAAAACAATTGAACTCATGAACATAGAGAGTAGAAGGATGGCTACCAGAGGCTGGGAAGGGTAGTAGGGGGCCAAGTGGGGAGGTGGGAATGATTAATGGGTTAACTCCAAAAAGAAAAAATGAATAAGACCTACTATTTAATATTACAACAGGGTGACTACAGTCAACAATAATTTAATCGTAAATTTCAAGATAACTTAAAGAGTGTAATTAGATTGTTTATAACTCAAAGGATAATTGTTTGAGGGGATAGATACCCCATTTTCCAGGATGTGCTTATTTCATATTGCATGCCTGTATCAATACATCTGACAAGAAAGTAAATCTAAAATATACAAGGAACTCCAAACAACAAGGGAGAAAAATCTAACAGAAAAAAAGGCAAAGGATAAGAAGCAGTATTTACAGAAGAGGAAACTCACATAACTAAAGAACATAGGAAGAGATGTTCAAACTCATTGGAAATTAAAAAATGTAAATCAAAATAGCAAAGAGATATCACTTAACATCTGATAGACTATCAAATATTGGTTAGTTGGTACTTAGTGATAGAGAAACCCAAGTATTACAGTGAAAACTCATACAACTATTGCAATGTGAAAGTACTTAATCAATATATATACACATAGTGTATGACCCAGAAATTATTTACCTTGGTAAAATTGTTATATAGCTAAAAAAAAAAAAAAAAAAGTTGTCATGTAACTTTTAAGGAAACATGTATTAAAACATTTATTGCAATTTT
The DNA here is from genome assembly GCF_000951035.1 of Colobus angolensis palliatus. Taxonomy (NCBI): domain Eukaryota; kingdom Metazoa; phylum Chordata; class Mammalia; order Primates; family Cercopithecidae; genus Colobus; species Colobus angolensis. The sequence continues at coordinate 2,600,616 of NW_012114611.1, read as the reverse complement.
ATTCTTGGTGGTGGGAAGTTGGAGGCAATCCTGGATGGTTAAGAAACCTGTTTTAGGAAGGTAAAGCCTAAGCTGTTATAGAAAACATCCCCAAACACAGAGAATCAAGAAAAAAGATGATTTTTCTCTTAAGCCCAGTGATAATTATGAAGTTGCAGTCATCTTAATTCCAAAACCTGGTAAGTGAAATACAGAAAAGAAAATTACAGGTCTATTTTATTTATGAATATAGGCAAAATAATTCTAAATAAAATATTAGCTAACTAATACATTATATTAAGAAAATAACACACCAGAATTATGTAGGGTTTACCTTAGGAATGTAAAGAAAGCTCAACATCAGAGTAGCTATTACTGCAATTCATTCTAATAGGCTGAAAGAGAAATGTCATATCACTATCTCAATCTATGTCTGTCTTAGTCCATTTAGTGTTGCTATAAAGAAGACTAAGACTGGGTAAAGAAAAGAGCTTTATTTGGCTCACCATTCTGCAGACTGTACAAGATTGGATATCTACAGCTCATGAGCGCCTCAGGCTGCTTCCACTTATGGTGAAAGGTGAAGGGGAGCCAGCACATGTAGAGATCATGTGGCAAGAGAGAAAACAAGAGCGCAAGAGAGAAAGGAGGTGCCAGCCTCTTTTATCCAGAGTGAAAGTCCCCAGTTCCTTTTATATGATTGCTTTGTTACTTCCTAGAGACTTGTTCACTCAATCATCATTCAATCCTCATCCAAGGAAAGACTGATAATTGTTCTCCCTTCTACCTTTCAGTAATAGAATTTTACCATGTTTTAGATACATGACTGCTCGTGTAATAGAGAGACTACTTTTTCAGCTCCAATATGGTCAAAGTTGGGTAAGAGCCAGTGAACTGATTAACTCCATAATAAAAAGTTTTTACCACAATTTTTTATTTTTTTAAATTTTTTATCTATTTAGATTTTATTTGAATTGCACTAACTAAAAGGTTAATTTTGGATGAGATAATAAATATTTTCTTCTTCATATCATTTTCTATCATCATATTTTTATAAACATAAATATGATTTAAAACATAAAAGGAGAAGGAAAGAAGTAAGTGTAGGGACAAAGGAAATTTTCCCTCACCCCTGAAGGTCTGATAATTTGAACCTCTGGAATAAACTTGACAGTAGACAGATTAACAGGAGAAAAGGCATACAAATTTATTACATACATGTGCACAGTAACCTCACAAAATATAAACACAGAAGAGTCATATGGTTAAAACTTAAATAGCATTTTGAGCTACAGAAAGAAATAGAGGCTTGAAGGCTCCTGGAGGGTGGTGGCAACAAGCTGGGGCAGTAACTACACTTGAACAAAGGTTTTTAACACAGATAAAGTCTATCAGGCATCAGCCTGCAGAAGAATTAAGTGAAAAGTTTGTCTGGGCAAGGTATCCCAGGTGTGGAGACCTTTTGTCTCTATTGAGATGTGAGTTAATCTTCTCTGAGTATCATAGATTCCAGGTAGGGGGCTCATGACAATCACATTTCTTCCGGAGGAACTTCCCTTAGTCAGACAAGGGAAACTTCAAAGAAAGCCTCTCCTGTGCTTTAGGAGAGAAAGAGAAGGGAGAGACAGTGGGTGGGGGAAGGTCAGAGAGACCTTGGTCTTGAGGCTGTTTAGTTCAAAGTACACAGTATATCAAAGCACCACACTTGGGGTATCATTTTTGGAGCCCCAACAGAAGGAAGAGAGGAAGAAAGGGAGGGAGGGAGGAAATTCCAAGCTTCAGAACTAGGAAATCTTAGAACTCTATACTTTGTATCTTTATAAATTACTTGCCACCCACTGGAGAAGGGAGGCACAGGGGAAGCACACATCAACCTGGGCAGGGGGTGGGGGTCCTGTGGATCCGAAGAAGCTGATGGGATGCCCGGCTGCCATCCCCGCAGTAGAGCACCAGGTTAAAAACAACTGGCCGGGCGTGGTGGCTCACACCTATAATCCCAGCACTTTGGGAGGCTGAGGCGGGTGGATCACCTGAGTTTAGGAGTTCAAGACCAGCCTGACCAATGTGGAGAAACCCCATCTCTACTAAAAATACAAAATCAGCCAGGTGTGGTGGCGCATGCCTGTAAACCCAGCTACTGGGGAGGCTGAGGCAGGAGAATCACTTGAACCCAGGAGGCAGAGGTTGGGGGCTGAGATTGTGCCATTGCACTCCAGCCCGGGCAACAGGAGCAAAAAAAAAAAAAAAAAAAACCCAATCCTGAAAGACTCAAGTCGCAGCAGTGCTAGTCCAAGCATCATTGATGTAGATGTGACTATTAACACGAACATGACAATCCATTTGCAGAATACATGTGGATGGAAAAGGAAGAGGAATTCAGCAGACAAACAGAAAAGGAGTTATGGGAAGAATTTATGGAATATTGTTGACATGGTGCCAATGAGTGGAGGAACACCAGGATTCTTGGTCCTCATGCTGAGTTAGATAAAAGGACACGGACACACGTGGAGTGGTTTTAAGGAGCGGAGAGTTTAATAGGTAAGAAAGAAGGGAAAAGAAAGAAAGAAGAAGCTCCCCTGTACAAAGACGGAGGGAGGGGGGTTCCAAAGGCAAGAGAGGAGACCCCAAGTGCCACAGAAATGATCAGGGTATATGAAGAGGCTGGAGAAGGCAGTGTCTGATTTCCATAGGACTTAGGGGATTGGTTTGACCAGGCATGTCATTCCTGTAGCCTGTGAAAAAACTGGTCCTCCCACCCTAACCTTTTAATATGCAAATACAAGGCCCCATGATGTTCTACGCACGTGGGGATATGTGGGGGTGGCCCTGTTGCCAGGCGCATGTGGGGGCAAGTGCAAGAGGACAATGGTGGGAATTGCCATGTTGGGTGGACCCAGTTTCTAATGGCTTGCACTTGCATATCAAAGGTTGCCTACCCTGCATTTGCATATCAAAGGTTGCTCACCCGGCTCTAAGAGCTGGGGCTCTCCTGCTAGACAAGAAACATTTCTGGAGCTGCTTTAAAAGAGATGAAAATTTTCCAAGGACCCCTTTTCGTCTCTATCTGCCTAAAATAATTTCTTAATAACTTCTACCACCTTCCCGCCCACCCCGTGAAGAAGTCACCTTAACTGCTGTTAGGGGGTTTTGGGCATGAAAGGGCATAAAAGTGTGTGCCCGCCCTATTGATAAACCTTTGTTCTGCTCTCACAATCATTTTGTCTCTATCTCTGCACATTCTAAAGATTTTGTAAGTTCCTGTTTTTCTTTCTGTGGCACGACAAGGTCACAAGACGCGTTTAAGTAAGATACACTCATGTTACAAAACCTGTTGTGAAACCTGTCGCAATATGATTAACTGCCTTTGTTCTGCTTCTGTAAAACTGCTTTCCCACCTCGGGGTTTGCGAAAACAAGCCCTGCCCTTGCCCTGCAAGCC
>NW_012114611.1:2589048-2591719 GCF_000951035.1 Colobus angolensis palliatus | reverse complement strand
TGATACTTATGACCAGACCATCTTGCCAGAAAAATTAGGACAGCAAGTGCTAGAACACATCCACCGAACCACCCATCGGGTGCCCGGTGGATGATGGACCTGATTAGACACTCCAAGCTCAAGATCAGACATATAGCCGAGATAGCCAGCCACATCGTGACTAATTGCAAAGTTTGCCAACTGAACAACACTTACCCTCAAACCCAAGCCACCGCAGGGACTAGGTTTAGAGGATCTAGGCCCGGTGTCTATTAGGAGTTAGATTTCACTGAAACAAAACCCGGGAAGTATAGGTATCAGTACTTACTTGTTTTTGTAGATACTTTTTCAGGATGGACGGAAGCGTTCCCAACTAAGAGAGAAACTGCTCAGGTTGTAGCAAAGAAAATTTTAGAAGAAATTCTCCCCAGGTATGGTTTCCCCGTCCAGATAAGGTCAGATAATAGACCAGCCTTCGTTGCCAAGGTAAGTCAGGATTTGGCTTCCATTCTTGGGGCAGATTGGAAATTACATTGTGCTTATAGACCCCAAAGCTCAGGACAGGTAGAAAGGATGAATCGGACCCTAAAAGAGACCTTAACTAAATTGACTATGGAGACTGGCGCTAATTAGGTAGTACTTCTCCCCTACGCTCTGTTCCAGGCCCGAAATATCCCTTACAGACTAGGCCTTACCCCTTATGAAATCATGTATGGCAGACCCCCACCACTGGTTCCCAGCCTGAAAGATGACCTACTCAGGTCTGAAACCGAAAATGTCTCTGAGCTCTTGTTCTCCCTACAAGCCTTACAGAAAATTCACCAAGAAATTTGGCCCAAGCTACGAGAGCTGTATGAAACGGGACCTCCACCAACACCTCATTCGTTCCAGCCAGGAGACTGGGTCTTAGTCAAGCGCCACCAACAAGACACTCTCCAACCCAGGTGGAAAGGACCGCTGCAAGTACTCCTGACTACTCCCACCACTCTCAAAGTAGAAGGCATCGCCTCGTGGATCCACTACACACACGTCAAACCAGTGGACCCAGCATCCGACCTTCTTGGGCCGTCTGGAGCACCGGTTACATGGACTATAGATAAAGCTAAGAACAATCCCTTAAAGCTAACCCTGTGCCGTAATCCCCCATAGCCATAGCCATGTCTAGTTTACCTATGCTTTTATGCCTCACGCACCTGACTTTACTCATTGCTGCGCCATCTAATCCCTATGTCTGGAGGTTCTGGCTCTATGAGAACCAAACCCACCCCGGAGAAACCCCCCAGGCTGGTAAATTGCTGGCTAGTGCGGATTGCCCCCCCTCCGGGTGCAGTACTCCACTTTACCTCAACTTCACCGAGTTTCAGATTGCCAAACCAGGGGCACCCATGATCTGCTTCGAATTTGATCAGACTGAATACAATTGTAAGCATTATTGGTGGCATCAGAATGCAGGCTGTCCATATAGATATTGCAAAATGCACCCAGTCAGGACATGGGATGAACAGCATAAACAGTCTAACCTCCTCAGGACTCGTTATCCTACTGGCACTCCCAATATATATATACTTAGATAATAACAGATCCAGAGCACTCCCGGTGGACAGCACCTCAACATGGGGCGGTCAACTACTATTCCACTAGTACTTGGCCCAGTAGTCACCTGTACCTATGCTGGAGTCTAGTCCAGACTCGGCCCCTAGTCCATACACAAATCCAAAAACAGGAAACCAAGCTATCGCAGGACTTGCAACCTTTCTCCTGGCTAACCCTATTACAGGAAGGGCTAGCATTTGCCAACCTCACCGGTCTAGGCGATCTGTCCTCCTGCTTTATGTGTGCAACCCTAGGGAGACCACCATTAACCGCTGCGATCTGTCCTCCTGCTTTATGTGTGCAACCCTAGGGAGACCACCATTAACTGCCGTTCCCCTAACCACCCCTCCTACCAACTATACAGACTTCCAGAATTCATCCACAATTACGATACCCGATGTAGCCTTATACCATGACCCAAACCAAGAAAAATATCCCTACTGCTATTCGGCACTTAGCAACAGCCTCTGCAACCAATCGGCTACATACCCTAGCAGCTCCCTATATGCTCCCCCTGGTGTATTCTTCTGGTGTAATATGACTCTGTTAAAAACCCTGTCCAAAAGCAATTCTGACGGACAGTTGTGTATCCCTGTTACCCTAGTCCCCCGACTGACCCTGCTGACCCCGGCTGAGTTCATAGGCTGGGCAGGGGCTGCCTCGATTGAGACTGCCCAACATAAGTGAGCAGTATTTCTACCACTAATTGCCGGAGTATCTTTAACCACTTCTGTCGTCGCGGCAAGGTTAGCAGGGGGAGCCCTAAGGCACTCCATGATAGAAAACGACAAGCTGTTCCAACAATTCTCTGTTGCTATGGAAGACTCTGCTTATTCCCTAGCCTCCCTTCAGCAGCAGCTCACCTCCCTAGCACAGGTCACCCTCCAAAACCGCAGAGCCTTAGACTTACTCACGGCTGAGAAATGAGGTACCTGTATGTTCCTCAAAGAAGAATGCTGTTTCTATATAAATGAGTCAGGATTAGTTGAGGAGAGAGTCCAACGTCTACATAAACTAAGCTTAGAAATGAAAAAGCAACAGTTTACTACAGCAGCTAATAATTGGTGGAACTCTTCCATGTTTTCTCTTCTAGCACCTT
>NW_012114611.1:2579936-2585413 GCF_000951035.1 Colobus angolensis palliatus | reverse complement strand
GAGAGTTCCAGGTTCGAACCTGTAATAAAGATCCTTGCTGCCTGGCTTTGACTCCGGACTCTGGTGGTCTTCTCAGGGGAAAAAACGGTCTAGGCATAACAGGCAGTGTCTCTTTCTGGCTACTTCCTGCTGATAAGGGGTGTCGAATGGGGAACAGCAGCCAGGGCTTCTCCTGGGGTTGATTTACCGGTCCTCGGAAGAACATTGTTTCCATTCGTGGTTCAGTTTGCAGCACCATTTGGAGTTTGATTGCTTGTAGGCAAGAAGAAACAATTTGAGTTATAGTATTGAGTATACAGGGTCCAAATATTAATACAAGACATATAAGAAACAGAGGGCTTAATAAAGGGGTTAACCAATCCCATAAAGAAAACTGGAGGATGGGCACAGTGGCTCAGCTGGGCACAGTGGTTCATGCCTGTAATCCCAGCACTTTGGGAGGCTGAGGCAGGTGGATCACCTGAGGTCAGGAGTTCGGGACCAGCCTGGCCAACATCATGAAATCCAATCTTTACTAAAAATACAAAAATTAGCTGGGCGTGGTGGCAGGCAACTATAATTCCAGTTACTGGGGAGGTTGAGGCAGGAGAATCTCTTGAACCTGGGAGGTGGAGGTTGCAGTGACCTGAGATCACACCACTGCATTCCAGCCTGGGCAATAAGAGTGAAATAAATAAATAAATAAATAATAAAAGACTGGAATTCATTAAAAGAGGGATTGTGGCCACCCGGGACTGAAGCCTGCATTTTCCCTGAGCTTGTCAATAATTTTGATTTGATCTTTAAGTACCTGTAACCCTATGGCAAATAGTAGAGTGGGTATAGCAATTCCCACAAGTGTGATGTGGTGAAGTAGATAATTTCCATCTAAAATTTTACTCACCAAGATATAGAATTTCCCTTTGGGGGTTTATGAAACTCCTTGGTTTTATTTTCTCAAACAAGGAAACCTCCAGGTTATGGGCACCCTACTTACTTTAATTACCTGGCAGAATTTGCAGGATAAGTGCCCAGAACTAGCATACTGATCTAGATTTTTACATTACCCATCCCTTTGTTTCTTCCAAGCTGCAGGAGATCACCATTTGATTCACAGGAATAAGCAGGGTTAGTCAAAATGCAGGCCAAAAGCTTAAAAACAATTAATGAGACTAGAACTTAATGACAAATGTATGATAAGCTTTGGAGCACAGTTTTTCTCTCCAGTTCTCATTTTTGGTAAAAAAATAAAAAAATAAAAAAATAAATTATGATAGGACTGTGTGTGCTGTTCATAGAATAAACTTTAGCTTTAGACTTGGCCTGATTATTTGCATAAAGTGGAGCAAGAATGGTTATTTTTACATAGGCCTTTTGGATTGCCTTTGATGAAACTCTATTTAAAACTTTAAATAGAGCCCAGCCATGGGTTTGTATCCTTAAATACCTGTAAGTTGAGTGATCCTCTCCTCTTGAGGTTCCAAGATAAAAACTCAGAGCTCCCAGACCTGTTAGAAAGTGACATTCTTTACTGACCACAGGTTAGGAACTCTATACAGGGACTGTGTAGATAAGGTATGAGGCCAGTTCTCCCCAAGGGGCTTTTATTGGCTCTGCATGTCAAGCTTGATTCCTTAAAGGAAAACACACTCTTTTAGTCAAAGCCTTGGTAAAATAACCAGTTTTTTCAACTGTGTCCTGTTGACAAAGAAAAATTGATTCTTATTGCACTGATGCAAACAACTATATTACCATAAGTTAAGAGTACTCACAGATAGTTTTCAAATTCTAAAGTAACCAGGCAAAGAAAAACAAACATGCTCCAAATTTTGTTCACAGGAGTATACCTTACTTAATTATTAAAGGCCATAAATTGTTCAAAATAAGTTTCCTTGACTCTGAAAACAAAACAAAGATTAGCAATATTTCAAGCAAAAGTCAAAGAAGATGCCTCAACTTTCTGAGTGCAGTCCATTTAGTTAACTCTTGTTTTGCTTTATATTTTTGAACATGTTAGTTCTTTATGAGTCCCATAACTTTTTTCTTATTTCAATGTTACAATCTTCAAAGCTGTTAAAAACCTGCATTTGAGAACATCTGTTAAAGTTCTTAATATACCTTGATTATAAACCACCTTTTGAGAAGGAACAAAGCAAGACAGCAATTGTCTGTGAATGACAAAATTTCCAGAATAGTTACAGTTAAAAACATGACTGACAAAGAAGTTTATTTATCTCCATGGTTTACAATAACTTTATCCTTCAACTTTTATTTTTGGTGAAAAACCTGGTTAGTAAGCAATTTTAATTATGCACCAGATGTGGATCCTAGGACCCAGACAGAAGTGCAGATAAAGTCTGACTTTTCAACATCTAGCTCCATGTATCCCAGGCCTTACCTATCTGTAAAGTCATCAGTATACAATCTTGGAATGTTTAGTAAACCTAGTATCTAAGTAGTGTGATTTAGACCACCTATTTGCATTTTGATGACATTTGCATTTTACCAATAATCCTTAAGACTGTTTTTATTTCTTAAAGTCATGTGAACTAAAAAGTATCTTATATAAGTGCTTATTTTTACTTAAGCCAATTAGAGCTGTTTCTATAGACATTACACACAAAACGTATATAGACAGTGTATTTTCTACCTACTTATTACACACCAAAGCTCTCTCATAATGTGAAGTAATTTGATACCCCCAAAACTCCAAATGGTGGATAACACGATACATAACAGAACAGAGCCTTTGATTTTGAGAGGTAACTATCTGCTTTTGATTTGGGGAGTTTTATGAGGACAACAGAGGTTTTTTCCCCAAAACAGGATCTGTGGTGCCTCCTGTTTTTCCCAAGGAGTCCCATGTTACCAGAAGTTACCTCTCATGCATGCATTAAGAGAGGTAAGGCAAAAAATGAAGAAAAATAATTCATTCGACTGAAAAGAAAGGAGACTTTTTCTAGAACAACAAGATCCAAGAGGAGAAAAACATAAAGGCCTTTTAAATATAGCTATAATTTGAACAAGCACTTTTAATCAAGCTGCGCACTCTTTTTTTTTTTTTTTTTTTTCTGAGACACCTAACATGACTAATACTCACAAATTTGATAAAATAATTTTATTGTTATTTTTACTGAGACAGTGTCTTGCTCTGTCACCCAGGCTGGAGTGCAGTGGCACTATCTCGGCTCACTGCAAGCTCCGCCTCCTGGGCTCACACCATTCTCCTGCCTCAGCCTCCAGAGTAGCTGGGACTACAGGCGCCCACCACCATGCCCGGCTAATTTTTTGTATTTTTGGTAGAGACGAGGTTTCACCGTGTTAGCCAGGATGGTCTCGATCTCCTGACCTCGTGATCCACCTGCCTCGGCCTCCCAAAGTGCTGGGATTACAGACATGAGCCACCACGCCCGGCCAAGCTGAGCACTCTTTAAGAAAATCCTTTAAAAATCCCTTGTTACTCGACTTTAGCCACACAAAGCAGTTAAGATTTTCAGCTTTTGCACTTTACCAGTTTACAAAAAGTAACCTCACAGATGAAACCAACAAGCCCTAATTAGGGTATGACTTAACCACGAGTGTACGAAGTATTTTCAAAGGGGTGATAGGCAGCTTTTGAAACTGTCATTGCAAAATTGTGACTGAGACAGGGAAAGAGATCCTGACCCAAACAACTCCATTTTGTTTCCAGCCCCAAAGCTGTGCTTTCCCATCCCTGGGTGTGGGCTAAACCAACTTTGGGAGGAGGCTGGTTTACAGTTGATAGTTTAAAACAAAGATAACAGCCTCTTCTTAAGATACACTTCCCTCTTGCCTGGGGTCAGACCAAGAAGCCAGCCATAAGATTAGAAACCATAGCTCAGGAGTTATGCAGCTAGAGGCTACAGTATTTTACCCTCCCTAAACTACTCTCAAGATCAGTGCTTAAGATATTTTGTAAATCCTGCCCTTGATACATCAGCTGGCACCACCTAGATTGACAAACTGGCTTATCTGACTTTGTAGCCCTTACTCAAGAGCTGACTTAACACAAGAAGACAGCCACCATTGTAAAATAATCGAGACCAAAACAAAGTGCTATGGGAATCAGGAGGACCAGAGAGACCTTGGGGTGAATACAGGAGGATCTTTATTCAGTGCACTCAGACCCAGCAGACTTAACATCCAAAAACTGGTCCAAGAACAAAGACAGGTCTTGGCTTTTACACACACTTCAAAAAGGGGATTGGCTAGTTTGAAACAAGCTTACGGTGGTACAAAGCATAGTGGTGCAAAAGCCAGGATACAGAGGCAGAACAAAGGCAGTTAATCAAATTGTGACAGGTGCATAACCTAGAATTACACATGACATCTTGCTATGCCACCCAGATGGTTGTTGTCTACTGCCTTGCATGGGCTTATCTCATAATCTTCACTATGGCACCCAGGGCACTGCAGCTCAGGCCTGCTCAGGCATCTCATGACCTCCACTACACCACGTAGAGAAAACAGAATACTTGAAGTTACTAGTTACAAAGAACAGGAATATATAAACTCATGCCATAAGAGAAAGGAAAATTTGTTATTCTTCTCTCTGTGTTGAGGGAGTGCTGGGAGAGTCTCCGGAGCACATTAGATAGTATTATCAAGACATTTCCTGGGTCTGGGCTGTGCCTGTTGCTGCCTTGGGGGTGAGTCAGCCTAATATGGGAAAGCTTATTTCTTTTTCTTTTTAATTTTATTTTCTTCTTTCTGTAATTTCTGCCTCAAAAGTATTGCCATGTGGTTACAGGTTATGTTCCCAAGGACATGAAAAAGATGGAGACCTGTACCCAAGATTGTTACTGATCGTTTTGCTGGGCTGGTTTGAACAGCAGGCTTATGGGGTCCTGGGCCTGCATGCTAACCTAAGATACCCTTTTTGACAGAACCATTGAGAAAGACATGCAAAGCACATCAGATTGTCTACAGCTTAACACCAACCTTACAAATTCTTTTTCATTAATTATAAATTTACAAAGAATATAAACAATGATTCTCTCTCTTTTTTTTTTTTTTTTTTGCCATTGTAGACTGGATTTATTTTTCTGTTTTTTTATTTTTTCATTTTTTTAAATTGTACTTTAAGTTCTAGGGTACATGTGCACAAAGTGCAGGTTTGTTGCATATGTATACATGTGCCATGTTGGTGTGCTGCACCCGTTAACTCATCAATTATATTGGGTATGTCTCCTAATGCTATCCCTCCCAGCTCCCCCTACCCTACAACAGGCCCCGGTGTGTGATGTTCCCCTTCCTGTGTCCAAGAGTTCTCATTGTTCAATTCCCACCTATGAGTGAGAACATGCAGTATTTGGTTTTCTGTCCTTGCGATAGTTTGCTCAGAATGATGGTTTCCAGCTACATCCATGTTCCTACAAAGGACATGAACTCATCCTTTTTTATGTGCATAGTATTCCATGGTGTATATGTGCCACATTTTCTTAATCCAGTCTGTCATTGATGGACATTTGGGTTGG
>NW_012114611.1:2572525-2572947 GCF_000951035.1 Colobus angolensis palliatus | reverse complement strand
TTGGCTGTGGGTTTTCATAAATAGCTCTTATTGTTTTGAGATACATCCCATCAATACCTAGTCTATTGAGAGTTTTTAGCGTGACAGGCTGTTGAATTTTGTCAAAGGCCTTTTCTGCATCTATTGAGATAATCATGTGGTTTTCGTCTTTGGTTCTGTTTATATGATGGATTACATTTATTGATTTGAGTATGTTGAACTAGCCTTGCATCCCAGGGATGAAGCCAGCTTGATCATGGTGGATAAGCTTTTTGATGTGCTGCTGGATTTGGTTTGCCAGTATTTTTGCATCGATGTTCATCAGGGATATTGGTCTAAAATTATCTTTTTTGTTGTTGTGTCTCTGCCAGGCTTTGGTATCAGGATGATGTTGGCCTCATGAAATGAGTTAGGGAGGATTCCCTCTTTTTCTATTGATTGGA
>NW_012114611.1:2543666-2569915 GCF_000951035.1 Colobus angolensis palliatus | reverse complement strand
TTAGCTTCCCTTTGTGGGTAACTCGACCTTTCTCTCTGGCTGCCCTTAACATTTTTTCCTTCATTTCAACTTTGGTGAATCTGACAATTATGTGTCTTGGAATTGCTCTTCTTGAGGAGTATCTTTGTGGCATTCTCTGTATTTCCTGAATTTGAATGTTGGCCTGCCTTGCTAGGTGGGGGAAATTCTCCTGGATAATATCCTGAAGAGTGTTTTCCAACTTGGTTCCATTCTCCCTGTCACTTTCAGGTACACGAGTCAGACGTAGATTTGGTCTTTTCACATAGTCCCATATTTCTTGGAGGTTTTGTTCCTTTCTTTTTAGTCTTATTTCTCTAAACTTCCCTTCTCACATTTCATTCATTTGATCTTCAAGCACTGATACCCTTTCTTCCACTTGATCACATTGGCTATTGAAGTTTGTGCATGTTTCATGTAGTTCTCATGCCATGGTTTTCAGCTCCATCAGGTCATTTAATGTCTTCTCTATGCTGTTTATTCTAGTTAGCCATTCGTGTAATCTTTTTTCAAGGTTTTTAGCTTCTTTGCGATGGGTTCGAACATCCTCCTTAACTCAGAGAAGTTTGTTATTACTGATCATCTGAAGCCTTCTTCTCTTAGTTCATCAAAGTAATTCTCTGTCCAGCTTTGTTCCATTGCTGGCAAGGAGCTGCATTCCTTTGGAGGAGAAGAGGCAGTCTGATTTTTAGAATTTTCAGCTTTTCTGCTCTGGTTTCTCCCCATCTTTGTGGTTTTATCTACCTTTGGTCTTTGATGTTGATGACAAAAGATGGGATTTTGGTGTGGATGCCCTTTATGCTTGTTAATCTTCCTTCTAACAGTCAGGACCCTCAGCTGCAGGTCTGTTGGAGTTAGCTGGAGGTCCCCTCCAGACCCTGTTTACCTGGGTATCACCAACAGAGGCTGCAAAACAGCAAATATTGCAGAACGGTAAATGTGGCTGCCGGATCCTTCCTCTGGAAGCTTTGTCTCAGAGGGGCACCCAGCCGTATGAGGTGTCAGTTGGCCCCTGCTGTGAGGTGCCTCCTAGTTAGGCTACTGGGGGTTCAGGGACCCACTTGAGGAGGCAGTCTGTCTGTTCTCAGATCTCAAACTCTGTGCTGGGAGAACCACTATTCTCTTCAAAGCTGTCAGACAGAGACATTTAAGTCTGCAGAAGTTTCTGCTGCCTTTTGTTCAGCTATGCCCTGCCCCCAGAGGTGGGGTCTACAGAGGCAGGCAGGCCTCCTTGAGCTGCAGTGGGCTACAGCCAATTCAAGCTTTCTGGCCACTTTGTTTACCTATTCAAGCCTCAGCAATGGCAGACGCCCCTCCCCCAGCCTTGCTGCTGCCTTGCAGTTCGATCTCAGTCTGCTGTGCTAGCAGTGAGCGAGGGTCCGTGGGCATGGGACCCTCTAAGCCAGGCGCAGTATATAATCTGCTGGTGTGCCATTTGCTAAGACCATTGCAAAAGCACAGTATTAGGGTGGGAGTGTCCCGATTTTCCAGGTACTGTCTGTCACAGCTTCCCTAGGCTATGAAAGGGAAATCCCTGACCCCCTTGCACCTCCCGGGTGAGGCGATGCCCCACTCTGCTTCAGCTCACGCTCCATGGGCTGCACCCACTGCCCAACAAGCCCCAGTGAGATGAACCCGGTATCTCAGTTGGAAATGCAGAAATCACCCATCTTCTGGGTCACTCACACTGGGAGCTCTAGACTGGAGCTGTTCCTATTCAACCATCTTGGAACCTCTCCAACAATGATTCTTATTATCCCTTTTGCCATTTTGCACAGGGAGAGAGAAGACAAAAGCCTGACTGGTAAGAAATTTTTACACTTTTGTGAACATATTAGTCTTCTGGGTTTCCTTCCCCCAGCTCAACTCTAAGCCAAACATTTTTAAGGTTTGGAAAATTAACTTTTCCGGGTAGAAACATTATAAAAGAGATAGAAGACTTTTTAAACCATGAAAGAAGGAAAAACACCATGGAAAGGAGTTCCCATTAGGACTGTCAAGAGGTATTGCCTCTTTTCCTATTTGTAATGGTGTTTCCCCTGTTTCTTTGCCTTCTCTATTTTCTCTTTTCCCTTTTGGCCTATTATAGGAGACATATTGCTCGTCTCCAAAATTTTCTTCTGTTGCAGAGCTTCCTGTTTTAGCTGCAGTTAGGGTTTGACTTAGGAGCAGCATAACATTCCTCCATGAGAGGTCAAACCCCGGGGTTAAACTTTGGAAAGCTTCTATATACCTATCAGTATTATCACAAAATTGGCCTAAGACTCCTTTACTTGGCTAAGGTCCTGCAATAAGAAGAGAACATGAAGGGGCCCCAAATAAGGGGGACACTCAGATTATTTCCCTGAAAGTTACTTTTTTAATTTTGGGGAATTATTTTACATATTGGCCTGCCCAATATTGTTGCTAAAAGAGCTGGGTTGATTTTGCAACACTTGCAAAGGTCTAGTAAAAAGGCCATGCCCCGGTGCAAAAGAAAATAAGCCACTTTTTCTTCAAAGTTTTAAGGTCAAAGAAGTCCTAGTGCTTCAAAATACACTCCAGAGGAGTGCGTGTTGAAGATGATCTGTTACCCATCTAGAAAGAGAAGTGAGAAGAAAAGCATCTTTTTAGTTTCCTTCCTTTTGGTATGTGATCCAGGATGGAGGAGAGAGCAGTAGGAGGCATCCCCCCAACTATTTTCTCTCCTTGGCTTCTGAATCCCTGGCACCCATTGAATGTGCCACCCATGACTGCAGGCATGACCCTCCAAGCCATGACACCAGAGGAACTATACTTTTGGGCCTTAGTCGTGCTGTCCCCAAGAGGTCTTAGTCCTCTGCCTTTTGTTTCGCTTTGACCTCCTACATTTCTGTCACCTGTGTGTCTTAAAAAAAAAAAAAAGGATTTCAAGAAAAACCACGTAATTGGGCAAGTCCCCTTTAAAGAGGGGGACATGCTAGATTGAACTCTATATGCTATTATGGCCCATCTAAAGCACTTACCCATAGAAGAATGGTTCTGGTTAACTTCCAGACTTATAATTCCCTTGCTAATTAAGTAGTGTTAATAGGAGACACAATAGGTGCCTTAAAGGAATGTAGAAACTAAATGGCCATTTTCCTGCCAGTGGGACAATAGCAAGACTAAAATTTGGCTATGAAAGACATCTTACTCCTGTTAAAAGCAGAGCTTTCCCACACACAGAAGTAGCAGCAGAAAAGTGCAAAATAGAAAAGTTCCAAAGGTGCAATGTACTGCAGAGAACCAGCAATGTGTCTCATAAAGAGGATTTTTATTTCCACTAGGTGGCTTAGAAATACCACGTGCTCACCAGAGAAGTCATAGCAAGTAACCTCACCTCTGGGGAAAAGGAGAAAACGCTGTTCCTAGACTGTAAAAATCCTTGCACATTTCACACAGAGAAAGAGTAAGAGGCCACAGGTAGAGAAGGAAGAAGAGTTTGCAACAGGACAGTTGAGGATTCTCTACCAACACTGGAACTGGAATGGACTGTCGGAGGCTGCATTTGGTCCAGAGGCATTTGAATCACACCAGACACTGGCCTGAAATTCTCAGTTGCCTCAGAACTTTTTCCAGCCTCACATGACGGCAAAGTCTCCCAGTAAAAAGAAGCTAGTTCAAACATGGCCAACATTATCAATACCTGTGGGTAATGGGGGATTCTCCATGTTCTCCCCAGAAAGCTTCACATCTGTGTCTTTAGTACGGCAACCAACGCTAAGCATATGTACTAGGCTGACAGACGCCCATTGATTTATTTGATTTATTCTAATATAGAGGCTAAGAGCACCTCTGAATGATAGAATAGGTTTTAAGCTTGCTTTCATACTCACCACTCCAATGAAGGCTGTACCTCAGATTCCCAGCCAATGCACCAAAATGATATGGCTCCCATGAGCAGAGGAACACCAGGGTTCTTGGTCCCCATGCCAAATTAGATAAAACAGTAGGGACACACATGGAGTGGTTTTAAGGAGTAAAGAGCTTAATAGGCAAGAAAGAAGGGATAAGAAAGAAAGAAGCAGTTCCCCTGTACTGAAACAGAGGGAGGGGGTCTCCAAAGCCAACAGAGGAGACCCCAAGTACAGTGGGAACCAGCAAGGTATATGAAGAGGCTGCAGGAGATGGTGTCTGATTTGCATAGGGCTTAGGGATTTGGTTTGACCAGGTACATCACTCACATAGCCTGCGAAAAAAACTGGCCCTCCCACTCTAGCCTTTTAATATGCAAAGGCAGGGTGCCATGATGTTCTGCACACATAGGGATATGTGGGGGCGGCCATGTTGCCAGGCACAAAAGGGGACAAGGGAAAGAGGACAATGGTGGGAATCGCCATGTTGGGTGGACCCAATAGCTAAAGGTTTGTATTTGCATATCAAAGGTTGCACACCTTGCATTTGCATGTCAAAGGTTGCCAGCCTGGCTCTAACAGCCAGGGCTTTCCTGCTAGACAAGAAACATTTCTGGAGCTGCTTTAAAAGAGATCAAAACTTTCCTAGGACCCCTTTTCCTCTCTATCTGCCTAAAATAATTTCTTAATAACTCTTACCACACTGTTTCCAAGAAATACTGAAGGGGAAGAACATGAGTAGTTTATTCCAGTTCAAGACTTCCCACAAAATGTGGACCAAATCCAAGACCTGTTGAATGACCTTATTATCAATGATGACTCCTCTCTAAAAGACCCTGGGATGCATAGCAATCAATCCAAATGCAGAGGAGTTTGCTTCTGGAGTGAAGTACTCACATATTTGAGCAGATGGGGTTCTCTTTTATTGGGGGATTTAGATTGGCTTTTTGGAAACTAAAATGGTTCCTCAGGGTTAACTAACACTTGTTAATGCCTAAACTTTTTTTAAGTGCAGAAATACAAATTAAGTTCTAACTGTTAAGCAGATTTCTCAGTTCAGACTTAAATTAACATTTCTCCCCATCAAAAAGAATCTCCTCTTTCTGAGGAAGGCTGGTTAGTTAATTTGAAATAATTCATTATAGACCAGTATGTCTTTGGTTACTGAAGTTACAAGGTGGGGATCAGATAAGAACTAGTCCTGGCTTTTATGGTGTATTATGTTGAAAATGTTAAATTCTGCTCCTAATATTACGTGTGAGGTAGTATGTGATTTCAGAATTTCATCTTCTTCTGAGGAATCACTGCATCATAGCTATGCCTGTGTGAAGTCTAATGTTTGATCAACCCATAATCCAACTGAATGAAGAGACTGTAACATTATGATTTGAGTGGTGCTTTTCCTCACTTTGTTAACCATTATAACAATAGCACAATTTTTTTTAAAACAAAACTAGATTAGTTTTGGCTTCTTAAACTTTACATTCATGTAGTTAAGCTGCCATACATGCTCAATGGGAATAGTGTGTAAGTTGAAAATACCGTAAAATTTTTTTTTCAAAGATACTTTAAAAAATAATAGTAGATCTGAAAAAATGAAATTATTGGCCATCCTAGGGCCCTCTTGATGATGCAACCCACTGAAACAAGAATGATACAAGGGAGAAGTAGTTGGCCCTGGAGAGCCCATTCAGAATGAGAACAGGCCTCATGCTTAAGGACCTCTCCAGGGACCTCCCTCACTCTCCAAGGCCTAGAGCTGAGACGAAGTCCCTCTGGCCATTGTTATTTGGGAGGTAGATTCAAGGCTTCCCCCTGGACAGAAAGGCTATGGGAATATTTCCTTGCTCAGAAGTTTTACCTCTGCATTCTCTAAAGGAAGGACAAAGCCGAGGGAAGCCCACAGAGCCCTCTCCTATCTGTGGCTTTTGCTCCACTCTTGGAAAGGATGCCATACAGGGATCCTCCATTCAGGGCATCTCATTGGCCTAGAGAGCCCAGGTGAAGGCAAATTTCCTTCTCATTCAAATCAATCTTCTCCTAAAACTACCCACTCTGGGAACCCACGAGGGTACAAGTCATGAATCGATATCAGATTCTCATTGATAACCTTCCTGAGTTAACCATCAAGGGAAGGGGGACTAGCCACTTTACCTTCCTCTGATCTAGACTGAATCCTGTAACTGTCCATTTTGCCAGTTGTTCTTTTATTTCTCACCCCTATTTCTGGTCTTTAACTTCCCTGTGATGCACAAAAATGATCCAAGTTTGACTTGGCTTTTTTCAAATCTTTTTCCAAAAAATAGCACAGTCTTTGTGGATGCCCATGTTAAGACCTGAAATTGCAGTGAAAACAATGGACATCACAGATTCACAGAAACACTGGAATGGGAAGACCTTGAAATGACTGATGTTCACTGTCATGCACGTCCGTGTGGAGAGACCACCAAACAGGCTTTGTGTGAGCAATAAAGCTTTTTAATCACCTGGGTGCAGGCAGGCTGAGTCTGAAAAGAGAGTCAGCGAAGGGAGATAAGGGTGGGGCCATTTTATAGGATTTGGGTAGGTAAAGGAAAATTACAGTCAAAGGGGGGTTGTTCTCTGGTGAGCAGGAGTGGGGGGTCACAAGGTGCTCAGTGGGGGAGCTTTTTGAGCCAGGATGAACCAGGAAAAGGACTTTCACAAGGTAATGTCATCACTTAAGGGAAGGATCAGCCATTTTCACTTCTTTTGTGGTGGAATGTCATCGGTTAAGGTGGGGCAGGGCATTTTTCACTTCTTTTGTGATTCTTCAGTTACTTCAGGCCATCTGGGCATATACGTGCAAGTCATAGGGGATGTGATGGCTTGGCTTGGGCTCAGAGGCCTGACATTCACAGTCCTCATTTCTATTCAAGGGTTTCCCCTTGCCTGGCTTCTGTGAAACCAATACACTCATGTGTCATTTCTGCTTGGATTGACACAGAAGGGGAGAAGAGGCTTCTATTTAGTACCAGAAACACCCCAGGAAGACTGTTTCCCCATCTTTTCAATTTCTAAGCTGGTAGCAGGTATAGTGACTCACCTGTAATCCTAGTACTTTGGGAGGCTGAGGAGCGGTGATCACTTAAGGCCAGGAGTTTGCAACTAGCCTGGGCAATATAGTGAGACCTCATCTCTAGAAAAAAATTAAATTAAAAATTAAATTTAAAAAAATCTAAGCTGGACTGAGGCATGAGAAAAGCTTCAACCTAGGAGACGGAGGCTTCAGTGAGTTGAGATTGTGCCACTGCACTCCAACCTAGGCACAAGAATAAGACTCTGTCTCAAAAAAAAAAAAAAAAAATTCTAATCTGGAGTGAACTTTAGAAACCATCTATTTTTCCCAGACTTTTTTTTTTAGAAACTTAAGTGGCTTATGAGCTTACAGTGGCCGAGAGAGAACTTGCACCATGACCAGGTCTCTTAATACTTCTACCAGACATTCAGACACTCATCATGGTCTGCCATCCAGATGGTCAGCCAAAATGTTTATTGCTTATTCACTATACCAGTTAGTCCTCCTGTGGTTTAAGCTCAGTTCCTTTTGGAAGTAGAGAATAGCACTTCTCAGTATCAACTCCCTTCACTTCCTTCTCCAGCCTGAATAATCCCTGCTCTCTTCTTCCTTTCTAGGTCTGATTCTCTGAACTTTTCCTCCTCACCTTCTCTACCATGGCGAATATGTTACTGCCCTAAGCTGGAAAGGACTGACGCAGCCTGACGTGGCAAAGCTGCCTCTGCTACAGAATCTGTCCTGGGTCTGCCCTGAAGCTTTACTGCCAATGCCTCATCCCCAGGCATGCCCTGACACTGATAACCCATTGGAGCATTCTTTTCAGTTCTTGTCAGTCAAAAGGGAAACTTGAGTGCTCCATGGAAGTCAGCAACATGACCACAGTCACTGTGTTTGTTCTCCTAGGACTGTCCAACAACCCTCAGGTTCAGGCATTGCTCTTTGTTCTGTTCCTGGCGATTTATCTCTTGACTCTACTGGGGAACCTGCTGATGGTGCTGGTGATCAGTACTGATTCCCACCTCCACACTCCCATGTACTTCTTCCTGAGACACCTCTCCTTCCTGGATGCTTTCTATTCCTCAATTATTGTGCCTAAACTGCTAGAGAACCTTCTTTCTAAGGAGAAGACAATATCCTTCCTTGAGTGTTTCACCCAGATCTCCCTGGTCATATTTTCTGGAGCTACTGAGGCTTGCCTCCTCTCGGTCATGGCCTACGACCGGTTTCAGGCAGTGTGTCATCCGCTGTTGTATGTGGTGGTTATGAACAGGAGGGTGTGTGCTGGCCTGGTGGGATCATCCTGGGCCATAGGAATCGGGACTGGCATAATTAACACCCTCCTACTTGCTCAGCAGCACTTCTGCGGCCCTAACGTCATCCGTAGTTTTGCCTGCGAGCTTCCTCCCGTGCTCTTATTGACCTGTTCCAAACCCTGCGCTAGCATCGCCTCCATTCTCACCACCATGTCAGTCCTGGGCCTTGGCACCCTTGTCCTTTTGCTGGGTTCCTACAGCTGTATCGTCACAACAGCCCTGAGGATCAACTCTGCCACAGGTCGGAACAAGATCTTTTCCACCTGCTCTTCCCATTTCCTTATGGTCACCATCTTTTATACTTCAGGAGTTCTCAGGTATGTCATTCTACACCCCTGAATATAAACGTGGGATATTCCTTACCCTAGGTGGTCTCCGTTGGCAGAATAGAGCATTACAAAATAGCAAGACGTTCAAAAGGCCTGGGCTCTAGTTCTGGCTCTACCAGGGACTAGCTGTATGAATTGCAAATAATCTATTTTCAGGTGGGTACGGTGGCTCATGCCTGTAACACCAGCACTTTGGGAGGCTGAGGTGGGTGGATTGCTTGAGCCCAGGAGTTGGAGACCAGCCTGGCCAACATAGCAAAACCCCGTCTTTACCAGAAATATAAAAATTAGCCAGGTGTGGTTGCGTGCACCTGTAGTCCTAGCTACTCAGGAGGCTGAGATAGGAGAATTGCTTGAAGCTCCGAGGCAGAGGTTGCAGTGAGCAGAAATTGCACTACTGCACTCCAGCCTGGGCAACAGAGTGAAACTAGGTCTCAAAAAAAAAAAAAAAACAGAATCTATTTTCTTTCTAAGGCTTCAATTGTCCATTCTGGAAAATTAGTTTAGACCAAGATAAAGATTTTTCTACTTCATTAACCTAAGATTTGAGAGTTCTCAAAAAGAAATCAGAGAACCGGCCAGGCGCGGTGGCTCAAGCCTGTAATCCCAGCACTTTGGGAGGCCGAGACGGGCGGATCACGAGGTCAGGAGATCGAGACCATCCTGGCTAACACGGTGAAACCCCGTCTCTACTAAAAAAATGCAAAAAACTAGCTGGGCGAGATGGCGGGCGCCTGTAGTCCTAGCTACTTGGGAGGCTGAGGCAGGAGAATGGCGTAAACCCGGGAGGCAGAGCTTGCAGTGAGCTGAGATCCGGCCACTGCACTCCAGCCTGGACGACAGAGCCAGACTCCGTCTCAACAAAAAAAAAGAAATCAGAGAACCTTTGTTAGATTTTTATTCAGTGCTAGACAAAAAATAAAACCTGTCTTTGAAACGTATGCCATCTTTATTTCCTACTGGGAGATGTCGCCAAAGCTTACGTATATTGTAGCAATTTACTAGTCATTTACTGTACACCAGCTGCTTTACATTGCGAAGTCAATTTTAGTATGCACCACACTACAAGAGAAATATTATCAACCCACTTTTAGGTAAAGAACCTGAGTTTGGGAAGTAATCAGGTAATTTCTCAGCAGTCCTAGAACAAGCTAGTAGTGGAGCCACAAGTTGGACCAAGATCCATGCCCTTCCTTACCATGCTTCTCAAACATCAACAGCTCTGGCTGCCTAGTCCTCCCTCACTAGGAGACAAAACAATCAACGCCTGTGCTTTCTACTAGTAAATTGAAGGTGGATTTGCACAAATTGTTCAATACTTTTCTCACCTGCCTGTGATTCAGAGAGAGGCCAAGGATGGAAATGGATGATAAGAATAGTCCAGTACCTGTAGTCTAGTGGCTGGGAAAGAAAAAATAATAAGTAAAAGAAAAATAAATAAATAGCCCAGGAGAGCTCAACTGAGCTGTACACCAGTCTCTTCATCTCCCTTTGTCTCAGTTTCCTCATCTGCCATAAGGGATGTGACTACTTACTTCACAGAAATGTTAGAAAGAATAAGTTAAATGACAAAAATAACAGTAAAATGACTATTTTTTTAAATAACCCAACACATTGGAACCCACAAGGAATATCCTTGGGATAGTCTATTCTGATAACTACGGTACCACTGCAAAAAAATAATAATACTAGTGCTTCTTTGGAAGATACTCCGAGTGGTACTTAGCAAAATGTACTCAAGATTTTAATCTTATTATTTTGGAATCATATTACGTGCTTAACACATTTTCATTTCCCATTTTACCAGTTTTGGTTTCTTTTCCAAACCAAAGAAAAATGCAACTAAAAGAACAAATGTTTGTTCCACTCAACTTTATACAAATAATAGACAAGGATTCTGAGGGTAATTCCCAGGGCCATAAAAGTTGGGAATAATGACAACATTTTAAACTGAGCATGCAGTTTTACATGAACAGTCATCACAAGGTGAGGACATTGTGTTTCCGTACTGTTGCGTATAAAGAGGAAAAAGAGAAAAATTCCTCATATTATCATCATAGCTATTAAGGAAGAATGTTTTGACGAGTATGAAATGCTATGGAAGTGTATGAAAGTATTATTAATTCTATTTTTTTGTTTTACTTTTTATCTGTCCTGAATATTAATTCTATTAGAACCCACAGCCTTTGATATGCTGCAGAACTGCTTGTTCTTCGGGGCAGCTCCTGTAACTTTCTGTGTGAGCTCACTTACATTTGGATGTGTTTGAAGGCAGAAATGACTGACTTTTCACAGATCAGCCATTACTAGATGCTGCCACCAGAGAAAGTCAGCTCTGATGACCTCCTTTGCAGAGTCTTTGCAGGGAGGGGATGAATTGTTGCTGCCAACAGTAAGTATTGTCACCATTGTCATAAGTGGCTTTTCTGTGCAATCCCCTTCAAGGTATATGATTCCAGCATCCGGCTCAGCCCTAGAGCAAGTGCTCTCTGTGCAGTACAGTGTGATAACCCCCCTGCTGAACCCCTTCATCTACAGTCTGAAGAACCAGGAGGTAAAGGTGGCTCTGAGGAGGATGCTGGCCAGGAAGTCCAGGCTTCCCTTGTAGCCCAATGCCCCTGCCTCAGCAGGAGGAAAAATTATGGGGAAAAAAGGACGGAGGAAGAGCTATCACCACTCAGCTACCTCAGCATTCATCTCTCTCCAAAACAGAGACCTTAGTTTCTCTTCCTCCAGTGCCCTGCTCTCAGCCAAAGGCAATGAGGAAACTGTCACAGAGCAGGTAACACCCATCAGATGCGGCCCAGTCATTATACAAGAAAATCCTCAGGGCATCCCCGGCCATTTCTATAGCTAATGCTTTTTCCTCTCATTTCTTGCCTTTTTTACCCCTCTTCTTCCTGCCTCTCCCTCTCCCTTTTACTTATGTCTATGCACAAAAAGTAAATCAACCTATCAGACCACTAACAAATGTCCTTCTGCATTCTTGGATAGTCCCATCTTGGCACTGTGACCCAACTCCTCTTTTGTTCTCATGCCAAAAAGTCCTTTTAAAGATCTACATCCCATAACAACTTAGAAAGAAATCAAATAGACCGGGCATGGTGGCTCACACCTGTAATCCTGGCACTTTGGGAGGCTGAGGTGGGCAGATCACGAGGTCGGGAGATCAAGACCATCCTGGCCAATGTGGTGAAACCCCGTCTCTACTAAAAATACAAAAATTAGCCTGGTGTGGTGGTTCACACCTGTAGTCCCAGCTACTCGGGAGGCTGAGGCAGGAGAATTGCTTGAACCCAGGAGGCAGAGGTTGCAGTGAGCTGAGATCACGTCACTGCACTCCAGCCTGACAACAGAGCAAGACTCTGTCTCAAAAAAAAAAAAAAAAAAAAAAAGAAATCAAATAAGAGTGTCTCCTGTCTTCATCCTTAACAAGTAGCAGCTAAAGTAGAGCCTAAGCCAGGTGTGATGGCACATCTCTGTAGTCTCAGCTACCTGAGAGACTGAAGCAGGAGGATCATTTGAGCTCAGGAGCTCAAGGCTGTAGTGTGCTGTGCTCACACCTGTGAATAGCCACTGCCCTCTGGACTGGGCAATGTTGTGAGACCCCATCTCTACATAAACAAATAAATAAAATAGCACCTAGCAAACAGTGTGTCCCCAATAACCATTTGGTGACAAATCAAGCGGTGAAGGAAGGAATGAACATGGATCACCTGAAGTCTTTTCTCTTGCATGATCTCAGGAAATGGGAAGAGGGGAGTATCCCCCTCTAAAGTATAAGGGTCTTCAAAGCAAAACCTCTAATAGCTTCTATATCCCCAATATCTAGTACCTCCTGTCACCTAATAGGCTCTTAATTAGTGTTCAATAAATGAAAAAAGTGAGAATGAGAGAGAAGGAGAAGTGGGAGAAGAAACATGAAAAGAAATATTTGAGGCCGGGCACGGTGGCTCACGCCTGTAATCCTAGCACTTTGGGAGGCTGAGGTGGGTGGATCTCCTGAGGCTAGGAGTTCAAGACCAACCTGGCCAACACAGTGAAACCCCATGTCTACTAAAAATACAAAAATTAACTGGGCGTGGTGGTGGGCACCTGTAATCCCAGTTACTTGGGAGGCCAAAGCAGAAGAACTGTTTGAACCAGAGAGACAGAGGTTGCAGTGAGCTGAGATTGCACCACTACACTCTAGTCTGGGCAACACAGAGAGACTCCATCAAAAAAAAACAGAAAAGAGGTCAAGCATGGTGGAGGGCAGATCACCTGAGGGCAGGAGTTCAAGACCCACCTGGCCAACATGGTGAAACCCCATCTCTACTAAAAATACAAAAATTAGCTGGGCATGGCAGCACATGCCTGTAATCCCAGCTATTCAGGAGGCTGAGGCAGGAGAATTGCTTGAACCCAGGAAGTGGAGGTTGCAGTGAACCAAGATCCTGCCACAGCACTCCAGCCTGGGCAACAGAGCAAAAGTCCATCTCAAAAAGAAAGAAAAAAAATTTGATTTTATCTAATACAATTCCTGTCTTCATAACAAGATAGGTGTCAGGGAAAAGTAGCAGGGAGGAGAAAGCAGGATAAGAGGAGAGAACGAAACTCTGTATTGCTGTGAACCATTTCGAGTCTTTCTCACACAGAGCTCAGTAAACGGTCTGCTCTCTGAGAGCCACTCCCTGGAGCCTCCCCGCTTCCACATTAGTCTGGATAACTTCAGACCTTTGCTTGGCTTAGAGCTTCATTTTAGGCCTAAAGGAAAGATAAGGAGGTAGAGAAAGCAAAACAGATGCTCAGCTGCCATACTGTCTCCTATTCGGCTCTCAAGAAAGTTCTCCGGAAGAGAACAGCAGTTTCCTGTCCTGCTTCTACCCAAATGCCAAGAGAACTGCATCTATCAAGCCTGCTTCTATGCCCAAAGAAAAAGTTATCACGTGAGGAGATGATACGTTAATGAGCTTGATTGTGGTGATCATTTAAGTGTATACATACAACAGAACATCAAGTTGTACACCTTCAACATTTACAATTTTAATTTGTAAAAAAGGAGGAGGAGGAGAAGGTGAAGAAGACTACTGGTGTGTGTTTGGACGAACGGAGGCAAGATGGTGCATTTCCGGGTTCTTCTTCACCACCAATTCTTCCCGCGCGCGCGAAAATGCAGCCGGCGCCTGGGAAGGTGCAGATCAACTGGGCATGCGCCAGGTGACGTCAATCCGAAGAGACCAAGATTTACCTGGTGGCACCTGTGGAACGCCCCCGACACGCCGGTGCCCCGCCTATTGCCCTCCCACTCCTAGAAAAGTCGCTCTGGCCAGGGTCCCACGCGGACTTCCCAGCTTCCCACTGCTGCCGGGACTGTCGGAACTCCGTCCGAGAGCTTCACCACGGGACTCTGTCGGCCTTCTTTGCCGGAGGCCGACAGACCTCTTCCCCACACCTTAGGTGACCAAAATAAACTTGCAGTTTTGCTCCTGGTCTTTGCCTACTCGCTGGTTCTTTTGTGCTCGCTCTGGTGGTCTTAGAAAAACAAGTCAGTGTGTATGTCATGAAGCTGATCCAGCCATACCTCACTGGATAAAGGAGGCAATGTATAGATTTATTGATTTATTTTCTCAAAAGAATTCATAATTCAGTGGACACCATATTAGACATTGAAATTAAAAAATGTATAGGCCGGGCACTGTGGCTCACACCTGTAATCCAAGCACATTAGAAGGCCGAGGTGGGAGTTTAAGACCAGCCTGAGCAACATGGTGAAATCCCATCTCTACTAAAAATTCTAAAATTAACTGGGCATGGTGGCAGGCACCTATGCCCAGCTACTCCAGAAGCTGAGGCAGGAGAATCGCTTGAACCCAAGAAGCAGAGGTCACAGTGAGCCGAGATCATGCCACTGCACTCCAGCCTGGGCAACAAGAGCAAAACTCTGTCTCAAAAAATATATATACATAAGCCAGTGTGGGGAAAATAAGTATAGACTAGGAACAAGAGAGAGTTTGCCTGAGAATTCCAAATGCAGACCCCAAATGCCTTTTGTAGTATTGCTTAAACCAAAGAACATGGCATTTTGTTTGTTTATTTGATTTAATACATGAATTATTTTACAACTCAACACACTACAATTAAACGGAGTGGAAACACAGAAAAACTGCTCTGCAGTACTAGTACAGAGTAGGCATCTAGAAACATTTGTATCATAACCCACTGTAACCAATGAATAATTGAAAAAAAGAAAAAGATGTCTGTCATGCCGGTTCCCTGACTTCTATCTGTTCTTGATCTTCTGACCTCAGGCTGAGGTTCTCTCTGCAGATAAATCTCTTACTGTCAGTTCCTTCAGCAACGGCTCCTGAAGATCATGAACTCATGTACAGTGTACTTGCCTTCACGGGTGAACTTTCCTGTCTTCTCTGTGGGATGAAGGCCAGGGCTGTGGAGCTGAGCAACAATGCGAATGTCATTCTCAGCTCATTCAGAGTGTGACAAATTAAACTGTAGTTTGGAATGCTGGATTGTTAAAGCAGGAAGTGATCTCAGAAACCTATCTAGACCGAAATCCTCATTTTAAGATGAGGAAACTGAGGTACAGAGAATGGAGATGACCTGCCCAGGTTCAGACCATCAAAAAGTAGCAGAAACAGATTTTAGGACCCAAATGTCCTGATTCTTCTTCTTTAACATATCCCATAATTATTTAAATGAATGAAGTCCTGCAAACATTCCCCTTAAAAACAAGTGAAGGGGTGGCCTGCCCCTCCACACCTGTGGGTGTTTCTCGTTAGGTGGAACGAGAGACTTGAGAAAAGAAATAAGACACAGAGACAAAGTACAGAGAAAGAAAAGTGGGGCCCAGGGGACCGGTGCTCTGCTTACAGAGGACCCACACTGGCACCAGTCTCTGAGTTCCCTCAGTATTTATTGCTCAAAAGATAAGGGAGTAAATCACCAGTAAGACATACAGATACACGGAGATGTTCTATTGCCCAGGGACGGGCAGGAGTCAGATGTTTTTCTTTTACTGAGATTTAAGAGAATGGTAATGACCTTTAACCACAAGCAGTCTTTGGGCATTTGTTTAACAAAGCACATTCCTTACAGCCCAAAATCCTTTAAACCTTAATTACCACAGCAATGTCTCTTGCAAGGACAAGATTGGGGGTAGAGTCACAGATTAACAGCATCTCAAATACAGAGCCAAATGGAGTCTCTTAAATTTACTTCTTTCTATATAAACACAGTAACAGGCTGACCTCTCTTTTCCCCACAACAAGTAAAGCACAAGAAGAAATAATGGAGTGGAGAGTCCAAACCAAAAGGTCCCATGTTCTCAGATTCTTCAGCATCACTGTCAAGGCCCCTGTTGTCTCTCTGGTTTCCAGAGACAGGAAGAGTTCCTTTCACAGCTCCTCATGAAGGATAAAGAAATCCTTCAACCCCCTCAAGTCACCCATTTCAGATTCTTGGGTTCCCACCCATGCTCTTCCTTTTCCCAACCCACATCTCCACTTGTCAAAATCCCACACAGACTTTAAAACCAGCCTAAATGCTCTCCCTTTCAGAAACCCTTTCTTGATTCCTTTTTCCCAACGTCCCCTCCAAATAAAAATTATCTTTCCTTTTGTGAATGCCCAGTGCACATTTCTAACCTCTCTTATGATGCTTATAACTCTCTTCCTTATATTGTAACTATTTATTAATGTTTATCTTATTTCTCGCATTAGTCCTTGAGGGAAAAGGCCATTCAGCCAACTTTGTGTTTTTGCTTTTTGTTGTTGTTTTAGTTTTTTGAGATGGAGCACCCAGGCTGGAGTGCAATGACACGATCTCAACTCATTGCAACCTCCGCCTCCCAGGTTCAAACAATTCTCCTGCCTCAGCCTCCTGAGTAGCTGGAATTACAGGCACCTGCTACCACACCTGGATAATTTTTGTATTTTGGGTAGAGACAGGGTTTCGCTGTTGGCCAAGCTGGTCTCAAACTCCTGACCTCAAGAGATCTGCCCACCTCAGCCTCCCAAAGTGCTGGAATTACAGGAGGGAGCACCACACCTGGCTAGTATTCAGCCAACTTTGGATCCCTCTACAGTTCCTTGAATAGATTAGGTGATCAATGAAAGTTTGTTGCATTGAGTTGGTGCAGAAAGTAACCTTCACCTTTCTATTGTAAATTCAGTCTACTTCCTCTTCAGTAGAGACAGAAGGTGGCTATGACCTACGGCTTTGGTGTCCACCTACTCATCCTATTTCTTCCCCTTTCCTCCAGGGGGAAAAAAAATACAGCCAGTGACTTCAAATTGGGATCTTTATTCAAGACAGAGGTGAAATCTGTGCTGTAGTGAAAGTGCCATTGGGGGCACTGAGAAGAGCTCAGTGCACCACTCAGGCATCTCTGGAAAATAGTCCTCAAGAGTTCAGTGATGTCACTACAGCACCCAAGGCTCAGAGACAGATAAGCTTTGGGGGAACAGAAAGAAGCAAACTGAGGTGGCATTAGGGAAGAGGCATTCCAGGAATGTGGAGTGGGCAGGGATGCCAAGGACAGCAGATGCTCACAACTTCTCACAAAGCCACTGTTCCAGCTTCTCAGTGCAGAGGGCTTTATGGGCCAACCTGATAATGGAGAAAGGGACAAGGTGAGTTAGCTGACTGAATCTTGGCTTGAATTTCCATCTAGATTCATTCCCAGGAAGGCTGAAGTGAAAGAGTGTGGATGAGAATTACAGTAAGACATTCCTGGCCTGATGTCAAGGGACACAAGCCATCAAGTGGAATACAGTCCATAAAAAAATAATCCAAGAAAATTGTAGGGTTAAAAAAAGAGATGCAATGAGACCAACAGCTTGCTTGAGGGCATAGAACTAAGCAAGTGGAATTAGATGTCCAAATCTAAGTGAAAGGAGACCTGGGTCTGAGCCCTCCATTAGGCAACCCCTTATTAGGAAAGTTGCTACCGAGGAGTGGAGCGGGATAGGCTTAATAACAGAAACCTGAGTCTTTAGGTAAATTTTGTTTCAGAGACTGTATTCTAGATTAAACGACCAAGAGATAGGGTAAGAGGAAAGGGGTGCTGGGCTAACGGGGTAAGGAGAAGGAGGATGGGGAAATAATAGAATAAGGATTCACCAGTAGTCAATTCCTTTAATATCCAGGATCTTCTTGGCACACATTATGTCATCAGTAATGTCATCATCCAGGAACTCTGGCAGGAGTTACAGGGAAAGGAATGAGAGAGCTGAGAAGTATTACCCAGAAAGGCACTGAGTTCCCCTAACCCCTGGATCCAGTGGGTTCTCTAAACTCAAGGCTTGTGCCTGTTGTCTTTTTATATGAAAGGACCAATGTGGTAATGTCTAACCCTGGGTAGGGACTTCCTTCATTTCCCTGGGATATCTCTGGAAGAATCATCAGCTTCATCAACTGACTCACCCTGAAAATGCAGAGAATAAGATTCCAAGACTCTCAGACTGCTCAGATTGTCTACCCCTGAACCTCAGAGAACTGTCTGGGGATTTGATGACCATGAAGAATCCAAACAGCTTCTTACCCAGTACTGACGATTCAAGTCCCACAATTTTTGTAGAGCCCAGCCAAGGCAACGAAGCCCGAGGTCTGCTTGGCACTAAAAAGGAGATTATCCCAAGGGCAGGCCTCAGAAAAACAGAGAAAGAGGGTTATAGGGGCTACTCACTGTCACAGGAGATGTCGCAGATATTCCTTGACTGAGGGACCTGGCTGCTCTTGCACCAAAGCTTATTACTGATCTGGAAGAGTCCATATTCTGTGCTTCCATTGTTTTCAACTATGGCTTGTGTGTCATAACCACTGGTGTGAAAGATGGTACAGATGACTGAGGGAAAGATGAGAAAGAGATACCACAGAGATGTCCAGGATCCGCATAAAGGAGGAATTATAATTCTAAGACATAAAAATGGTTTCCAGCCAATCTCCAAAGATGGCAAAGCTCAGAGTTTCTTGATAAGATGAGATGGAGAATTCAAAAAAAAGTCAGACAATAAGAGAAAGAAAGGATAGGAAAATAAATGGGGCCAGGTGCAATGGCTCACACCTGTAATCCCAGCACTTTGGGAGGCTGAGGCGGGTGGATCACAAGGTCAGGACTTTGAGACCAGCCTGGCCAACATGGTGAAACCCTGTCTCTACAAAAAGTACAAAATTAGCCAGGCATGGTGGTGGGTGCCTGTAATTCCAGCTACTTGGGAGGCTGAGGCAGGAGAATCACTTGAACCGAGGAAGCAGAGGTTGCAGTGAGCCGAGATTACACCATTGCACTCCAGCCTGGGCAACAAGAGTGAAACTCCATCTCAAAAATAAATACATACA
Source organism: Colobus angolensis palliatus (assembly GCF_000951035.1). Classification (NCBI taxonomy): domain Eukaryota; kingdom Metazoa; phylum Chordata; class Mammalia; order Primates; family Cercopithecidae; genus Colobus; species Colobus angolensis. The sequence goes on along the minus strand of NW_012114611.1, from coordinate 2,551,026 downwards.
TACATACATGAAATAAGAGTACGCAAATGAGCAGAAAAGAGGATGATTAGATAATTAAGTAAAAGTGGAGGAGCGAAGTGGAGGAAAGAGGGGATGGAGGAGAGAATCACATGAGGAATGGATGAAACAAGGAAGTGGGGAACTCACATTCAGGCAAAGCGATGCCTCCATAACCATCTATGTCTTTCAGCAGCTGGGACAGCTCACATTTTGTAAATTGCTTGGCCGGGATGGCAGGGAACAGGATGCACACCAGGAACAGAGGGACAAACGACCTCATTTTGGCTGCCCCCAAGAACCTGAAATGGAAGCATCACTCAGTTTCATTTCTTTATATTCATGCAGAAAGCCTCAGGGGCTCTGGCACCAAGACCTACATCTAGGAAGAGAATGAAAAGAGACTGGTCATGCCAAGACAGAAACACTGAGCCTGCCAGCTTCCTTCCATAATTCACCCTACTTTTCCTTTCCCTCTCCCAGTATCTAGTCCATGCCAGGTATTGCTCTCTGCCCAGAAAGAGTTCAAACCTTGATCCAGCTTCCCATTTGGCTTTGTTTATCCCTTTGTTTTTTGTAGGGTTGGTTCTAGGAAGCACTGTCTCTGGTTACTTTAGGAACAAAGAAGGCCATGGGGGCAATATAAGTGAGGAATCAGAAAATACAATAAAGTTCTATGGCCAGCTTCCCCCTCCCCACTAGAGACATACAGAATGCGGAGAGGGGGTGTATGTCATCACATGCCGCAGTCCCAGGATCAAAGCTGGCACTTGTCCAACCAACCTAGCCATGTAACAAAGCCCAGAATGAGTTCGGAGCTCATGACTGAAGGCTCAGAAATAGAAATAGAATATGGGAATGTAGACTGCAACAATCAGATATAACTTGGATCCTAAGACTTCCTACTTAAGTAAAATGCATAATTGAAAAGCCTGTATGAAAGCATCTAGGCCAGGCACAATGTCTCACACCTGTAACCCCAGCACCTTGGGAGGCTGAGGCTGATGGATCACTTGAGCCCAGGAGTTTGAGACCAGCCTGGGCAACATGGTAAAACCCCATCTCTACAAAAAAAAAAAATAATAATACAAAAATTAGCTGGGCATGGTGGCATGTGCCTGTAGTCCCAGGAGGTCGAGGCTGCAGTGAGCCATGTTCACTCCATTGCACTCTATCCATCCTGGGAGACAAAGTGAGACCCTGCCTTTTTTAAAAAGAAAAAAGAATCTGGCTATTATCAGATTCCCCACCCCTAACCACTTCTACGATAAATAACCAAATACTACATTGGCATTGAGACATCACATAAATCTAAGACTAATAACTTGTAGACAGCCTCAGAGTTGGCCATGGAAAGTGGGAAAGACGCAAGCCAGTGGAAAGATTGGACTTCAAGACTGAACAAGCTTGTGTCTGGAATCTCTATAAGGTCAGTGCCCCTAAGCAAGTAGAGCTAAGGATACTAGTTCTGAATAGTTCCTTTAATTTGCTGGCATCAAGCTTCATGTTATGGTGACAAGTAGCTGTTAGCTCCTTCATGCCACCATTCATCTTCTTATCCTCATCTCTAAACCTGACCTGATTTCTTCTTTCTTCTTCCTTTTTTTTTTTTTAGACCAAGTCTCACTCTGTCACCCAGGTTGGAATGCAGTGGCACGGTCTTGGCTCACTGCAACCTCTGCCTCCCAGGCTCAAGTGATTCTCCTGCCTCAGCCTCCCAAGTAGCTGGGACTACAGGCATGTGTAACCATGCCCGGCCAATTTTAGTATTTTTAGTAGAGACGGAGTTTCTCCATGTTGGCCAGGATGGTCTCGAACTTCTGAGCTCAGGCAATCTGCCTTCCTCGGCCTCCCAAAGTGCTAGGATTAAGACATGAGCCGCTGCACCCACCAACTTGATTTCTTATGTTTCAGGGAACATTTATCTCAATCGATCTGTTTAAGACTTATAAACTGACGGTCTTCCATATCATTATCTCCTACATGTATTCAGAGTCAGGGAAAAGTCCTCTCAGTTTAATCCTGTCTTCTATACCATGGATAACCAGTATATGAAGTGGCAGGAGTGAAGGGAAGGTGGAGGATCTTGGTGTGCCAGGAGGGATGAGCAGAAAGTCCTGATAGCAAGAGATACATGTTCAGAAACACAGCAAAAGTGGAGCCACTCCATTTCTCCACATTCCACCCAGAGGCACTGCAAGGGTACACGACAGGAATGGGAATTCTATCACGCTAAGCTTTGTTGAAAATATGGCTGAGGGTGACCTTGAACCATGTGGGAGAGGGACAGATAAGAAAAACTTGTGCTGAGGACTAGTCCTTCCCGTAGTGGAGTCTTGTGTAAAATGCCTCCTGCCTTAGGCTATGGACTAAGTACCTGTGACAGAGTAAAATGGTGGGCCAGGGTCTCAAGAATCACAGGGGTTTTCTACACTTTCGGCCAAGTCAAGACCTAAGGCAGCAGCCTGCTTGCCTGTAATTTGATTATACCTCGGCCCCTCACTATAAGCAATAAAAATCAGCATACAGGTCAGGAATCACAACTAAGTGCAGAAAAGAAAATAAACATGCCTCCGGCAAAAGGAACCATTATTTCCCTAGAAATGTTTGTAAAATACGATACCTGGGAGTCATCTGAAAAAGAGGATAGAAAGTGTCTAATGGAAACAACTGCAAACATCCAGAGAAAGATGCAGCCTCTTGGAGATTGTCCAAAGGAGAACAGTACACAATGATTACAGCACTGAAAGAGGAAGTATGTGGAAAGAAGTTAAGCACAGCTCGTGGAAGAAAGTTCTCACTCAGCTCTCCCTGTCCAGGAAGAAAGTTCCTGCCAAAATCTCCCTTTCCAGAGAGGTTTACTCAGGGTGCTCTGCATGGAGGTCGAGAGCTGAATCAAGATGGTGAAGAGGTGTTTACAATAAACTTACCTGGGTTTTGTTAAAAATAAACTAAAAATTACGTTCGTTCTCTCAGATGCTATGGGAAAAAACCCAGGTTTCTAAAACCAGAAATCACCTTTCTGGAGATGAACAAAATAAAAATGTTATTTCTAAAAATAAATTTCTTTATTTATAAAATAAAAATTTCAGGCCAGGCATGGTGGGGTCGCGCCTGTAATCCCAGCACTTTGAGAGGCCAAGGCAGGCGAATTACTTGAGGTCAGGAGTTCGAGACCAGCCTGACCAACATGGCAAAAGCCCGTCTCTACTAAAAATACAAAAATTAGCCGAGCAAGCTGGCAGGAGTCTGTAATCCCAGCTACTCAGGAGGCTGAGGCAGGAGAATCGCTCGAACCCAGGAAGTGGAGGTTGCAATGAGCCAAGACTGCGCCATTGCACTCCAGCCTGGGAAACAGAGCAAGACTCCATCTCAAATAATAATAATAATAATAAAAGTCTATTTCTAAAAATAAAGAAATTGAAAGCATGTGTTTCAAGGCACGTTTTCCATGTGAAACTGTAGTCTGTAGGTGAGTTGGCATTTCTAGACAGAGCCGAGGCCTACCATTTAGAAGGAATACCCTGAGATCCACAGTAATAATGGCCATTACATCTTACAGTTAATATCCTCACCTTGTGCCTGCAGTGGCTCATGCCTATACTGCCAGCACTTTGGGAGGCTGAGGCAGGAGGATCACTTGAGGCGAGGAGTTGGAGACCAGCCTGGGCAACATAGCAAGACTATGTCACTACAAAAATATAAAAATTAGCCAGGCATAGTGGCACGTGCCTACAGTCCTACCTACTCGGGAGTGGCATGTGCCTATACTCCTAGCTACTGAGGTGGGAGGATTGCTTGAGCCCAGGAGTTCAAGAATGCAGTGGGCTTTGTTTGTGCCACTCACTCTAGCCTGGGCTAAATAGAGCAAGACCCTGTCTCTATTTTGAAATACATGTATATCCTCATCTTGTTCTACTTTCTCTCATAATTTAGGAAAATTATCACTAGATGGACAATGATGCTAGATCTTGAAACCCAAATTTCATGCAAATGTTTAACCAAATTAAAGAGTTAATTAAAGCAACTAAGATTTAGAGAGGGAGTGATTTTTATTGGCATTTTTCTTTTTCAGCTGCTTGTCCAAAAGTCCCTACAAAGTTACCTAGCATTATAGATTCACATTCTATATCCCATAGGAAAGGCCTGCTCACAATTATATGGGCTTATTTTGGGTTGCTATATTTGCATTACTATTTATATCACTGCTTTTATACTTAACTGAACCATAGCTTCATTCGTGTGAATTGGGGATAGTATCAACCAAAAAATGCAATCATGGAAATATAAATTATAACACAGAAATGATTTTAAAAAATACTAACTACATTTTACCTTTTTAACTGAATATTAGCAAAAAAAAACCCAATACACATGTAATTACCAAGAAGCTAACAAAATTTCTATGCAAATTTTAATTGATTTTTCATTTTTAATTTATAAAATGTTTATTTTTAAATAAACATATATTTATATAATTTTACATCAACACCTTTGATAGAATCCTACATCGTATTTTTTGTTAACATGGTAGTTTTTCCTTTCCTGTTAGGAATGGCTTCCCTTTCTTCCTCCTCATTTCTTCCCTGCCAAACATCATCCTGGCAACTCATATTAACAATCTACCACCCCATTCCCCATAATGTGTTTATTTCACACTGCATGCCTGTATCAAAACAACTTATGTACTCCATAAATATACACAGCTATGATGTACCCTCCAAAATTTAAAAAACAAACAAGGGAAAAAATTCTACCATATCTTAGTCCATAGTTTTATCCATTATTGTATTTATATAAACACATATTGTTTTGCTATTCATTTTAAATTTTTAATCCATCTGCAATTCTGTCTGGGTTTTGTCTTCTCTTCAACTTGTCATATTTGTCTATTCTGATACAAATACCTTATTGATTTCATTGCGGCAGCTTTTTGCTATGTTCTGCTGTCTGATATAACAAGTCTTCCTTGTTATCCTCTTTTTAAGAAAAGATTAATTAAACTTTTTATTTTCAAAAGTAATTTGGGAGGCCAAGGTAGGTGGATCACCTGAGGTCGGGAGTTTGAGACTAGCCTGACAAACATGGCAAAACCCTGTGTCTACTAAAACTACGAAAATCAGCCAGGCGTGATGGCACATGCCTGTAATCCCAGCTACTCGGGCAGGGGAATCGCTTGAACCAGGAAGCAGAGGCTGCAGTGAGGCTAGATCGTGCCATTGTACTGGGCAACAAAGCAAGACTCCTTCTCATAAAAAAAGGGAAAAAAAGTCATTTAAACTTACAGAAAAGTTGTAAAATATTATCATAAGCTCACATGTATCTTTCCTATCTAACCACTCACTGTCAATGTTTTGCCACATTTGTATGTTCTGTCTCATAAACCTATTCCAATTTATTCTTTCATGAAATTTTTAATATATTTTAATCAATTTTCACCAAAAGTATGTTGAGACTTGAATTGGGATTACAACATACATAATCATACAGTCAATATACATAATAATTTTTAGAAAGCTAACCTTTTATAATATTACATTTTAAATCTCAGGGTGTATGTAGTTTTCCTTTGTTCAGATTCTATTTTGTACATTTCACTAAAATTTTATAGTGTTCTTCATATGATTCAATGCCTTTTTTATTAAAGTGTTTTCTAAGTATTTGGCACTTTCAGTTGTTAATGTGAATGAGATATTTTCCCCTTTCCACTTCTAAGTGCTTATAAATAGTACAGAGAACAGATACTTTTTGCAAATGTATCTTCTACACAGCCATCTTGCCAAAATATTATAAATTCTAGTATTTTTTCACTAGCATTTGGGGGTTTCTAGGTTTATAATCCTACAATCTAAGAAAGTGATAGGTAAGCTCTTTCTTTTCATTATTTGTCTTCGAGCAAAGGGAAGCCACCACAAAAGCTATCTGCCTCTGCCATAGCTCAGGCCAGAAAATAATTAACAACAATAATAATAGTGTAATAGTAATATTCTCCCATAAGAGTGTAAAATCACTGGCCTGTTCTCACTCAGACCTGAAGTTCATGCTATAATAACCACATCTAGTCAAGGAAATTCCAAGCTGAGAAAATAAACTAAATTGAGATGTGGAAGAAGCATAAGCAATCCTCCTCGGAGGTCCTTGAAATTTCCACAGATTAGGTCAACTAAGTAGGAGCTCAGAAAACAATACCAAACACATCAACCAGATGCATTGACTCACACCTGTAACCCCAGTGCTTTGGGGAGCCAAGGCAGGAGGATTGCTTGAGGCCAGTGATTAAAGACCAACCTGGACAACAGAGTGAGACCCCATCCTTATTTCCCAAAAATTTAAAAGTTAGCCAGGCGTGGTGGCACGTGCCTGCAGCCCCAGCTACTCAGGAGGTTGATATGAGAGGATCATTTGAGCCCAGGTTACAGTGAGCCCCGATCATGCTACAGCACTCCAGCCTGGGCAACAGAGTGAAACTCTGTCCCTAAAAAGAAAATTACCAAACACAAAATGAACCATTATGAATCCAAGTGAGGAGAACCAACTCCTATCCACTGAAAAGAGCTACCTTGCCCAAGGGGCACATTTACTTCCCAGAAGCAGTTCACATCCAGTGGCTGGTTGATGTGGATTGAGAAGCTTGGCCCCTTTACCTCAATGGAGGACAATTTTTCACAGCCATCCCAGCTGCAGAGGCTCTTATGAAATCAACTGAAGCTCTGTTATGACTACATCACAATTCACCTTCTTCTGGCCAGTCCTGCTTTCTTCAATCCTTCACCTCACAGGTGTTGAGACCACATGCATTTCCCAGTAAACTTCCTGCACGCAAATCTCCATCTCAGAGTCTGTTACCCAGGAAATCTGACCTGAAACAGTTGGTATTGGAAGTAGTTCAAGGCAGCAAGCTCTAAAATGGGATCTGGAAACCCTGTGGAAATGGGCTGCCATTCTCCATGACAGTACACATGACCATGGTATGGTGTTATCTCTGATACACAGAATACATGAACCTGGGGAACCCAGGGGTAGACATAAAACTGCCCTGTTCACCATCACTCCTAGTGACCCATTTTGGGAATCTATACTTCCTGTCCCTGTCACATTGAGCTCTATAGCTAAGAGATATTAGTTCTCAGTTCTAGGAAACGTAGTGAGTGTCCCATTAAACTTAAAGCTACAGCTGCAGCTTCACATTTCTCACGCTGAGAGACTAACAAGCATGAAAGACTCACTATCCTGGGAGGGATGACTAACCCTAATCATCAAGATTAGGGATGAAAAACATGTTTGGCATCCAGGTGATCCATTGTGGTGTCTCAACCAAAAAATTGGCACTTCCTTGCCCAATTTTTTTTTTTTTTTTTTTTTT
>NW_012114611.1:2526967-2542086 GCF_000951035.1 Colobus angolensis palliatus | reverse complement strand
TCCAGCCTGGGTGACAGAGCAAGACCTCATCTCAAGCAAACAAAAACAGAAATGAGATGATTATCTTGGCTATCAGGGTCAATAACAAGGGTGACGCCAGTTCGAGGCTGAACAGATGGTTGCTGGGCAAATGCCTTTGCAGAAGTATTTTTTGTGTAAGGTTGCAATGGACTTTGCAAGGTTGTGATTGTTGCCATCTCTTGTGATAGTTTTGTTATCAGGCATACAAACATGAGAAGCTTTCTGACAACTTGCACACCAGTAAGCTTCTTTTACTTTTTCCCATGAAAAGACATCACCAAAATCCTGAAAGAGTTGCTCCCAGAACTTATGCAAAGCAAGTGGGTCTAAGCAGCACACAAATGGATTCCAGTGGATGCTATGGTGCACCAACCAGATTCCCTCCACCCCTTTCAGGATTAAAGCAGTGGTTCCCCCGGCTGCTGGAGAGCTATCTGCTGATAACACTCAAATGAATCCCTCTCTGAGAATTACTCTCAAAGGGAGAGCCCCTTTGCCTCAGTGAGAGACAAGTCTGCAGGGCCATCTCAGCTCCACAACTTCCCACAAGATGGGCTGAGCACTTTGTTGTGACTGCACCAGAGTGCAGGTTGTCCCTGTCACCAGTCCTACTTCCTTCAGCCTGCCACCACCCCACCCCACAAACACACGCAGATATCGATTCCAAAACCACTGTCTAATCAACTTACACACCAGTCTCCATTGCAGAATGTTTCTCAGGGGAGCCTGACCTATAACAAAAGATAATCACTGCTTTGTGGAGTTAGATATTCAAAATTAAAATGATGGAAAATAGAAGCAAGTAAGCTGGGGAATATTTAGTGTAAAAGTTTCCTAAGGCCTTACATTCTACAGGAAAATAGTTAAGATACTAATTAACTTCAAAGTTTATTAAAAATGCATTATTAAAATTTTCAGGTAAACTAGTAAAATAATAGAAAAACAAAGATTCCAAACCCATATACAAACAAAATAGAATAAGAAAATAACAAATAAAAAATAGGACTAAAATATCACAAAAGAATTGAAGTAAAAAACAATAACAGAAAGAGATCTGGAAAATCCCCCCAAAATATTGTGAAGTTAAAGGACATACTTCTAAATAACTAATTGTCAAGGAGGAAACCTCAAGGGAAATTAAAAACTATTTTAAGTGGAATGAAAATGAAAATATAATATATCAAAATTTGTGGGCTGCAGCTAAAGCAGTGCTTAAAAGGAAACTTATAACATTAAATTCCTATATGAAAGAAGAAAAGTATCAAATCAGAAATCTAAGCTTCTACCTTAGGAAACTAGAAAAAAAAGAAGAGAAAATTGAACTCAAAGCAAGGGTTTAATCTCTCAATAATTGAAAAGACAAGATCAAACCAGTCAGTATAAGATTTTAACAATATAATTAATAAACTTGACCTAATAGATGTATATACAACATTACATCAAATAACTGCAGAATACACATTTTTTTAACACAACCAGGACATTAGAAATTGTGAACTTAGCAATGTTTCAGACTTAACATCAGTGAGTCCATCTTAGGCTACTGACTCCATGTTGAACTGTTTGATGAATGTTGAGCCCACAAAGGAACTATGAAAAACATTTCCTTCACAAACAACCATACTCTTAACAATATACAAGACAAGGAAACTGGTCCTTATCTTTAGGAACACTCCATGAAATCACCTTTGCTAAAATTATGACAGTGAGAGAAATCTGACATAGCTGACTCAATCCTGTTTCTAACCTCACAAGCTGTCTTTGTTCACTCCTGGTGTAAGCCAAGCTAACTGTGGGAGTTAAATATATATATATCCCTAAATGCAGAGGATATTTAAAAAGAAAGGCTGAAAGTTATAGTTTAACTTTAGAGACACATGCACAGAAAGAGAGAGGCTTGCTCTGTCACCCAGGCTTGAGTACTATGGCACAATCACTGCTCACTGCAGCCTTGACCTCCTGGGCTCAAGTAGTCCTCCCACTTCAGCCTCCCAAGTAGCTGGGACCACAAATGCGTGCCATCGTACCCGACTAATTTTTTTTATTTTTTGTAGAGACAAAGGCTCACTATGTTACCCAAGCTAGGCTCAAACTCCTGGGCTCAAGAGATCTTCCTGCCTCTGATAGTGGATGGTTTTGTTATCAGGTATACAAACATGAGAGCTCTTTCTGACAACTTTGACACCACTAAACTTCTTTTAAGTTTCCCCATGAAAAAAGAGAAACATCTCCAGGGCTGGGCATGGTGACTCATGCCTGTAATTCCAGCACTTTGGGAGGCCGAGGTGGGCAGATCACTTGAGGTCAGAAGTTCGAGACCAGCCTGGCCAACATGGTGAAACCCCGTCTCTACTAAAAATACAAAAATTAGTCGGGCATGGTGGTGCATACCTGTAATCCCAGCTACTTGGGAGGCTGAGGCAGGAGAATCACTTGAACCCTGGAGGCAGAGGTTGCAGTGAGCTGAGGTCACACCACTGCACAAATGGTCACACCACTTGTGTGCACTGAGTGCACAGAGCAAGACTCCACTAAAAAAATAAAATAAAATAAAATAAAATAAATCACCAAAATTCTAGAGGAGCTGCTCCCAGAACCCATACAAAGCAAGAGAATCCAAGCAGCACACAGGTATAATCCCAAAGTGCTGAGATTACAGGTGTGAGAACCACACTTAGCTTATGGTTTACCTTTAAAGCAAAGATTATAACAATCCTTTCCCAAAACTAACCCCCTCCTTGCTTGGAGACTGAAACCACCTGTATAAAACTAACAAATTGGCCACAAGCTTAGAATTATGGTTCAGGAGTCATGTAGCTGGAGGTCACAAGATGTAACCTCCCCAGTTGCTCCAATAGATAACATCAAGACTGGTGTTTGAGGTAATTTTCAGACCTTGCATTCTAATGGACCAGCTGGCACCACCCAAACTGTTACCCATATCAAGAAACTGATTCAACTAGTCCTGTGACCTACACCCGGGAACTAACTCAATGCAAGGAGACAGCTTAAACCCCCTGTGATTTCACCCCTGACTCAACCAATAAGCATTCTCCATTCCCTAACCCCCTGCCTACCAAACTATCCCTGAAAATCCCTCCCCTCCAAATTCTCAGGGAGGCAAATTTGAGAATTATCTCTTGTCCTTCTCACTTGGCTGGCCATGGGATTAGTAACCTCTTTGCTGCAACACCTGCTGTTCTCAGTGCATTGACTTTTCTGGGCAAAAAGAAATCATCAGGCTGTAGCATGCATATAGGTTTTTCCTAACTGATGCAAATGCACCCTTCTACTAATGGTTAAAGACTTCTTTGTTTAATCCACCAATAAAATAATTTGAACATTTATGTAATCTAAATGAATTCCTATAAATGTGAACCTCCTCACTCCTCTCAGGTGATGCAGCCTCTAACTGCTACCTGGGTTGCAACCCTCATTTCTGAGTAAATGCTTATTTGCCTCTGACCTGTTGATTCCTCATTTTTTTTTTTTAAGGAGTAATGAAATATTCAGAATAACACAGCAGTTAAAACAGGATATATAAGAAAATACACAGCCCCAGATGCAGAGGATACTAAAAAAGAAAGTCTGAAAGTTAATGAGCTAAGCACCCATCTCAATAAATTTTTTTAAAAAAGAAAATGAACTCAAGTATGAAGATGAAGGAACTAATAAAAAGCAGAAAATAATGAGAATAGAAAACAGGTATAGATTTTTTTTCCTACAGGAGGGCGGACAAGATGGCCAACTAGATGCAGCCAAGAAGTGCTGCTCCCACCAAGAGAGACCTAATTATCAAGAAAACCATCATAATTTGGACAGATCTCTGGAGAGAAAAAGCCAAGAGTAGATGGAGAGGCAGCATTGATGCCAAGACTGAAGAGGGAGGAAGCTGGGAACCCTGCACAGGTGACCGAATGCTAGGGCTAGTTCCAACCCTGAAGGTCTCCCAGTAAAGAGGTGAGTGAGGAACGGCTCACACTTGCCGTGGACATCTGGGATCCTAGCTACAGGGGACCTCGCATCCCCCATGGATGTGTGAGCTGGCAGGGGGCTCTCCCCAGGGAAGAGGAAGAGACAGACCTTCAGATAGTGTGGAGCCTGGGAATTTTTGTGTGCTGGGCAGCTCCAGCAGAGATCAGCCATAGACACCCATCTCCTAGGGCTCCCCATCCCCCCTCTAGGAGGCACTGGCTCCCACTGACTTCTAGCCTAGAGAGGATAGGGCTAGCTTCCCCATGGGAGCGGGGCAAGTCTGTTCCACAAGCCCTCCTGCCCTCCCAGGGCCCAAGCCCAGCTGTCCCACAGGGGTGGGTACACAGTGCAGCTGCCACTGCCAAGCCTCAATGCTTTGCTCCACCTGAGTAAATTCCTGGCAAACCAGGAGCACATCAGATCTTTCAGCGCAGCCAGAATCCAACCCCAAGCTGTGGGACGTCTGGTGCTTCCAGAGCAGCTCGAGAGTACAAAGCCAAGATCTGTGGCCCACACTGGAGTGAAGTACGAGCCCCCACTCTCAGTGCACTGAGACGGAGAAGACACATAGGTTCCAGGGGTGGATGGGAGCAGGGTGTTCCTCCCCTACACAAGGCCGGCCCAGAAGGGGTGTAACGTATCTCCCTGTCACAGGCTCTGGCCAAGGGGGCACCCTAGACCCAAAACACCTAACAAAATAAACATGAGTGCTGCACTGGTGATCAGAGGGAACTCCCCCACAGCCCAGGAACAGACCTGGTGAGGGGGCCATCACTTCCTGCCAGCCACATAGAGCAGGCCAGCAAATGTGAGGAGGTACAAAACTCATATGCCTGGTTATTAGCCTAGCTACCTGCCATTACTCTTAGGCGTCATCTACTGGTTTGCAGCTCAAACTACAACAAGGAAAATTATCCTTCCAATATCTACCTGTGAAACCAAGCTCAAGAATTCACCCACACATAAAGATCCTGTACAGAGCCCTGGCCTTCTGGAAGCATCCAGAAATGAAACCAACTAAATATACTCAATTTATGCCACAATTAAAGGAACATCAACCCTCCCATATGAAAAATAATCAGAGCAAGAACTCTAGCAATTCAAAAAGCCAGAGTATCCCCTTATCTCCAAATGAGTCCACTAACTCCCCAGCAATGGTTCTTAAGCAGTTTGAAATAACTGAATTGACAAACATAGAAACATAGAATTCAGAATCTGGATGGCAAGGAAGCTCATCAAGATTCAGGGGAAAGTTGAAACCCAATCCAAGGAATCCAGTAAAGCAATCCAAGAGGTAAAAATGAAATAGCCATTTTAAGAAAGGATCAAACTGAACTTCTAGAGTTGAAAAACTCACTACAATAATTTCATAATATAATGAAAAGTAGTAACAGCAGAATAGACCAAGCTGGAGAAAGGATTTCAGTGCTCAAAGACCAATTCCTTGAATCAACTAAGACAAAAATAAAGAAAAAAGAATTAAGAAAAATGAACAAAACCTCTGAGAAATATGGGATTATATAAAGACACCAAATCTATGACTCATTGGCATTCCTGAGAGAGGAGAGAGAATAAGCAACTTGGAAAGTATATTTGAGGATACAGTCCATGAAAATTTACCTAATCTTGATAGAAAAGTTGACGTGCAAGTCCAAGAAACACAGGAAACCCCAGATAGATACTGTAAAAAATGACAATCCCCAAGGTACATAGTCATCAGATTCACCAAGGTTAACACAAAAGAAAAAATTTTAAAGGCAGCTAGAGAGAAGAGTCAAGTCACATACAAAGGGAATCCCATCAGGCTAGGAGCAGACTTCTCAGTAGAAACCTTAAATGCCTGAAGAGAAGGGGGCCTATTTTCAGCATTGTTAAAGAGAAGAAATTCAACCAAGAATTTCATATCTCACCAAACAGAGCTTCATACATGAAAGAAAAATAAAATCCTTCTCAGACAAGTAAATGCTGAGAAAATGTTTCAACTAGCTAGACTAACAAAGAAAAATAGAAGAGAAGATCCAAATAAGTATAATCAGAACTGACAAACATGACATTTTACAACTGATGCCACAGAAACACAAAAGATCCTCAGATAATACTATGAACAACTCTATGCACACAAATTAGAAAATCTAGAGGAATGGATAAATTCCTGGAAACACACAATCTGCCAGGATTAAGTCAGGAAGAGACTGAAACCCTGAACAGACCAGTATGAAGCTCTGAAATTGAATCAGTAATAAAAATAAACCTACCAACCAAAAAATTCCCTGGACCACATGGATTTACATACGAATTCTACCAGATATATAGAGAAGAACTGGTACCAATACTGCTGAAACTATTCCTAAAAATCAAGGTGGAGGGACTTCTCTCATTCTTTGAAGCCATCCATCAGCATAATACCAAAATCTGGCAGTGACACAACAAAAAAAGAAAATGCCAGACCAATGCCTCTGTTGAAAATAGATGTGAAAATCATCAACAAAATACTAGCAAACTGAATCCAGCCGCACATCAAAGAGTTAATTCACCGCTATGGTGAGTTTTAACTAAACCCTTATGGTTTAGTTAAAGCCACAACCAAGTAGGCTTCATTCCTGGGATGCAAGGTTGGTTCAGCATACATAAATAAATGTTATTCATCACATAAACATAATTAAAAGCAAAAACTATATGATCAACTCAATAGACACAGAAAAAGTTTTCAGTAAAATCCAACATCACTTCATGATTAAAAAAAAAAAAACCCTCAGCAGACCAGGCCTCAAAGAAACATACCCCAAAATAGTAAGAGCCACCTATGACAAACCCACAGCCAACATCATGCTGAACAGGTAGAAGCTGGAACCATTCCCCTGAGAACTGGAACAAAATGAAGATGCCTACTCTCACTACTCCTATTCAACATAGTACTGTCCTAGCCAGAGCAATCAGGCAAGAGAAAGAAATAAAAGACATCCAAATTGGAGAAGTCAAACTATCTCTCTTTGCTGATGATTGAGTCTATCTTTAAAAAATCCTAAAGGGGCCGGGTGTGGTGGCTCATGCCTGTAATCCCAGCACTTTGGGAGGCCAAGGCTGGCAGTTCACAAGGTCAGGAAATCGAGACCATCCTAGCTAACTTGGTGAAACCCCATCTCTACTAAAAATACAAAAAATTTGGTGGGCATGGTGGCGGGCGCCCATAGTCCCAGCTACTCAGGAGGCTGAGGCAGGAGAATGGTATGAACCCAGGAGGCAGAACTTGCAGTGAGCCAAGATCACACCACTGCACTCCAGCCTTGGTGACAGAGAGAGACTCTGTCTCAAAACAAAAGAAGGAAGGAAGGAAGGAAAGAAGGAAGGAAGGAAGGAAAGAAAAAAAGAAAAAAAAAGAAAAAAGAAAATCCTAGAGACTCTACCAAAAGGTTCCTGGAACTGACAGACAATTTTAGCAAGGTTTCAGGACACAAAATCAATGTACAAAAATCAGTAGCATCTCTGCACCCAATAATGCCCAGGCTGAGAGTTAAATCAAGAACACAATCCCATTTACAATAGCCACAAAGAAAATGAAATACCTAGGAATACAGCTAACCAAGGAGGTGAAAGATCTCTGCAAGAAGACTACAAAACACTGCTAGAAAGTATCAGAGACAACACAAAAAACATTCCATGCTCACAGATTGGAAGAATCAATATCATGAAAATGACCATACTGCCCAAAGCAATTTACAGATTGAAGGCTATTTCTATCAAACTACTAACATTCAGGCCAGGTGCAGTGGCTTATGCCTGTAATCCCAGCACTTTGGAAAGCCAAGGCAGGTGGATCACCTGAGGCCAGGAATTCGAGACCAGCCTGACCAATATGATGAAACCTTGTCTGTACTAAAAATACAAAAATTAGCTCGGTGTGGTGGCATGTGTCTGTAGTCCCAGCTACTTGGGAGGCTGAGACAGGAGAATCACTTGAACCCAGGAGGCAGAGGTTGCAGTGAGCCAAGATCACGCCACTGCACTCCAGCCTGGGTCACAGAGTGAGACTCCATCTCAAAACAAAAAAAAAAAAACTACTAACATTCTTCACAGAATTAGAAGAAACTATTCTGAAATTCATATGGAAACCAAGAAAGAGCCCAAATAGTCAAAGCAATCCTAAGCAGAAAGAATAAAGCCAGAGACATCACTGTACCCAACTTCAGCCTATACAATAAGGCTACAGCAACCAAAACAGCACCATACTGATACAAAACAGATACATAAACAAATGGAACAGAAGAGAGAACCCAGAAATACAACTGCACACCTACAACCATCTTTTCTTCAACAAAGTTAACAAAAACAAGCCAAGGAGAAAGGAGTCACTGTTCAACAAATGGTGGTGAGATAACTGGCTAGCCATATGCAGAAGAATAAAACCAAGCCCTTATTCACAATATATAAAAATTAACAATATATAACATTTTTCACAATATATAAAAATTAACTCAAATGGATTAAAAATTTAAATGTAAGACCTTAAATTATAAAAATCCTAAAAGAAAACCTGAGAGATACCATTTGTGGCATTGGCCTTGAAAAACAATTTTTGACTGAGTTCCCAAAAGCAATTGCCACAAAACCAAAAATTGACAAGTGGAACCTAATTAAACTAAAGAGCTTCCTCAGAGCAAAAGAAACTATCAACAGATTAAACAGACAACCTACAGAATGGGAGAGAATTTTTGCAAACTATGCACCTGACAAAGATCTAATATCCAGCATCTATAAGAAACTTAAACAAATTTACAAGAAAAAAACAACCCCATTAAAAAGTGGGCAAAGGACATGAACAGACACTTCTTGAAAGAAGATATACAAGCAGCCAACAAACATGACAAAATGCTCATCATCACTAATCATTATCGGGGGGATCCAACACCCAGTATTTCAACATAGTTTCTTTCTATTTTCCCTAAGTGTTGGCTGGTCTGAAAAATAAAGAGAAAGAGTACAAAGAGAGAAATTTTAGAGCTGGTTCTCCGGGGGTGACATCACATATCAGTAGGACTGTGATACCCACCAGAGCCACAAAACCAGCAGATTTTTATTAAGGACTTCAAAAGGGGAAGGGGTGTACGAACAGGGAGTAGGTCACAAAGATCACATGCTTCAAATGGCAAAAAGGAGAACAAAGATCACATGATTCTGAGGCCAATAAAGATCACAAGGCAAAGGACAAAGCAAAGATCACAAGGCAAAGGGCAAAATCAAAAACTCCTGATAAGGGTCTATGTTCAGCTGTGCACATATTGTGTTGATAAACATCTTAAACAACAGAAAACAGGGTTCGAGAGCAGAGAACTGGCCTGAGCTCAAATTTACCAGGGCAGGGTTTCCCAATCCTCGTAAGCCTGAGGGTACTACAGGAGACCAGGGTGTATTTCAGTCCTCATCTCAACTGCATAAGACAGACACTCCCAGAGTGGCCGTTTATAGACCTCCCCATGGAATGCAATTCCTTTCCCAGGGTCTTAATTATTAATATTCCTTCGTAGGAAAAGAATTTAGTGGTATCTTCCCTACTTGCACGTCCATTTATAGGCTCTCTGCAAGAAGAAAAATATGGCTGTATTCTGCCCAACCCTGCAGGCAGTCAGACCTTATGATTGTCTTCGCTTGTTTCCCTGAAAATTGCTGTTATTCTGTTCTTTTTCAAGGTGCACTGATTTCATAGTGTTCAAACACACATGTTTTACAATCAATTTGTACAGTTGAACACAATAGTGGTCCTGAAGTGATGTACATTCTCAGCTTATGAAGATAACAGGATTAAGAGATTAAATATAGGTATAAGAAATTATAAAAGTATTAATTTTGGGAACTGATAAAAGTCCATATTAAAATGAAATCTTCACAATTTATGTTCAGAGATTGCAGTAAAGACAGGCATAAGAAATTATAAAAGTATTAATTTTGGGAACTGATAAAAGTCCATATTAAAATGAAATCTTCACAATTTATGTTCAGAGATTGCAGTAAAGCCAGGCGTAAGAAATTTTAAAAGTATTAATTTTGGGAACTGATATATGTCCATATTTAAATGAAATCTTCACAATTTATGTTCCTCTGCCATGGCTCCAGCTGGTCCCTCCGTTCGGGGTTCCTGACTTCCCACAACAAATCATCAAATAAATGCAAATCAAAACCAAAATGAGATACCATCTCACACCAGTCGGAAAGGCCATTAATAAAAAGTCAAAAAAAAAAATAACAGATGCTGGTGAGGTTGCAGAGAAAAAGGAATGCTTAAACACTGTTGGGAGTGTAAATTAGTTCAACCACTGTGGAATACAGTATGGCGATTCCTCAAAGACCTACAGACAGAAATACCATTCAACCCAGCAATGCCATTCCTGGGTATATTACCCAAAGGAATATAAATTGTTCTGTCATAAAGACACATGCATGTGTATGTTCACTGCAGCACTATACACAACAGCAAAGACATGGAATCAACCTAAATTCCCACAATGATAGACTGGATAAAGAAAATATGGCACATATTCACCATGGAATACCATGCAGCCATAAAAACAAATGAAATCATGTCCTTTGCAGGTCATGGATGGAGCTAGAGGCCATTATCCTTAGCAAACTAGTACAGGAACAGAAAACAAAATACCACATGTTCTCATTTATAAGTAGATGCTAAATAATGAAAACACATGGACACACAGAGGGGAACAACACAAACTGGGGCCTATTGGAGGGTGAAAGGTGGATGGTGGAGGTTGGGAGGAGGTAGAGGATCAGAAAAACTAACTAATGATTACTAGGTTTAATATATGGGTGGGGAAATAAGATGTACAACAAACTCCGTGACACAAGTTTACCTATACAACAAACCTGCACATGTAGCCCTGAACTTAAAAGTTAAAAAGAAACCAGGGCCAGGCACAGTGACATGTATCTGTAATCCCAGCACTTTGGAAGACCAAGGCAGGCAGATCACCTGAGGTCAGGGGTTCGAGACCAGCCTGGCCAACATAGTGAAACCCTGTCTCTACTACAAATACAAAAATTAGGCAGGCATTGTGGCTTGCATCTGTAATCCTAGCTATTCAGGAGACTGGGGCGGGGGAATCACTTGAACCTGGGAGGTGGAGTTTGAAGTAAGCCAAGATTGTGCCATTGCACTCCATCCAGCCTGGGCAACAGAGCGAGACTCCATCTCAAAAAAAAAAAAAAGAAAGAAACCAGAATAGTCTTATAAACATTAAATAAATTCAGCTAGTAATTAAAATCCTTCTTCAAAATAAATTCCAGTAAATTCTATTATATCAAATAATTAAGAAATGAATAGTTTTAGTATTATATAAAATATCCAACAAAAAAAGAAAAAGGTTGATTTTCCAACCCCTTTTATGAGATTAGCCTAGCAATGATACCATGATCTCAGGACATTTCAAAGACTGTAAGAAAAAATGGAAATCACAGGTCCATCTCATTTGTGAACATTATTACAAAAGTCCTAAATTTAAAACTAACAAACCAAATTCATCAATAAATGAAAAGAGTAACATATAATGATAACACTGGATTTGCTCCAGAAATGCAATGTTTATTAAACATGGGTGTGGTATTGTGGTAAAATAAGAAATATATATATATTTGGTCTCAGTCTCTTTTTTTATTTTTTGGTCCTCAGTCTCTAGTTGCTGGCTCACAGCTCCCAAAATCTTTGGAATCTATGGAGTTATAAGTGTATCTGTTGTATGCTAACAAGGCACGATTAAAGAATTGGGACTTTCAACCCCACCCCCCAACCTCCAGGGAGGGGAGAGGAGCTGAAGATTGAGTTGATCACCAATGTTTGTACAGAGGCTTCATTAGTAGTCATGAATGATTACATCATAATACACAGTTATGCCTATATAACAAAGATAATGAAGCCTCCATAAAACCCAAAAGGAAATATTCAGAGATTCCAGATTGGTGAACAATGAGGACTAAGCTCTGATTTTTTATCTTGCCCAAATTTCTACCTAAGGGGTCTAGGGAATCATGTCCTACAAACCATAAATTTCTCATCAGATGGGTTTATTTGACCCTATATATTGTGACTTACTTTTCAGTCTGACTCTGGCATAACATTATGAGACAAGGAACAAATATTTAACCCCAAAATATATTTCCTTGCCATACCTTGAAATTGCCCTGCAAAGTTTATGTGGGAAAAATCCACATTCTATAGAGAATCCCCTTTCCCCTTTGTTTTTCTTCCTTCCTTTCCAGATCCAGGAGATAATCAGCTAAGAGCCAGGCACCCTTTTAAGTTCCATAAGAAACATTTTACAACCTGCTCTCTCTGAAGTCCCCTATCTGAGAGCTTCCTCTGTACAATAAAACTTGGTCTCCACAATCATTTATCTTAACCTGAACATTTGCTTTGATCCCAGGTCTTCAGATAAACTCAACCAATTGTCAATCAGAAATGTTTAAACTTACCTATGGCCTGGAAGCCCCCTCCACCCTGCGCTTTGAGTTGTCCTACTTTTCTGAACGAAACCAATGTATTTCTTATGTGTATTTGATTGATGTCTCATGTCTCCCTAAAATATATAAAACCAAGCTGTACCCTGACCACCTTTGGTACATGTTCTCAGGACTCCCTGAGGGTTGTGTCACAGGCCATGGTCACTCATATTCGGCTCAGAATAAATCTCTTAAAATATTGTACAGAGTTTGACTCTTTTTGTCAACAACAAGAACACATCCACTTGCTGAGTGAGTGGCACCCCCCAACTCCACTGGAGAGAAGCTCCTGCACTTGGGACCCTTCCATGACTCGATCTGTGTATCTCTTCATCTGGCTGTTCATTTGTATCCTTTAAAATATCCTTTGTAATAAATGGCCAAATGAAAGTAAAGTGTTTCCCTGAGTTCTGAGCTGCTCTAGCAAATTAATAAAAAACTAGGAGGGGATTGTGGGAGCCCCCAATATATGGTTGGTCATGTAAACTGGCCCTACTTTATTGATAACAGAATGTCAAGTTGCCTCGTATGTATAACAGCCAAAACTGTGAATCATGTAGTCCAGGCATATGCAATAGAAAAGCTTTGACATCTAACAACACTCAGAACCAATGTTTCCTCCCCATGGAACCAAGAACACCAGAACATTACCAGAACTTGAATACTGGAACCCTTTCAGAAGTGAAGGGTCTGTTGGCCAGGAATATCCAGATCTAAAATCCACCTAAACATACCTTATCATAAATGGTCAAATTTGAAGCCCTCCAATTAGACCCTGCCAAGCCAACATTCCTAATACTTTCCTTTGCCTTCCAACCACTTAGGACTTGCGCCAGACTCCAAATCAAGGAGACAAATTTGAGTTGCACTTCCTATCTCCTTGCTGGTTGGCCTTGCAATAAAGCCATTCTTTTCTCAAAAGCTGCTGTTATAGTATTGGCTTCTATGCATGTCAGAAAACAAGCCTGTTCTCTTAGCAACAATCAGAAGTATAGATGACAACCTATTACATGTGATTAGCACCTGAAGGAGGCAGGGAGCCTCATGGGACTGGACCCTCAACCAGTGGGACCTGATGCCACCTCCGGGTAGAGCACGTCAGAACTGAGGTAAGTTAGAGGCTGCATGCGGTGGCTCATGCCTGTAATCCCAGCACTTTGGGAGGCCAGAGCAGGTAGATCACTTAGGTCAGGAGTTCAAGACCAGCCTAGCCAGCATGATGAAACCCTGTCTCTGCTAAAAATATAAAAATTTAGCCAGGTATGGTAGTGCATGCCTGTTGTCCCAGCTACTTGAGAGGCTGAGGCAGGAGAATTGTTTGAACCCAAGAGGCAGAGGCTGCAGCAAGCTGAGATCATACCACTGCACTCCAACCTGGGCAACAAAGTGAAACTCTGTCTCAAATTTTAAAAAATAAATAAATAAATAAAATTGAGGTAAGTTAAAGGACACTCAGTTGGTGTTCACTGTGAAATCTGGTGTCCGAAATGTTCTGTTGAGTGACTGTAAGAGAGTGGGAAAAGTTTTTTTTCCCAAAATGGGAAAAATAAATCACTAAAATTTAATGCATTAACAGAAAAAGGATAGAAACTATATGAATACCCAGATAGTTATAGGAAAAGCGTTGGATAAAATTCAACATCCATTTATTATTTTTAAGAAACTATTAACAAACTAGGAATAAAATGAAACTTCTTCAACCTGACAAAGTATCTACAAAAACCTAGAGCAAACATCCTACATACTGATAAAACATTGGAAACTTTGCCTTTGAAATCATGAATAACACAAAGATGATTGCTAGGTCAAATTCTAGCAACATTGTGCCATAGCTCTTAGCCAATAACGTTAGACAAGAAAAAGATAAACACTATGCAGACTGAAAAGGAAAAAACAAAATTGACTTTATTCATAGGTGATTGTATACAAAAAATCTGCAGTATTCTACAGATAACCTGTTGGAATTAATAAGCAAAGTGGCTTGATAGAATAGAAACATAAAAATTCATTTTATTTCTACATGCCATCAATTAAAAATAGTTTTTTTAATTTTAAAGGGTTACCAATTACAATGTTGTCAAAATTTTTAAGTACTGCTTTAAATATAATAAAAGATGTATAAGACTTCTATGAAACCCTTTTGAAAGATATAAAATAAGACTCAAATAATGAAATAGATATTATACTACTGTTTTGGAAGAGTTTACATTGTAAAGATGCAAATTACCCTCAAACTGAGCTACAGAGTCAAAGCAATTGCAATTAAAATCCCAACAGTTTTGTGTGTGTGTGTGTGTGTGTGTGTATGTGTCTGACAGAGTCTCACTCTGTCACCCAGGCTGGAGTGCAGTGGTGCGATCTTAGCTCACTGCAACCTCTGCTTCCCAGGTTCAAGCAATTGTCCTGCCTCAGCCTCCTGAGTAGCTGGGATTACAGATGCACGCCACCATGCCTGGCTAATTTTTATATTTTTAGTAGAGACGGAGTTTCACCATATTGGTCAGGCTGGTCTCCAACTCTCAACCTTGTGATCCGCCAGCCTTGGCCTCCCAAAGTGCTGGGATTACAGACGTGAGCCACCTTGCCCAGCAAAAAAAGTCCCAACAGTTTTTTAATGAAAT
>NW_012114611.1:2526016-2526370 GCF_000951035.1 Colobus angolensis palliatus | reverse complement strand
GATCTCCTGACCTCGTGATCCACCTGTCTCGGCCTCCCAAAGTGCTGGGATTACAGGCTTGAGCCACCGCGCCTGGCCAGAGTAGACTTTTTAATAAATCATTCTGGAAAATACAAAAATCATATGGGAAACAAAAAAAATGTAATCCCTACCTCACAACACCCACACAAATCAATTCCAAATAGATTATAGAACTAAACAGAAAGCAAAATATACTGTTTAGATGAGTCTGGGCACAATAGCTCACACCTATAGTCTCACTATCTTGGGAGGCTGAAGCAGGAAGATCACTTTATCTCAGGAGTTCGAGACCAGCCTGGACAACATGGCAAAACCCCATGTCTACAAAAAATT
>NW_012114611.1:2504914-2525404 GCF_000951035.1 Colobus angolensis palliatus | reverse complement strand
AAAAAAAAAAAAAAAAAAAGGTTAAAATATAGAAAGGTATCTTTATTATGTCAGAATAAGCGAAGTTTTTGTAAAACACCATCAAAAGAAACCACTAGCCATAAAGAAAAATAAAAATAAAGTAATCACATTAAACTATTAATTTTGTTCTATAAAAGGTACTAAAGAAGAGCAAGTCACAAAGTGAAAAGAGACATTTATAACACATATAATGACTAAGAATTTGTATACTTGGTATCTAGAATATATGAAGAACTCATGTGAATCCTTACTGAAAGCTCCATAAAAATGGTCAAAAGCCTGAACCAGAATTTTACAAGGAATAAATTCAAGTGGCAATGAAAATATGAGAGGGAATTCAACCACATTAGTAATCAGGGAAATGTAAATTAAAACCTCAGTGTGTTACCACTATGCATCCATAAGATCAGCCAAAAGTTGTAAAGTCTGACAACACTAACATAATGAGGACTTTCATAAACTGCTGGTAGGAGTGAAAGTGGTGCAACCACTTTAGAAAACATTTTGGCAAATATGAAGATATGCAAGTCCTAGGACTCAGCAATTCCACTGCCACATATAAACACTAAAGAAACTCACGCATATGCCCCAGGATAATTATTTAAAAAAAAAAACTGTTAATAGATGCATTGCTGACAATCCCCAAACCTATTAACCTATTAACCCATTAATATTAACAAATGTCCATTAAGAGTATAATAGATAAATTTTGGTACAAGTCCTACAATAGAATATAGCACCAAAATGAACAACGTGCAGCTACACAGTCACTGATGTATCTAAAAACATAATATTGAATAAAATAACCCAAGCCAAAAAAGAAAGCCTACAGAAAGATTCCAGTTAAGTTTAAAAGCAAGAAAAACAAATTATATTTTATTGGATGCACAGTTAAGTGGTACCCTGTAAAGAAATGTGAGGAAGTAATGATTATCTCTAGGCATGGAGAGAGTTGCAGTCAAAAAGGGCTTTCTGGAGGTGTGGCTATCCTCCATTAAGTGGCCTGAGAATTTGGGGGCCCATCTTGGATTTGCATTCTCCTCTGGGGAAGGGTCTCTGGTCCCCTCTCATAAGGAGACGCACCCTGCTGCCTTGTTACAGTGGCCTCAGGGGCTAGGGATTGAGACTCACCTGGTGTGACGAATAAACACAGACTCTCAGCAACACAGAAGGAGAAGGCCTACAGATACCACGGTGACCAGACAGCTGTGCACAGACCAAGGTAAGAAAAGCTGTAGAGGCAGTGAATTATTTCCTTGGTGGTCAGGACATCCTTGAGGTTGAAAGTGTGTGAATGAGATGCACAACTGAGTGTGAAGTGAGTCTGGAATCCAGATCTGTGGTTCCATGGTCTCCTCATATGGCTTATGGTGGTTTGCCTGTTGTGGGGTTTATACTGACCCACCAATGCTAAGAGGGATCTGAAAATTCCTGCAAGAAAAGTGGCCAGAGAAGGACAAAGCAAAGGCTGAAGAGTGCAAGAAATCTCCAATGCGGGGGTTGAGCCTATAGAGAAAAAGTGCAAGAAATCTCCAGTAATGGGGGTTGAGCCTCTAAGGAAAAGGGTGCAAGAAATCTCTAGTAAGTGAGGTTGAGCCCCACAGACTCAGAAAGAAACCTCCTTCAGGATGGGAAATACACCAAGTAAGACAAAAGATAAGAAAGATTATAAAAATAATACTTTTTATAATTTTTTAAAATGTAATATATTTTTATAATTCTGATAGTACCCTAGGCTTAATGTTAGAATATTGGAAGGATAATGAAAGGTCCAAACACAAGAAAAAAAAACAGCAAATGATAAAATACTGCTGTTTCATTTGGACCAGGGAACCTATCCTTAAACCCCCATTTTTCTGGCCAAAATTTGGATTCAATGAAGACTGGATCTGTCAACTTTTAATAGTCCAGTCTCCCAAGAAGAGATAGACTATGCCTTGTGCTGGCGACAGGGACCTGTCCTTCTCTACCCACTAAAAGCTGTAAAAGATAGACACAAGTCAGAGAATGCTTCCCCTAAGGAAGTTGAAACTCTTACCCCTGAGCAATCTATGCCTTGGGACCCACTAGACCATCTTCCCTCACCAAATCCCCCTAACTTTCCTCTCCCTCAAACAGCTGCTGTCCCAGACCCTTCCCCTGCTCATGTTATTCCTCCCCTCTATAATCCTGAGTGCCATCCTTTCAGAGGACTTCAGTGTGAGATAGAGCAGTGCAAAAAGGATATCCAAAATTTCCCTTTCCTCAGTGCCTCCAAGGAGTCTGCTCCAACTCTCATTCCCTTAAGGGAAGTACCCCTTGGAGGAGGAGGCATTGGCTTTATAAATGCTCCATTAACTAGTTCAGAGATCTGAAATCTGAAAAAAGATCTTAAGCTGCTCTTGGATGACCCCCATGGAGTGGTCAGTCAAATTGATCAGTTTTTAGGATCCCAGGTATATACTTGGGCTGAGTTAATGTCTGTCTTAGGTATCTTATTCTCAGGAGAAGAAAGCAGCATGATACACAGGGCCACTATGACCATTTGGGAATATGAACACCCTCCCGGTCCAAACGTCTCAGCAGCTGAACAAAAATTCCTAGCCCAAGATCTTCAATGGGATAACAACAATATAGCCCATTGAGGAAATATGAAAGACCTTAGAGAGGTAATAATAAAAGGGATTTGAGAATCAGTACCCCATGCCCAAAATCTTACCAACGCCTTTAATAAACGACAGGGAAAAGATGAAGGACCGATAGAATTCTTAGAAAGGCTCAAGGAGCAAATGAGAAAATACGCTGGCCTAGAATCAGAAGACCCCCTTGGACAAGGAATGTTAAGGCTCTATTTTGTCACCAACAATTGGCCAAACATTACAAAGAAATTACAAAAAATAGAAAACTGGAGGCCGGGCAAGATTGGTCACTTTAAAAGACAATGTCCCAAATGGGAAAAAGAAGAGAAAGACATCCCACTTATGGCTTTCAGTGAAGACTAGGGAAGTCAGGGTCTCTATCTTTTTTATCTCGAGTCCCACCAAGAGCCCTTGATAAATTTAGAGGTGAGACCTAAACCCAAGCTTATTACCTTTTTAATCGATTCAGGGGCAGTTTACTCCTCAGTTTGCTACATTCCATCCAGTATAACTTGTTCACAAGAAGAACTTTTTATCTCAGGGATAAAAGGGGAAGGATTTAAAGCAAAATTTGTTGTTGTTGTTGTTGTTGTTGTTGTTGTTGTTGAGACGGAGTCTCGCTCTGTCGCCCAGGCTGGAGTGCAGTGGCCAGATCTCAGCTCACTGCAAGCTCTGCCTCCCGGGTTTAGGCCATTCTCCTGCCTCAGCCTCCTGAGTAGCTGGGACTACAGGTGCCCGCCACCTCACTCGGCTAGTTTTTTTTTTTGTATTTTTAGTAGAGACGGGGTTTCACCGTGTTAGCCAGGATGGTCTCGATCTCCTGACCTCGTGATCCGCCCGTCTCGGCCTCCCAAAGTGCTGGGATTACAGGCTTGAGCCACCGCGCCCGGCCAAAGCAAAATTTTAGAGGAGACAAAACTCAAATATAAATCCGATCAGCTAATACTAAATTTCTGTTAATTCTAGAAGCAAGGACAAATCTATTATGAAGAGATTTAATGCTAGAGTTGGGCTTAGGTCTCCAAGTTAATCATGGAAAATGTATCCCCTCCCTAAACTTACTCACCACCACAGATGAGGAACACATTCACCCAGAAGTATGGTCAAAAGACAGGAATCAAGGAAAGTTACAGATCCCTCTGATTCATGTTAAATTTAAAACTCCTGGTAAAGTAGTAAAGAGAAAACAATACCTATTCCCTTAGAAGCCAGGATAAATTTAAAACCTGTAATCGAAGGTCTTCTCCATGATATGCTTCTCGAACTTTGCATGCCCTCCTGTAACACTCCAATACTGCCAGTAAAGAAGCCAGAAGGGTCATACTGGTTACTGCAAGACCTTCAAGCTGTTAATCAGATAGTCCAAATTACACATCCTGTTATTCCCAACCCTTACACTATTATCAGTAGGAAGGCTAAAGCAGGTTTAACCCTCTTATTCTGTATTTCTTTCCCACCCCTCTCTATTGTTAGTCCCTCATTATTAATGTAACCTAGTCAAGCTCACCCCTAACTATTACCTTTCACACTTGCCTTGTGGAGATTTGTCAAGTCAAAGGCAACTCTCCACCTCAGAAAAGTATCTCTGTCCTTCCTGGCTCTCCTCAGATTGGGCATTTGTTAACGGGGATAAGCTAGTTTGGGAAAATTTTGATGAAGATTCCAGTATGAACTGGGAGTCTTGTCCTCCTAGAGCAGAGCTTCTCTGCCAAAGCTGGTCCAATGTTCTATGGAATACTAAAGAGCAAAGATGGACCACCCCAACTAGTACTTGCAGTTTCCTAAAACTATATATTTATTTTGCTAAAGGAGTTACTCCTCCCAGTTGTCAGCTGAACCAATGTAATCCAGTACAGATTACCATCTCTGCTCCCCAGAGTTCTTTCCCTTCATTAAGCCATTTATATGGTATAGGAGCAGAAGTCTCAGGGAACGACCCCATAAGATCCTTTGAAATATGCTTCATTGCTTCCCCACCTCCTGCACCCCTTCTCCCTCTCCTAAATTCTCCTCTAACCAAATCTTTTTTCATTATATACCCAGTGATAAAACCAAAGTAGCTATTGTAGAGGTTAAAGATTTAAAACAAACTATAGCAATTGAAACAGGATATCAAGATACAAATGCTTGGCTGGAATGGATTAAATATTCTGTTCACATGCTAAACAAAAACAACCGTTACACTTGTATGACAGGCAAGCCAGAGACCCAAACTGTCCCCTTTCCACTTGGGTGGTCCTCTCACAGACTGGGCATGAGCTGTATGGTGGCTCTCTTTCAAAACCCCGCTGCCTGGGGTGATGAGTCATGCAAGACTCTCTCACTGCTATTCCCAGAGCCAAAGGCCCTGCAAATCATCCTCCGAGGACCATCTGGCCTCTCACTTCTGATGTTTTTCACCTGGTGTCTCGCAAGACAAGGGAAGAATTTAATGTCCCTCTGAGACCTAGCTGGGTGCAGTGAAACTAAGCCCTTCCAAGAGCTTACCCATCAGTCTGCCCTCGTTCATCCCCAAACAGACATGGTGGTACTGCAGTGGACCACTATTGGGTACTCTGCCCAGTAACTGTAGTGGCACTTGTGCTCTAGTCGAGTTGGCCATCCCTTTCACCCTAGCATCTTGTCAACACAATAAGAAAGATAATCAGAAAAAAAGAAGTGCCCCCACAGGTCTTTTGACTCTCATGTATATACAGATGCTATTGGAGTTCTGCAAGGAGTGCCAGATGAATTTAAGGCCTGAAACCAAATAACTGCAAGGTTTGAGTCAGCATTGTTCTGGTGGTCAACTATAAATGAAAATGTAGATTGAATAAATTACATCAACTATAATCAGTAGAGATTTGTCAATTATACAAGAGATGCCATCAAAGGAATAGCTGAACAATTAGGCTCCAACAGCCAGATGGCTTGGGAAAATAGGATAACCCTTGATATGATGTTAGCAGAGAAAGGCAAAATCTGTGTTATGATTGGAGTTCAATGCTGCACTTTTATTCCTAATAACACAGCCCCCGAAAGAACAATTTAAAAAAAGCCCTACAAGGCCTTACCTCCCTATCAAATGAATTAGCCAAAAATTCTGGAATCAACAATAACCCTTTTACAAGCCTCATGGAAAAATGGTTTGGAAAATGGAAAGGAATTATGACCTCAATATTCACCTCCCTTGCAATTGTTATAGGCGTGCTCATTCTTTTTTTTTTTTTTTTTTTTTTTTTTTTGAGACGGAGTCTCCCTCTGTCGCCCAGGCTGGAGTGCAGTGGCCGGATCTCAGCTCACTGCAAGCTCCGCCTCCCAGGTTTACGCCATTCTGCCTCAGCCTCCCGAGTAACTGGGACTACAGGCGCCCGCCACATCGCCTGGCTAGTTTTTTTGTATTTTTTTAGTAGAGACGTGGTTTCACCAGGTTAGCCAGGATGGTCTCGATCTCCTGACCTCGTGATCCACCCGTCTCGGCCTCCCAAAGTGCTGGGATTACAAGCTTGAGCCACCGCGCCCGGCCAGGCGTGCTCATTCTTGTAGGATGCTGTATCATACCCTGTATTTGTGGTTTAGTGCAAAGACTTACAGAAACAGCCCTCACCAAAACTTCCCTTAGTTCTCCCCAGCCCTATTCCGATAAACTCTTCCTTTTAGATGTCGAAGAAGAACAACAGAGCTGGGATATGCTGAGACATTTTGAAGAGGAAAAACTATAAAATTAAGAGGGGGAAATTGTCAAAAATGATAAATTCCTCTTCAAAAGGCCCTAGTCCCTTGTCCTTTGTTTTTAAGACTGACTTCCTTTTACCTCCTTGTTGCTAGTTACCCGTGCTGTAAAAAACTCTTCCCGTCCTTGCCGTGCCCTGACATGCCCAGACATGCCTCACACCATAACAGATAGCCTCCCCCTTCCTGCCTAGTTAGTTGTATTCAATTTCAATCATTAGGCAATCAAGGTAGCTTAGATTGTGCAGTTCAACCCCAGCCAATGGGGAAAGAACACAACAGTAGGGCACCGAGTACATTAGGGATAAAAACCCCTGCCCCACCCCACTCAGTGTGCTCTTGCAGTTGTGACTGGCACAAGCTGCACCCTTCTACAGAAGTAAATTTGCCTTGCTGAGGAATTTTCTGCCTGCGTGTTGGTTTCCTTTGTGGCACCAAGCGCTTGTTTCTAAGAAGGATTTTAACTTCAATGTTAAAGGCCTTCTTAAATTCTTATAAAGACCACGTAGAGTGTCAGTTTTACATGTTTTTCTCCTATAACTTTCTTGGATTACACCAGCCCTTTAGAAAGAATATTGGACGCGGTGGCTAAAGCCTGTAATCCCAGCACTTTGGGAGGCTGAGACAGGCAGATCACGAGGTCAGGAGATTGAGACCATCCTGGCTAACATGGTGAAACCCCGTCTCTACTAAAAAAATACAAAATACTAGCCGGGCATGGTGGCGGGCACCTGTAGTCCCAGCTACTCGGGAGGCTGAGGCAGGAGAATGGCATAAACTCAGGAGGTGGAGCTTGCAGTGAGCTGAGATGCAGCCACTGCACTCCAGCTGGGGCGACAGAGCGAGACTCCATCTCAAAAAAAAAAAAAAAGGAAGAATATTGGAAATACTCATCCAGTCTTACATGGGCAGTCTTGTGAATAATAAAAAAGTATTAACATGAAAGTTCTTACCCATGTCAACCTTCCCATAATGCCTGTAGAAAGGCAGACCTACCCTCAAGTCCAAATGAGGGAAGTAGCCTGGAAATTCCAGGCTAGAGCCATCCAAGAGGTGAATCAGGACCTAAGTTAGAGATGGAGATGGTGGAGACAGCACCTGGAACAAAGGAAAAACTTCTGAAAACACAACTCTAGAGGAAGTTTTTTCTGACTCTAGTCAACAAAAAAGTCTAATCTTTGAAGCTAGATGGGGGTACAGGTGAACACTTGTATTAAGAGAACTCAAACTGTGATGGATATGTCAGAATTTATGGAAAAGAGATTATCAGGCCAGTAGCTGGAAAGCAAGAGCAGCCTCCAAAGAATGGGGCAAGCATTGGAAAATCGGTACCAGGACCCACAGGTTGGGTGAGAAATAGGTAAGAAAGAGAGATCAAAACCCAAAAGAGAGGTAGGGATGAATGACAAGTAATAACACATTAGAATTCAGACAAGGTTGGAAACAGGGCAGAACATTACAAAAGTCAAGAGTCTCTGAGCATGTGCCCTTAGTGAGCACCTCTAGAGACAATAACATGGGTTCTTACTCTTGAAGAAGTTCTTACCACTTCTTAGTTAACAATCATGGGGGCTCTGACAGTTCAAGCTTTCCTCAATCCAGGATGACTTTACCACATATATTTTACACTGTTATTGAGAGAAAATTTGCATGTAATTACATTGTACCTACTTTAAGTGTCCAATTTGACAAATTTTGATAAATATGTACATCCATATAACACTATAATCATGATATGAAACATTTCTATCTCTCCAAAAAATTCTTTCATATTTCTTAGCAGTCACTGCATTCTCTCCTGCACAGGGTGGCCTCTGATCTTTTTTTTTTATTTGTTTGCTTGTTTTGTTTTGGTTTTTAACTTTTAAGTTGAGGTGTACATGTGCAGATTTGTTACATAGGTAATCTTGTGTCTGGGGGGTTTGTTATACAGATTATTTCAGTGTGTGTTGTTCCCCTCTATGTGTCCATGTGTTCTCATTATTTAGCTTCCTCTTATAAGTGAGAACATGTGTATTTGGTTTCCTGTACAAGTGTTAGTTTGTGTGATGGTTAATACTGACTGTCAACTTGATTGGATTGAAGGATACAAAGTATTGATCCCAGGTCTGTGTCTGTGAGGGTGTTGCCAAAGGAGATTAACATGTGAGTCAGTGGGCTGGGAAAGGCAGACACACCCTGAATCTGGGTGGGCACAATCGAATCAGCTGCCAGTGTCACTAGAATATAAGCAGGCAGAAAAAAATGTGAAAAGAGAAACTGGCCCAGCCTTACAGCCTACATCTTTTTCCTGTGCTGGACACTTCCTGCCTTTAAACATTAGACTCCAAGTTCTTCCCTTTTGGAACTCAGACAGGCTCTCTTTGCTCCTCAGCCTGCAGATGGCCTATTATGGGTGATTGTGTAAGTTAATACTTAATAAGCTCCCTGATATAGATTAGATATAGATATAGATATATAGATATTCCGTTAGTTCTGTCTCACTAGAGAACCCTGAGTAATAGTTTGCTAAGGATAATGACCTCCAGCTCCATCCATGTTCCTGCAAAAGACATGATCTCATTCTTTTTTATGGCTGCATAGTATTCCATGATGAATACATACCACATTTTCTTTATCCAGTCTATCATTGATGGGCATTTAGGTTGATTCTGTGTTTTTCGCTATTGCAAATAGTGCTGCAATGAACATACATATGCATGTGTCTTTAAAATAGAACAATTTGGCTAGGTGCAGTGGCTCATGCCTATAATCCCAGCACTTTGGGAGGCCAAGGCAGGCAGATCACCTGAGGTCAGGAGTTCAAGACCAGCCTGACCAACATGGTGAAACCATGTCTCTACTAAAAATATAAAATTGGTCAGGCGTGGTGGCTCACACCTGTAATCCCAGCACTTTGGGAGGCCGAGGCAGGTGGAATCACCTGAGGTCAGGGTTTCACAACAGCCTGGCCAACATGGTGAAACCTCGTCTCTACTAAAAATACAAAAAAAATCCTAGGATCGAGCAATCCTCCCACCTCAGGCTCCCAAGTAGCTGGGACTACAGGTGTGCCCCACCATGCCCAGCCAATTTTTTTATTTTTTGTAAAGACAGGCTTTCACCATGCTGCCCAGGCTGGTCTTGAACTCCTGAGCTTACACAATCTGCCCAACTCCCAAAGTGCTAGGATTACAGGCATGAGCCACCATGCCTGGTCAATATTTTGCTTAATATAGTTTATTAGTCTGTTCTTGCACTGCTATAAAGAAATACCTAAGACTAGGTAATTTACAAAGAAAAGAAGTTTAACTGGCTCACAGTTACACAAACTTCACACTTCTACATTTCCACAGACTTCACAGTTCCACAGGAAGCATGATGCTGGCATCTGCTCGACTTCTGGGGAAGCCTCAGGTAACCTACAAACATGGCAGAAGGCAAAGGGGAAACAAGTACTTCACATGTCCAGAGCAGAAGGAAGAGAGAGAGGAGGGAGGTACTACACACTTTTAAATGACCAGATCTCATAAAAATTATCTATGACAGCACCAAGGGGGAGAGTGTTAAACCATGAGAAATTGCCCACATGATCCAGTCACCTCCCACTAGACCCCACCTTCAACACTGAGGATTACAATTCGACATGAGATTTTGTGGGGACCCAGATCTATACCATATAATTCTCCCCCTGGCCCCTCCAAATTTCATGTTCTTCTCATGCTGTAAAATACAATCATCCCTTCTCAACAGTCCGCTAAAATCTTAACTCATTCCAGCGTTAACTCCAAAGTCTATCTGAGATAAGGTAAGTCTTTTCCCCCTATATGCCTGTAAAATAAAAAATTAGTTAGTTACTTCCAAGATACAATGGGGATACAGGCATTGAGTAAGTACTCCCATTTCAAAAGGGAGAAATCAACCAAAAGAAAGGGGCTACAGACCCCATGCAAGTCTGAAACCCAGCAGGGCAGTCATTAAATATTAAAGCTCCAAAATAATGTCTTTTGACTCCATGTCTCACATCCAGGGTGCATTGGTAAAAAGTGTGGGCTCCCAAGGCCTTGAGCAGCTCTGCCCTGTGGCTTTGCAGAGGTTAGCCCCCACATCGCCTCTCATGGGCTGGCATTGAGTGCCTATGGCTCTTCCAGGCTGAGGGTGCAAGCTGCCAGTGGATCTACCATTCTGGGGTCTGGAGTATGGTGGCCCTCTTCTCACAGCTCCAATGGGCAGTGTCCCAGTGGAGACTCTGTGCGGGAACTTCAACCTGACAATTTCCCCTCTGCACTGCCCTAGTAAAGGTTCTCTATGAAGGCTCTACCCATGCAGCAGGCTTCTGCCTGGTATCCAGGCTTTCCCATACATCCTCTGCAATATAGGCTGAGGCTCCCAAGCCTCAACTTGCACTCTGTGCACCTGCAGGCTTAACATCATATAGGAGTTGCCAAGGCTTACAGCTTGCCCCCTTTGAAGCAGCAGCCTGAGCTGTACCTGGGTCCCTTTGAGCCATAGCTGGAGCTGGAGTGCTGGGATGGAGGGAGCAGTATTCCAAGGTTGTACAGGGCAGTGGGGCCCTGGACCTGGCCCATGAAACCATTCTTCTCCTTTAGGCCTCCAAATCTGTGATGGGAGGGGCTACTGCAAAGGTCTCTGAAATGCCTTCAAGGACTTTTCTACATTTTCTTGGCTATCAACATTTGCCTTCCTTTCAGTTATGCAAATTCTTCCCCAGAAAGTAGGCTTTTCTTTTCTACCACATGGCCAGGCTGCAAATTTTCCAGACTTTAACACTCTGCTTCCCTTTTAAATACAAGTTCCAGTTTCAGGTCACTTCCTTGCTCACACACATGAGCATAGGTTGTTAGAACCAGCCAGACCAAATCTTGAGTGCTTTGCTGCTTAGAATTTTCTTCTGCCAGATACCCTAGATCATCACTCAGGTTCAAAGTTTCACAGATCCTTAGAGCAGGGGCACAATGCTGCCAGGTTATTTGTTAACACATAACAAAAGTGACCTTTGTTCCAGTTCCTAATAAGTTCCTCATCTCCATCTGAGACCTCATCAGCCTGAACTTTATTGTCCATATCACTCTCAGCATTGGGTCACAATCATTTAACCAGTCTCTAGGGAGTTTCAAATTTCAATCATCTTTCTGTCTTCTTCTGAGCCCTCCACACTCTTCCAACCTCTGCCCATTAACTAGTTCCAAAGTCACTTCCACATTTTCAGGTATCTTCATAGCAATGCCCCACTTCTCAGTACTAATTTTCTGTATTAGTTCATTCTCACATTGCTATGAAGAAATACCTAAGAATGGGTAATTTATAAAGAGAAGAGGTTTAATTGGCTTACAGTTCCACTGACTGTACAGGAAGCATGATGCTGGCATCTGCTCAACTTCTGGGAAGGCCTCAGGAAACCTATAAACATGGCAGAAGGCAAAGGGGCAGTGAACACTTCACATTGCTGGAGCAGAAGGAAGAGAGAGAGGGAGGAGGTTTAAATGACCAGATCTCATGAGGACTCACTCACTATGACAGCACCAAGGGGGGATGGCATTAAACCATGAGAAACCACCACCATGATCCAATCACCTCCCACCAGGTCCCACCTTCAACACTGAGGATTTCAATTTCACACGAGATTTGGTGGGGACATAGATCCAAACCATGTCATATAGCCTGAGAATAAGTCTAGAAATCTAATACTGTAGTTATCCAACTTTGTTTTCTTTTTCAAAATATTTCTAGTTATACAAGACACTTTGATCTCCATGTAAGTTTTAGGATTCTCTTGCTAATTTTTACCCAAAAAAAGCCCAATGAATTTTTTTATTTTAGGTTGTGTTAAATATATAAATCTATTTCTGAAAAATAGACTTAACAATACTGAGTCTTCCAATCCATGAACATGATATGTTTCTCTATTTATTTAAGCCTTCTTTTTTTTCAACTTTATTTTATATTAAGGGGGTGCATGTGCAGATTTGTTACTTGGGTGTATTGCATGATATTAAGGTTTGGGGTATAAACAATCCCATCACCCAGGTATTGAACATAGTACCCAATAGTTAGTTTTTCAACTCCTGTCCCCTTTCCTTCCTTTCCCCTCTAGTAGTCCTCAGTTTCCATTGTTGTCTTTATGTCCATGAGTACCCAATGTTTAGCTCCCACTTATAAGTGAGAACATGTGGTATTTGCTTTTCTGTTCCTGCATCAATTCACTTTAGACAAGGTAGGCCTTCTTTAATGTCAATGTTTTGTCATTTCCAATGTATAACTCTTACCCACATTTTGTTATATTTATCCATATGATTTTATGCTATTTTAAATAACTTTAAATTTTATTGTACAGTTATTTTTGCTAGTTAATAGACATAAAGTTAATTTTTGTATATTTACCTTATATTCTGCAACATTCAAAACTCACCTAGTTCTGGTATGTATTTGTAGCTTCCTTAGTATTTTCTATATACATGATCATGTCACTTGCAAATAAAGACAGTAATGTAGTCAAAGTTTTTATTATAAGTGGGTTTTCAAATTTTCAAATGTTTTGTTTGCCTTTATGAGTTTTATCCTCTGCTCTTTCATGTGCTAAATAGCATTAACAATTTTTTAAATGTTAAAACAATTTTGCATTCCTGAAATACACCACACTTGATCATGGTATATGAGCATGTTTTTACATTACAGGAATTAATTTGTTAAAATTATGTTAAGAATTTTTGTATCTGTGTTTGTGAAGTATATTAATCTGTAATTTTTCTCTTTTTATGTCTTTGCAAGGTTTTGGTATTAGGATTATTCTGGTCTCATAAAACAAGTTAAAGAATGTTCTGTCCTACTCCAGTTTCTGAGATTTTCTATGGGATCAGTATTATTTCTTCCTTAAAATTTGATACAATTTACCAGTGAAGCTATCTGTGTCTGCAGTTTTCACAGTGGGAAGCTTTTTAATTGTGAATTTAATTTCTTTTCTTTTAATATATAAGTGTTTTTTGTTCAACTGTCATTTTAAGTTCAGGGGTACATGTGCAGGATGTGCAGGTTTGTTACACAGGTAAACACGTGCCATGCTGATTTGTTGCACAGGTCATTTCATCAACCAGGTCTTAAGCCCAGCATACATTAGCTATTACTCCTGATGCTCTCCCACCCCCTACCTTACCCCCTGAGAGGCCCCAGCGTGTGTTGTTCCCCACCATGTGTCCATGTGTTCTCATCATTCACCTCCCACTTATAAGTGAGATGAGTTGGTGTTTGGTTTTCTATTCCAGCATTAGTTTGCTGAGGATAATGTCTTTCCATCCATGTCCCTGCAAAGGACATGATTTTGTTCTTTTTTTATGGCTGCATAGTATTCCATGGTGTATATGTACCACATTTTCTTTATCCAGTCTATTATTAATGGGATTTAGGTTGATTCCATTACTTTGCTACTGTGAATAATGCTGCTATGAACATACATGTGCCTGTGTCTGTATAATAGAATGATTTATATTTCCTTGGGTATATACCCAGTAATGGGATTGCTAGTTCAAATGGTATTTCTGTCTCTAGGTCTTTGAAGAATTGCCACAGTGTCTTCCACAAAGGTTGAGCTAATTGACACTGCCACCAACAGTGTAAAAGTGTTCCTTTTTCTCTACAATTTTGCAAGAATTTTTTTTTTTTTTTGGTACTTTTTAGTAATAGCCTTTCTGCCTGGTGTTTGATGACATCTCATTGTGGTTTTGATTTGCATTTCTCTAGTGATCGGTGATGTTGAGCTTTTTTTTTATGTTTGTTGGCCACATGTGTGTCTTCTTTTGAGAAGTGTCTGTTCATGTCCTTTGCCCACTTTTTAATTGGGTTGTTTTTTGTTTGTTTGGTTTTGGTTTTGGTTTTGGTTTGTAAATTTAAGTTCCCTGTAGACTCTTGGTATTAGTTCTTTGTCAGATGGAGAGATTGCAAAAATTTTCTCCCATTCTGTAAGTTGTCTGTTCACTCTAATGACAGTTTCTTTTGCTATGCAGAAGCTCTTTAGTTTAATTATATTCCATTTGTCAATTTTTGCTTTTGTTGCAATTGCTTTTGTCTTCTTCATCATGAAATCTTTGCCCATGCCTATGTCCAGAATGATATGGCCTAGATGTTCTTCTAGGGTTTTTATAGTTTTGGGTTTTACTTTTAAGTCTTTAATCCATCTTGAGTTAACTTTTGCATATGGTATAAGGAATGGACCCAGTTTCAATTTTTGTCATATGGCTAGCCAGCTCTCCTAGCACCATTTATTAAATAGGGAATCCTTTCCCCATTGCTTGTTTTTCTCAGGTTTGTCAAAGATCAGATGGTTTTAGGTGTGCATTTGTATTTCTGAGCTCTCTATTCTGTTTCATTGGTTTATGTGTCTGTTCTTGTACCGGTACCATGCTG
Source organism: Colobus angolensis palliatus (assembly GCF_000951035.1). NCBI lineage: Eukaryota > Metazoa > Chordata > Mammalia > Primates > Cercopithecidae > Colobus > Colobus angolensis. The sequence continues at coordinate 2,510,657 of NW_012114611.1, read as the reverse complement.
TTTTATTTATTGTAGCCTTATAGTATAGTTTGAAGTTTGGTAGTGTGATGTCTCCAGCTTTATTCTTTTTGCTTAGAATTGTCTTGGCTATTTAGTCTCTTTTTGGGTTCCATATGAATTTTAAAATAGTTTCTTCTAATTCTATGAAGAATCTCAATGGTAGCTTAATTGGAACAGCATTGAATCTATAAATTACTTTGGGCAGTATGGACATTTTCACAATATTTATGCTTCCTATCCATAAGCACAGAATGTTTCTCTATTTGTTTGTGTCCTCTCTTATTTCTTTGAGCAGTGGTTTGTAGTTCTTCTTGAAGAGGTCCTTCACCTCCCTTGTTGGCTGTATTCCAAGGTATTTTATTATTTTTGTAACAATTGTGAATGGGAATTCATTCATAATATGGCTCTCTGCTTGCCTGTTTTTGGTGTATAGGAATGCTAGTAATTTTTGCACATTGATTTTGTATCCTGAGACTTTGCTGAAGTTGCTTATCAGCTTAAAAAGCTTCTGTGCTGAGACAATGGAGTTTTCTGTATATAAGATCATGTCATCTGCAAACAGACATGAGTTGACTTCCTGTCTTCCTATTTTGAATACTCTTTATTTCTTTCTCTTGCCTGATTGCCCTGGCCAGAACTTCCAATACTATGTTAAATAGAAGTGGTGAGAGAGGGTATCCTTGTGTCAGTTCTCAAGGGGAATGCTTCTGGCTTTTGCCTATTCAGTATGGTGTTAGCTGTGGGTTTGTCATAGATGGCTCTTATTATTTTGAGGTATGCTCCTTCAGTACCTACTTCACTAAGAGTTTTTAATGTGAAGGGATGTTGAATTTTATCAAAGGACTTTTCTGCATGTATTGAGATAATCATGTGGTTTTTGTCTTTAGTTCAATTTATGCAAAGAATTACATTTATTTATTTGTGTATGTCAAACCAAACTTGCATCCCAGGGATGAAGCCAACTTGATCGTGATGAACGAGCTTTTTGATGTGTTGCTGGATTCAGTTTGTCAGTATTTTACTGAAGACTTGTGCATCAATATTCATCAAGGATATTGGCCTGGAGTTTTGTTTTTTTGTTGTATCTCTGCCATGTTTTGGTATCAGGATGATGCTGGCCTCATCAAATAAGTAAGGGAGGAGTCCCTCCTTTTCAATTTTTTGCAATAATTTCAATAGAAATGGTACCAGCTCCTCTTCAAACCTCTGGTAGAATTCAGCTGTGAATTTATCTGGTCCTGGGCTTTTTTTTTTTTTTTTTCAGTTGGTAGGCTATTTATCACCACCTCAATTTTTAAACTCTTTTTTGGTGTATTCACAGATTCAATTTCTTCCTAGTTCAGTCTCAGGAGGGTGTACATGTCCAGAAATTTATCCATTTCTTCTAGATTTTGTAATTTGTTTGTTTGCTTGTTTGTTTGTTTGTTTTTTGGGACAGGGTCTTGCTCTGTCACCCACACTGGTGTGCAGTGGTGTGATCTCAGCTCACTGCAGCTTCCACCTCCTGAGTTCAAGTGATCCTCCTGCCTCAGCCTCCCTAGTAGCTGAGACTATAGGCATGTGCCACCACACCTGGCTAATTTTTGTATTTTCAGTAAAGATGGGGTTTCACCATATTGGCCAGGGGGTCTTGAACTCCTGACCTCAAGTGATCTACCCACCTCAGCCACCCAGAGTGCTGGGATTACAGGCATGAGCCACTGCAAGCAGCCTAGATTTTCTAGTTTATATGCATAGTAGTGATTATAGTATTCTCTGATGGTTGTTTGTATTTCTGTGGGGTCAGTGCTGATATCGCCCTTATCACTTCTGATTGTGTTTATTTGAATTGTCTATCTTTTCTTCCATATTAGTCTAGCTAGCAGTGTATCTATTTTCATAACTTTTTTTCAAAAAACAAGCTCTTGGATTAATTGATGTTTTAATGGATTTTTTTGTGTCAGTTCAGCTCTCATCCTTCAGTTCAGCTCTTATCTTGGTTATTTCTTGTCTTCCACTAGTTTTGGAGTTTGTTTGCTCTTGGTTCTCTAGTTCTTTTTGCTGACATGTTAGATTGTTAATTTGATGTTTTTATAGCTTTTTGATGTGGGCATTTAGTGCTATAAATTTCCCTCTGAACACTGCTTTAGCTGTGTCCCAGAGATTGTGGTACCTTGTCTCTTTGTTCTGATTAGTTTCAAATAACTTCTTGATTTCTATCTTAATTTCATTATTTACCCAAGAGTCATTCAGGAGCAGGTTGTTCAATTTCCATGTAGTTGTGTAATTTTGAGTGAATTTCTTAATCTTGAGTTCTAACTTGATTACACTGTGGTCTTAGAGACTGCTATTATTTCAGTTCTTTTGCATTTGCTGAGGAGTGTTTTACTTCCAAATATGTGATCAATTTCAGAGCAAGTGCTGTGTGGCAATGAGAAGAATGTATATTCTGTTTTTCTGAGGTTGAGTGTTCTGTAGATATCTGTGAGGTCCACTTGATCCAGAGCTGAGTTCATGTCCTGAGTATATTTGTTAATTTTCTTTCTCAATGACCTGTGTAATATTGCCAGAGGGGTGTTAACATCTCCCACTATTATTGTGTGGGAGTCTTAGTCTCTTTGTAGGTCTCTAAGAACCTGCTTTAGGAAACTGGGTGCTCCTACATCGGGTGCACATATGTTTGTGATAGTTAGCTCTTCTTGTTGAATTGAACCCTTTACCATTACATAATGCCCTTCTTTGTCTTTTTTGATTTTTGTTGGTTTAAAGTTTGCTTTGTTAGAAACTAGGATTACAAAAAAACTAGGATTACAAAAAAAAAAGCAATCCCTGCTTTTTTCTGCTTTCCATTTGCTTGGTAAACTTTCCTCCATCCCTTTATTTTGTGTGTCTTTGCACATGAGATGTGTCTCTTGAAGACAGTATACCAATGGGTCTTATCACTTTATACAATTTGCCATTCTGTGTCTTTTAATTGGGGCATTTAGCCCATTAGCATTTAAGGTTAGTATCGTTATGTATGAATTTGATCCTGTCATCATGATGCTAGCTGGTTATTTTGCGGACCTTGTTTATGTGGTTGCTTCATAGTGTCACTGGTCTGTGTACTTCACTGTATTTTTGTAGTGGCTAGTAATGGTTTTCCTTTCCACATTTAGTGCTTCCTTCAGGAGTTCTTGCAAGGCAGGCCTGGTGGTGACAAATTCCCTAAGCATTTGCTTCTCTGAAAAGGGTCTTATTTCTCCTTTGCATATGAAGCTCAGTTTGGCTGGATACAAAATTCCGGGTTGGAAATTCTTTTCTTTAAGAATGCTGAATATTGATCCTCACTCTCTTCTGGCTTGTAGGGTTTCCACTGAGAAATTTGCTGTTAGTCTGATGGGTTTTCCTTTGAAGGTGACCTAGCCTTTCTTTCTGGCTGCCCTTAACATTTTTTTCTTTCATGTGGACCTTGGAGATGCTGAGGATTATGTGTCTTGGGGTTGATCTTCTTGTGGAGTATCTTACTGGGGTTTTCTGCATTTCCTGAATTGGAATGTTGGCCTGTCTTGCTATGTTGTAGAAGTTCTCCTGGATGATATTCTGTAGTATGTTTTCCAACTTGGCTCCATTCTCCCCATTTCTTTCAGGTACCCCAATCAGTCATAGATTCAGTCTTTTCAAACAGTACCATATTTCTCTGAGGTTTTGTTCATTCCTTTTCATTCTTTTTTGCCTGTCTTAGTTCAGGAAGATAGTCTTCAAGCTCTGAGATTATTACTATTCTTGTCTGCCTGTCTTATTTCAACAAGATAGTCTTGAAGCTCTGAGATTCTTTTCTCCACTTGGTCTATTCTGCTGTTGATACTTGTGATGCATTGTGACATTTTCATGTTGTGTTTTCAACTCCATCAGGTCTGTTATGTTCCTCTCTAAACTGGCTATTCTGGCTATTAGCGTCTATATTATTTTGTTTTGTATTTTGTCAAGGCAGAGTCTCGCTCTGTCACCCAGGCTGGAGTGCAGTGGCCTGATCTCAGCTCACTGCAACCTCTGCCTCCCTGTTCAGTGATTCTCCTGCCTCAGCCTCCCGATTAGCTGGGATTACAGGCACGTACCACTATGCCCAGCTAATGTTTTTGTATTTTTGATACAGATAGTTTTCACCATGTTGGCCAGTCTGGTCTCAACTCCTGACCTCGTGATCTGCCTGCCTCAGCCTCCCAAAGTCCTGGGATTATAGGCATGAGCCACCACGTCCCGGCTCCTATATTGCTTTATCATGATTCTTAGCTTCTTTGCGTTGGGTTAGAACATGCTCTTTTAGGCCGGGTGCGGTGGCTCAAGCCTGTAATCCCAGCACTTTGGGAGGCCGAGACGGGCGGATCACGAGGTCAGGAGATCGAGACCATCCTGGCTAACACAGTGAAACCCCGTCTCTACTAAAAACTACAAAAAACTAGCCGGGCGAGGTAGCGGTGCCTGTAGTCCCAGCTACCCGGGAGGCTGAGGCAGGAGAATGGCGTGAACCCGGGAGGCGGAGCTTGCAGTGAGCTGAGATCCAGCCACAGCACTCCAGCCCGGGTGACAGAGCGAGACTCCGTCTCAAAAAAAAAAAAAAAAAAAAGAACATGCTCTTTTAGTTCAGTGAGGTTCATTATTACCCGTCATCTGAAGCCTGCTTCTGTCAATTCAGCCATCTCAGCCTGAGCCCAGCTTTGTGTCCTTGCTGGAGAAGTGTTGCAGTCATTTGGAAGAGAAGTGGCCCTCTGGCTTTTTGAGTTTTCAGCTTTTTTGCATTGATTCTTTCTCATCTTTATGGGTTTATCAACCTTCGATCTTTGAGGATGCTAACCTTCGAACGGACTTCTTGTAGGGTCTTTTTTGTTGATGTTGTTGCTGTTGTTTTCTGTTTGTTTTTTGTTTGTTTTTCTCTTAACAGTCAAGCTACTCTACTGCAGGGCTTCTGTGGTTTGCTGGGGGTCCACTCCAGACCCTAGTTGCCTTGTTTTTTCCAGTACTTGGAGGTATCACCAGTGAAGACTGTGAAACAGCAAAGATGGCAGCCAGCTCCTTCCCCTGGAAACTTCGTCCCAGGTGGGTCACTGACCTATTGCTGGCTTCATCCCAGGTGGGTCACTGACCTATTGCTGGCCCAAACATGCTGGTAGGAGGTGTCTGGAGACCCCTGTTGGGAGGTCTCACCCAGTCAGGAGGAATGGGATCAGGGACCCACTTAAATAAGCAATCTGACTGCTTTTTGATAGAGCAGGTGTACTGCACTGGGAGGAACTCTTCCTTGTCCAGACTGTTTGTATTCTCCAAAGCTGGCAGACTGGAATAGACTGAGTCAACCAAACCACAAAGACAGCAGCTGTGCCTCCCCTCAGTGCTCTATCCCAGGGAGAGATCAGAGCTTTTTCTGTAGAACCCTGGCTGGAGTGGCTGAAGCCCCTGCAGAGAGGTTCCACCCAGTGAGGAAGAATGAATTGGGGTCCTGCTTAAGGAAGCAGTCTGACCACCATCTGGCAAGGTGGCTGTGTTGCTTTGTGGGGGGTCTTTCCTCATCCAGACTTTATGTTCTCCAAAACCAGCAGACTGGAATGGCTGAGTCTACCAAACTGCAGATATGGCTTTTTATTAGTTTGAGGTATGTGCCTTTAATACCTAGTTTTTTGAGAGTTTTTAACGTGAAGGGATGTTGAATTTTATCAAAGGACTTTTCTGCATGTATTGAGATAATCATGTGGTTTTTGTCTTTAGTTCAATTTATGCAAAGAATTAC
>NW_012114611.1:2484989-2504544 GCF_000951035.1 Colobus angolensis palliatus | reverse complement strand
TAGTGATACCTCTTCTTTTGTTTTTTGATATTGATAATTTGTGTTTGTCTGGGTTTTTTTAGTCAATTTAGTTGATAATTTATCAATTTTATTGATTTTTTCAAAGATCTAATTTTTTGCCTGTAATCTCAGCAATTTGGAAGGCCAGCCCACTTGAGCCTAAGAGTTCAAGACCAATCCTGGGCAACATGGTGAGACTCTGACTCTACAAAAAATCAAAAAATTTAGCCAGGCATGGTGGTGTATACCTGTAGTTCCAGCTACCTGGGAGGCTGAGATGGGAGGATCACCTGAGCCCAAGAGATTGAGGCTTCAGTGAGCCATGATTACATCACTGCACTCCAGCTTGAATGATGGAACAATACCCTGTCTTAAATTTTTAAAAACTAATTTTTGTTTTATTGGCTTTTCTCCTTTATATTCATTGATTTCCATTCTTTATTATTTTCTTTGTTCTATTTCCTCTGAGTTCATCTTGCTCTTCTTGATCTACCTTGTTAAAATGGAAGCTTAAATTATTGGTTTTAAATATTTATTTTTCTAACATAAGCATTTAAAGACATAAAGTTTCTTCCAAGCACTGATTTAGCTGCATTTCACAATTTTTTATATGAAATTATTATCATTTAGTTCAAAATATTTTCTAATTTCCCTTGTGATTTCTTCCTTTACCCATGGGTTATTTAAACATATGTTGTATGCGAGGCCTGTAATCCCAGCACTTTGGGATGCCAAGGCAGGAGAATTGTTTGGGGCCAGGGGTTTGAGACCAGCCTGGGCAATACAGCAAGATCTCGTCTCTATAAAAAAAAAAAAAAAAAATTTAAATTAGCCAGGTATAGTGGCACATGCCTCTAGTCCCAGCCACTCAGGAGGCTGAGACAGGAGGATTATTTGAGTCCAGGAGTTTGAGGTTACAGTAAACTATGATCACACCACTGCACTCCAGCCTGCACAACAGAGTGAGACTCTGTTTCTTAAAAAAAATCATTATAATAGGCCGGGTGTGGTGGCTCACACCTACAATCCCAGCACTTTGGGAGGCCGAGGTGGGTGGATCATGAGGTCAGGAGTTTGAGACCAGTCTGGCCAACATGGTGAAACCCCATCTCTACTAAAATACAAAAAATCAGCCGGGCATGGTGGCAGGAGCCTGTAGTCCCAGCTACCCGGGAGGCTGAGGCAGGAGAATCGCTCGAACCTGGGAGGCAGAGGTTGCAGTGAGCCAAGATCGCGCCACTGTACTCCAACCTGGTGACAGAGCAAGTCTCCATCTCAAAAATAACAATAATAATAATAATAAAAGTATGTTGCTTAAATTCTAGATATTTTATTGTTGTTTATTTCTAATTTACTCTCCTTGTGGTAATAGAAAATATTCAGCTTTATCTTAATTCTTTGAAATTTATTGAGTCTTGTTTTATAGCCCAGTATATGGTTTATTTTGGTGAGAAAGTCTTTCTTGCTATTATTCATGAAGTGTACTATAAATGTCAATCACATCAAGTTGGTTGACAGTGTTTTGTAAGTTTTCTACATACATACTATTTTTTGACTACTCGTTGAATAAATGGTTGAGAGAAAAATGTTGAAATATCCAATTGTAGTCATTTCAGCTCTATCAGTTTTTCCCTCATTCACTTCATTTTGAAGCTCTCTTATTGAGTCCACACACATTTCAGATTGTTCTACCTTCTTGATGAATTTAACTCATTATCATTATACAAAGCCTTGTTTATTCCTAGAAAATTTCTTGCTTGGAACTCTATTTTGTCTTACATTAATACAACCACTACAGTTTTCTTTGCTGTTGTTGTTGTTGTTGTTGTTTTACTTTAATCACCTTCTTGACAAGTACAACTATTTTCATGACATATTCTCACGTTTATATTTATATTTAAAGTCCATTTCTTATAGAACAAAACGCTGGTTGCCAGGGGCAGGGGTGAGGAGGAAACGAGGAGATGTATGTCAGAGAATGCAAAGTGGCAGATATGTAGGATGAATGAGTCTAGAGATCAAATGTGCATACAACACGAGGATTATAGGTTATAAAATTGTACTCTATGTGGGATTCAAGCTAAATGAGTATATTTTCGCTCCTCTTGTCACAAAAACAAAAACCATGAGTAACTGCATGAGATGATGGATATGAAAATTTGCTTCGCCATAGTCAACCTAATTGAAGATGTTTGCCAGTTTCTACTCAGGAGCTGTCCTGTCTGCAATATTGCCGCTTCTCGGGTGCTGTAGAAAGCTGCGGTACTAGAGTTCCACCTAGTGTTTGTCTGTGGTACTGCAGACTCTGTTGCTGGACCAAACGGCGTTGATCACCTTTGTTCTTTTTTTTTTTTAATTATTATTATTATTATATTATTATATTTTAAGTTCTAGGGTACATGTGCACCACGTGCAGGTTTGTTACATATGTATACATGTGCCATGTTGGTGTGCTGCACCCATTAACTCATCATTTACGTTAGGTATATCTCCTAATGCTATCCGTCCCCACTCCCCCCTCCCCACAATAGGCCCCAGTGTGTGATGTTCCCCTTCCTGTGTCCAAGTGATCTCATTGTTCAAATCCCACCTATGAATGAGAACATGCGGTGTTTGGTTTTCTGTTCTTGCGATAGTTGCTGAGAATGATGGTTTCCAGCTGCATCCATGTCCCTACAAAGGACATGGTGTATATGTGCCATATTTTTTTAATCCAGTCTGTCACTGGTCAGCCCCAACCTGAGCCCTGTTCCTGTCAGTGCTTAAATTTGGGCAGCTCCCTCAGCAGCACCTTCAAAAGTCAAAATGCTAGATGTACATTTCACTCCTTTCCCTTCCCAGGAAGAAGTCAAGAGTTAGAGGTTTCCTCCAGATTATGTCCTGCCGTGCCAGAGGGAAGGGCTCTGGTGAGTGAATGCTGTAAATTTTCCTGCTAAGTTTTGATGGAGTTGCCTTCACACTCGACTGAGGGGCAAGAACCTATTAACTGGTTTCTGGATTTTTCAAACAGGTTTATATATTGTTAAGTTCATGTTTTCATGGAGGAAAGAGGGTCTGGGATTTTTTTATTCTGCCATCTTGCTGATGCCTTTTATCATTTTTCTCTGGTTAGTGGTCACATGTATCTGCTTCTTTGTATTTCTACTAATTGTTCTATTAGATGCTGGACATTATGGATATTCTGTTGTTGGGTGTCTGGATTTTGTTTTCTTTTTTTTTTTTTTTTTTTTGAGATGGCGTCTCTGTCGCTCAGGCTGGAGTGCAGTGGCGTGATCTCGGCTCACTGCAACATCCACCTCCCAGATTCAAGCCATTCTCCTGCCTCAGCCTCCTGAGTAGCTGGGATTACAGGCGCATGCCACCACCCCCAGCTAATTTTTGTATTTTTACTAGAGAGGGGGTTTCACCATGTTGGTCAGGCTGGTCTCGAACTCGTGGCCTCGTGATCCGCTTGGCCTTGTTCTAGTAGAGAGTTAAGGTACTTAAGGTTCAGTTTAATGTCTTCAAGCTTTGTTTTTAAGTTTTGTTAGAATAGGTTAGATTAGCTTTTATTCTTGGACTGATTTATACCTATACCTAAGGTGTGGCCTTTCCGAGGTATCTGCTGAATGCCCTCAGTTTTCAATGATATCTTTCCAACCTGAATGGTTGGAGCTCTAACATCTCCCATTCTGTATGAGTTCTAGTGGTTACTTAACTTACAGCTCCTAGTAATATTCAGCCAAAGTCTCATGAGATTCCTACATAAGTTTCTGAAATTATTTCTCACTATACCTCACTCCTCTTCTGCCCTACAAATTTAAACAATCTCTGCCTCTCAAAACTCTGATCTCTGTCTCCTCAGCTTAGGCCCTCCTGGATTCCAGGTCTAGAAAATGTGTCAAGACAGAATAACTAATGTGATAGTAGGGCTCACCTCAACTACTTCCCTTCTCTAAGGGATTAAGGTTCTGTGCTATATGTTTTCTAATAGCTGAAAACAGATATTTTATATGTTGTCCATTTTGTAGTTGTTTACATCAGGAGGACTAGACTGGTACCAGTCACTCCTTCATGGGTGCAAGCTGAAGACCCTTACCCTCATTTTTAACTTTCTAAAACCTTTACTGTTTTAAATTCTAGTGCATATTCCACTCTCTCCATTAACTTCCCTTAATCCCTTCTCAATAAACTACGCAGCTCTTTTGTAGCAGTTGTCACATATTCCATCCTGTACCTGTTAATCTGCAGGCAGATCCTGTGTCTTGATCATCCAATAATGCCTAACATGTGTGGAGCTCCAAAACATTTATTTATAAGTTAACCCAATTAAAAAATGGGCAAAGGACCTGAACAGACATTTCTCAAATATAATGACCAATAAATACATGAAAAACTGACATTTCTCATATAAATGACCTGTTTCTCATTTATGTTTCTCATTTCTTATTTATGTTTCTCATTTATATGAGAAACACATTTCTCATATAAATGACCAATAAATACATGAAAAACTGCTCAGCATTACTAATTATTAGGGAAATGCAAATAAAACCACAATGAGATATTGCTTCATACCTGTTAGAATGACTTTTATCAAAAAGACGAAAGATAACAAGTGTTGGAGAGGATGTGGAGAAAAGGGAACTCTTATACTTTGATGGTGGGAATGTCAATTAGTACACCCATTATGAAAAATGATATGGAGGTTCCTCAAAAAACTAAAAATAGAATTACCATACAACCTATTAATCCCACTTCTGGATATATATCCAAAGGAACTGAAACAAATATGTCAAAGGAATAGCTGCGCCCTCCTGTTCATTGCGACATTATTCATAATAGTCAAGATATGAAAACAACCTAAGTGTCCATCAACGAGTGAATGGATAAAGAAAATGTAACATATATACACAATGAAATACTATTCAGCCTTAAAAGGGGGGACATCCTATCATTTGCAACAATATGGATGAATCTGTAGGACATTATGCTAAGTCAAATAAGCTAGGCACAAAAAGACAAATACTTCATGATCTCACTTATATGTAAAATCTAATAAAGTTGATCTCATAGAAGTAGAAACTAGAAGGATGGCTACCAGGGTTTGGGGAGTGTGGTGGAGAGGAGGGAATGGGGAGTTGTTGATCAAAGAGTACAAAGTTTCAGGTAGGAAGAATGGTTCTTGGGATCTATTGCAACAGTGGAGTGAATATGGTCAATAATAATGTGTTATTTATTTCAAAACAGGGCGTAAATTTCAAATGTCTCACCATAAAAAAAGATAGGTAAGTGAGGTGATGGATATGTTATTTAGCTTGATTGAATCCTGCCACATTTATACATATATCATCACAGTGTATCCCATAAATGTATGCAATCATGATTCATTGCTCAAAAATATTGCTAAATAAATGTTTTAAAATTTTTGACTTGTTGAAACTCTGAAATAACCTAAAAAGATACTGTCTTCTTTTCAGTTGAAATACATACAAAGAGAATAAACAACCTCCCCTCTTAGTGAAATGTTGGCGTATATATAGTTACAGTCCCTCCCAACCCAAAGATTCCAAGAAAAAAATGGTTAGGCAAATTGTGCTACAGCTACATAATGAATATTATATTATTATTTTAAATGTGGGATATATAACATGCTTATAATAAAATGTTAGGTGAAACATCAGGATTCAAATTGTACATATGATAATAATTATAGCTATGTAAAAAGTGCACATAAAAAAACTAGAAATAAATTTAGCAGTTATTATAATGTGTATGTATTGTTGACATTTTTTTTATCATGATCTAAGATTAGTCTTGAAAGACAGTTGGTTTGGTTTTCCAATTATCTTCATGAAGGATGGCTTAGGATGACCAGTTATTTCAAAGCAAAACTTTATTTTTATTACATGTCGTCCAACATCTTACTGGATTTAGCTAAGAGCCTTATTGAGAATACTAGTTCATGTAGTTATCTACAAGTACATTTTGAAACTAGTTTATCCTGAAGGGCTCACCAGGAAGTTTTACTGCTCATATTGAGGTATTATAAGCTTTATTGAGACTTTACTTGAGACTGAGTCACCTTTTCTTCACCTAAGACTCTCCACTCTGCCTCTCTTCTGCCAATGTCACGCACTTGTTCAGTTTTTCCAGGAAGTGCCATGCCAGTCTGTTCCTAGAAAATCTCAGCCCCAGCCCAGAGCCTGTGCTGTCCTCCTCCTGGCCCACATCTGCTCTCTGCTTCCTATGGAAGAAATTCAGTGCTATACTACTACCGTGGGATTTCCTATTTACATTTGTCATTCAGCTGCATTTTACTGTCTGTCTCCATTATCTTGAAGGGATCCGACCTGGTTTTATGTTAATCTGTGATGTTAAACTATCAAACTAAACAGGACAGAATACCTACAGAGTTATCTGTCAGTTTCCTCTTGCCTCCTCCCTGCTCAGAGATCAAAGCAGGACCCCAGGGTCCTAACCCAGGCCAGGGTAGGAAGCCTGTTGATTTAGCCCTTAGAGGTCACACTGTATCTGGAGCTGGTTGCTTCCAGTGGGTTCTTGGTCCTGCTGACTTCAAGAATGAAGCCGCAGACCTTCGCGGTGAGTGTTACAGCTCTTAAAGCTGGTATGTCCGGAGTTTCTTCCTCAGATGTGTCTCCAGTTTCTTCCTTCTGGTGGGTTCATGGTATCTCTGACTTCAAGAATGAAGCGGCAGACCTTTGCAGGGAGTGTTACAGCTCTTAAAGATGGTGCGGACCCACAGAGTGAGCAGCAGCAAGATTTATTGTGAAGAGTGAAAGAGGAAAGGTTCAGCAGCGTGGAAGAGGACCCAAGCGGGTTGCCGGCTGCTGGCTGAGGTGGCCAGCTTTTATTGCCTTATTTGACCTCACCCATGTCCTGCTGATTGGTTCATTTTACAGAGTGCTGATTGGTCCATTTTACAGAGTGCTAATTGGTGCATATACAATCCTTTAGCTAGACAGAGCACTGATTGGTGCGTTTTTACAGAGCACTGACTGGCACATTTTACAAACCTCTAGCTAGCCACAGAGTGCTGATTGGTGGGTTTTACAGTCCTAGCTACCGAGTGCTGATTGGTACATTTTACAATCCTCTTGTAAAACAGAAAAGTTCTCCAAGTCCCCACCCGACCCAGAAGTCCAGCTGGCTTCACCTCTCAACACTCTTGATAGCTCATCCCAATGCTGCAAGAACAAGTTGTAATATACATTTCACCTTGGGGTTCATTCTGAGAACTGAATATTTATTAAATCAGTTAATCAGTTAATATTTGCTTTTATGAATTATAAAGTATTCCATAAATGCTGGCTTTCATCGTGGCTATTTGCTTTTTTGTCACCCAGGCTGGAGTGAAGTGGCGCAATTATGGCTTACTGTATCCTCAACCTCCTGGGCTCAAGCGATGCTCCCACCACAGGCTCCAGAGTAGCTAGGACTACAGGCATGTGCCACCATGCCTGGCTAATTTTTTTTTAATTTTTTTAACATAGTAAATGTTTCCCAGGCTGGTCTTGAACTTTTGGCTCAGGTGATCCTCCCTCTTCAGCCTCCCAAAGTGCTGGAGTTACAGGCATGAGCCACTGCATTTGGCTATTATGGTTATTCTTATGTCTTGCCAGTATTTCCCTGCTCATAAGGGGGAGGTCATTAGGTTTGAATGAAACACATGGATGGGGTCCCTTGTAGACCTGAACATTTCCCTGGAACCAAAAGATAGATGCAGCTTCTCCAGTTGGCTCCAAACTACATCTCCTCTCCAAGAAGGCTCTTCTCCAGCCCCTACAAGGGAGGGGTGCTCTCCTCCTCTAGAAAAGGCAGTTGCATCCATAGCAGCACATACGGAATAGGGACAACTGTCTTCTGTGAGCACCCTAGGGTGTAGGGAGTCAATAACATGTGGAGACGTCACAGAAGAGAAGCAGAAAGTCCACAGAGCTGTCAGCTGGCAGAAGAATTTAGTCTAGGTGTAAAGACATCCAGGAGAGAAGTTGACTCCAAGCCCAAAGTAGGTCCACCTTCATCTCCACTGAGCCTGAGTATCTGCAGTTCATCTGGGTCAACACTGCTCTCTGCCTACAGAGAGAACCACCACTGACCCAACCTAAATATATGGAAGAGAGCTTATCATATTTTTTAAATGTCTTGTTTGCTCTGGGAGGTTCCTGTGGATGAGGCCCATATTTGCCAACAAACTTCTGGAGGCTCTAGGAAGAAATTCCACTTCACCCGCACTAACCCTGTCCCCCGAGCCTCATCTTATTTTCATACCCCCCAAAAAATGCAGTAAATAACAATAGTTAGCCCCTTAAGAATCACCTCTAGGAAGGCAGCACAGATGAGTAGTCATGGGTTTTCCAGCACCACCACACCCTTAGTCCTTGTTCTGTAGATTAAATATAATCCCTCTTCTTTATGAGAGTCTCTCAAATATTTTAAAAGTTATCATACTCTTCCATTCATTTTGTCTTTTCCAAATTCTCTACATTATTCATATATTCCTTGTATTTCAGTTTTGAAGCCCTAATTCATGATAGTCGGGCCAGGCATGGTGGCTCACGCCTGTAATCCCAGCACTCTGGGAGCCCGAGGCAGGCAGATGACGAGGTCAGGAGATCGAGACCATCCTAGGTAACATGGTGAAACTCCGTCTCTACTGAAAATACAAAAAATTAGCCAGGTGTGGTGGTGGACACCTGTAGTCCCAGCTACTTGGGAGGCTGAGGCTAAGGCTTGAACCCAGGAGGTGGAGGTTGCAGTGAGCTGAAATCGTACCACTGCACTCCAGCCTGGGCAACAGAGCCAGACTCCTTCTCAAAAAGAAAAAAAAAATTCATGATAGTCAACAAAAAGCCCAAATTATCTTCACATAAATGGCTACTAAGTTGGGTCTTACCCTTCCCTATACTTGTGTAACTGGTTGTTAAAATCTACATGCAGATTTTATATGTGCCTCTGTTAAATTCCATCTTGTTTTTAGTTTGGCATTCCAAAAGACAAGATTATTTTGAATTATAATTGTCGCCTATAATATTGATTTTCCCTCTGTTTCATATCATCTGAAGTGTGATGAGCCATGCATGCTTACTATGTCTATTGAAGTCATTACTAAATTAGGTGGTGAAAATAAGATCTACAACACCTTCTCCTTTTCACTAGACAGATTTCTCCAGATTTTTAGTCATTAATGAATAATTTTGGTGTATGGTAGCCAAACCAAAAGCATTATCTCTAAGCCACAGTCATCATCTTTTTATGAAGCTTTACAGAGATTAATATGCCCTTTCTCTGCTCCTTTCTCCTGATTGTTAAATTATTAATACTGTCAATAAAAGATATTATATGAGGTTTTACATTAGGTTCAGCATTACAAAGATCCTGGTGATCCCTTATGGGACGTCCAACTATTCTATAAAGCATCTATTTAAGAATTTTACCAGGGACCAAGGTCAAATTCACTGGTTGGCAAGGGCAGTGCTTCTAACTTTATAATCATAAGCATTGTCTCAGAGTGTAGACTTCAAAAGTTTTGGGTCAGTTGACTGGTTGATTGATTTGGTTAGTTTAACTAGTTTCTTCCTTTGCTCCCTCTCTCTGCTAAACCCAGAGTCAGTCCTATTTCACTCTCAATTCAAGTCACTCCTTGGCTTCTTAAGAACTTATCATTAGTATATAGAAGACAGAATATGTTCAAATACATATGAAAGTACTCGGTTTGTTCTGTGTCTGTATTCCCATATGACTGAATGTGGGCCTGCATGATGTAAGTCCAAAGCCAAAGGAAAAGGTAGAATCAGGCCAGGAACAGAAAAACCCTCCGTTCTCTGTTCTCACTGCTATCAGCTAATGTGAGATGTCATCTTTCTTAATTTCAAAAGTGAGAAAACTCTCTATCACATTGTGTTTTCTGGTTTCTTCCTCCTACACACACACATATTTTTGACTTCCATATCCATTCTTATTTATGATTCCATCTGAAGCTTCCAACATTCCCTCAACTATAGGGGATGACCCAATGATTCCTCCTCTCTTTTAGTAGTCATTTAAATGTCTCTTTGTCTGACTCTAGCATTAACTGTCAGATGCTGCAATTTTTTCATGGCACTTTGCTGTTGGAAAATTATCGTAACTAATTCATATATTCATTTATTTATTCTTTCCACAAGGTCCTCCTATGCGTTTGGTGGAAAGGTAGTGCTGCCATAACTGAGAGAAGGAAACCTATACCAGAAGAGCAGTTTTTTTTTTTTTTTTTTTTTTTTTGAGACAGAGTCTCGCTCTGTCACCCAGGCTGGAGTGCAGTGGCCAGATCTCAGCTCACTGCAAGCTCCGTCTTCCGGGTTTACGCCATTCTCCTGCCTCAGCCTCCCGAGTAGCTGGGACCACAGGCGCCCGCCACCTCACCCGGCTAGTTTTTTGTATTTTTTAGTAGAGACGGGGTTTCACCGGGTTAGCCAGGATGGTCTCGATCTCCTGACCTTGTGATCCGCCCGTCTCGGCCTCCCAAAGTGCTGGGATTACAGGCTTGAGCCACCGCACCCGGCCAGAAGAGCAGTTTCTAAAGAACCCACGGTTAGTTAAGATAAACTGAGCATTTGACCTATATGGAAAATATAAGGCAGGAGAACCAAGAAAATTAGAGTGTTTCCAGTTTCCAACAAACTGATCAGAGACTGGGCAAAGTATGGAAATGGCTTTACCAAAGGTCACCAGGCCACTTGTCCAAGGAGAAAGAGTGGTTTCCCAGGGGAGTGGGATCTGGGTCAATTCAGATCTTTCTGTGTCGCATATCTTCCTGAATAGATGATACAGATTGCTCATCTGGATTTCCAAGTCTCATTTTCTTGGAAAGAAAAAATAGTCTGAGATGAGTGGCAGCCTGAGGAACGTGCATGACTTCAGAGTAGGACCAACTCTCCTGGAGGCAATGGGCACGCCTCCCACCTTTCCACAGTTCACAAGCTGTGGTCCTCCTGTTGGTGCCCAGCTGGGACCTCCAGATAAATAGTTCCCTGCTGATTGGAAGAACGTTACGCTGCTCTCTAATTTTGACATTTCTATCACTTAAAGAGGGCTCGGGGCCAGGTGCAGTGGCTCACGCCTATAATCCCAGAACTTTGGGAGGATTGCTTGAGCCCAGAAATTTGAGATCAGCCTGGACAATATAGGGAGACCTCATTTCTATTATTTTTTTTAAGTAGCCAGGCAGGGTGGCATGTGCTCCTAGTCCCAGCTACTTGGGAGGCTGAGCTGGGAGGATGGCTTGAGCCCAGGAAGTCAAGCTGTGATCACACCACTACACTCCAGCCTGGGTGAGACCCTATCTCAAAAAAAAAAAAAAAAAAAAAAAGGTGAGTGGAGCAGGTTGGGAAAGCACCGTAGAACAGTAGACCATTCGGGAGTCTTAGAGTCAGGCAAACCTGGGTTCACATCATGACTCCATCATAATGACCTTGAATAATTGACTTGAATAAACGGGTCTTAGTTTCTCTTCCACATCTGGGAGACAATAAGGCCTGTCTCCAGTGCGTGCTGTGATGAATAAATGGATAAGCCAAGCATGGAGTGTGGCCATAATAGTATATTGGTTAATATTAACTACCTTTCTCTCTTCTCTTGGACCCAGAGCTGGAAGAAAAAGCAGTCCAGTGGTGACAGTGGGAACCAGACCACCTGGCTGATCCTAGTGGGCTTCGGGGAGTTGCAATACCTGGGCTTCCTTCCCTTCACTTTCTTCCCGGCCATCTATGTGGTGACAGTCAGGGGCAATGCCCTCATCTTGCTGGCCGTGGCCTCTAGTCGGACACTCCACCCACCAATGTACTTCTTCCTCTGCCACTTCTCCCTGCTGGAGATTGGCTATACCTCCAACATCATACTGTGGCTGTTGCAGAGTTTCCTGGAGGGGAGGGAATTCATCTTGCTAGTCAGCTGTCTGGCTCAGTTCTATGTGTTTTCCTCACTTGCTGCAGCTGAGTGCCTCCTGCTGTCTGCCATGTCCTATGTTACTTGGCCATCTGCTGCCCCCTTCACTATCCTGCCCTGATGAGCAGCTGGTTTTGTCACTGCCTGGCCGCTGGTGCTTGGTTCAGTGGCTTCTTCTCCTCTGCCTTCACTATGGCCCTGGCAGCACCTCTGTCCTGGCAGCAGGGAGATTGACCACTATTTCTGTGAGTTTGCTCCAGTAGTCAGGCAGTTCTGCGGGAATGTGGGAGTCATGTAAGGAGCTGAAGTCAGCATCTCAGTCTTCCTGACACTGGCCCCCTTCCTACTGATTGTGGCATCTTATGCCTTCATTGAGGGCTGTACTGCAAATACCTTCAGGCCATGGGAGGCAAAAAGCCTTCTTCACCTGTTCCTCCCACCTCACCATAGTTGGGGTATTTTATGGCATCCTCATTGTGGTCTATGTGGCCCCAATAGCACATGTCTCCCTTGCTTCTAAAGGTCTTCTCTGTCCTCTATACAGAGTGCACACCCATGTCAATTCCATCATCCACAACCTCAAGAACCAAGAGGTGAAGGGGACTCTGCATAGGCTCAGGGAACAGCTCATCCCAGGACACACTCACTGAGGACAGGACAGCTTTTGACTTCTTCCTGGATTGATTTCAGCGTAGCTCCTTCTTCAAAGTCTGACGGACTACAGACTACTGCAATAAAAAGATGGAGACTGTGGGATTGAAAGTGGATGTCTAACAAAATGAGGTAACTGTATTTTCCAATTGGAATTGGCCTTTATTTAGAATAAAATTCTAAATAAATCCCCATTTGTAGCAGCTTCCCCAACCCCAGCAACAGCAGCCTCTGTCCCTGTCTGAGGGAATTAATCCCACATTGCCTGAAGAAACTATAATTGCCTCCTCTGGGGCAGTTCCCATGCCAGACAATGCCGATTCTCCTCAGAACCCATACCCATCACTCCTCTTTGGTTCTAAAACTATAGCTAGACCCAAGTCCCTGCAGGCCTCTAAAGGTGAGGCACAAAGTGTGACCCATGAGGACATGCACTATACTCCAAAAGAATTACTTGGTTTTCTAATTTATACAGACAGAAATCCAGTGAACATGCATGGAAATAGATATCGAAGTTGTGGGATAATGATGGAAGGAACATAAAGTTGAATAAAGCCAAATGTATTGATATAGGCTCACTAAAGCAGAAATTCTGCATTTAATGTTGCAGCTTGGGGAGCTAGGAAGGATTCTAACAGTTTGCTCAGTTGGTTGACTGAAACATGAACCAAAAGGTGGGACACAGTAAGTGAATTAGAAATGCTGGATCTGCCTTGATTTAATGTAGAGAAAGGATTCAAAGGCTTAAGGATATTGAAATGTTACAGTGGATTTGTTACTTAAGACCTACTCACCCACGAGAGGGCCCAGAAGACACACTTTTCACTATGACTAACAAATAGGGAAGCCCTGGCATCCTTGAAGAACTCTGTAATCTCTCTTCTCTGTAGCCCAGACCTTACAGTGAGGACTGCAGTCACTGAATTGGGAAACCTAAATTCAATGGGAGTAACTGCATCCTGAGGTGGCAGAGGCCAAGTGGCAGCACTCAACCTCCAAAGGCAAGGTGTACCTGGTCACCACAATGGACAGCAGAGTCAAATCAGCAGTCAGAATAGCTTAACTCACATAGACCTATGGCATACTGTTTCTAGAAGTGTAATAGATAAGAAGCCTACTAAATTCTTATTTGATCAGCAAAGTTCTAAATCAAGTGAACATCAGCTAAGTTTTTCTCAGGGTTGTTCTACTAGTGCCACAAGAGAGTTAGATTGGGATTGCGAGAATGAAGGGGAAGTGATGATGAGGGTAACAAAAGGGACTGAGAATCTCAGCCATCCATCTTATCAGTTAGAAGACATGAAACTATTTCAACTTCCCTTGAATATCTTTCTTCATTTTTCTCCATGCCAAACCTACTCTTTCTCATCAACCCCAAGAATGGTTTTTCTGTGCTGCCTTCTGAGGATTTTCCTCCACTACCTTTTCACCTTTTCTCTTGCATGTACCTTGGGATATAGAACAAAAGTGAATATATACAAGTGAGTATTTGGCTAGGAGATGAGGCTGGAAATGTTGATTGGGAAACAGACTGTGATTGATTGATTGATTGATTACAGGGCCTTCCAATTTTAATTCCATAAAATGATTCCAAATAATTTTGGATTTATTTGGAATAAAATTCCAAATTAATAAATTTATTATAATTATTATTTTATTTGGAATAAAATTCTAAATTTATTAATAAAAGCATTTAATAAATTGCTGTATATTTTCCATGGGTTAATTATTGCTTAGGACTGGGAGTGCATATGAATCATAAATGACCTCTGACATTGAGGATCTCATGGTTTTTTCAACTCAGTATTTTTTTTTCTTTTTTCTTTTTTTTTTTTTTTTTGAGATGGAGTTTCACTCTTGTTGCCCAGGCTGGAGTGCAATGGCACGATCTGGCTCACTGCAACCTCTGCCTCTCAAGTTCAAGCCATTCTCCTGCCTCACCCTCCCGAGTAGCTGGGATTACAGGCACCCGCCACCACCCCCGGCTAATTTTTTGTATTTTTAGTAGAAATGGGGTTTCACCATGTTGGCCAGGCTGGTCTCAAACTCCTGACCTCAGGTGATCTGCCCGCCTCGGCCTCCCAAAGTGCTGGGATTACAGGCGTAAGCCACTGCACCTGGCCTCAACTCAGTCTTAAAAATGGGTTTTCATTTCTGGTAGCACTAGTGCAGCACAAGTTATGTCTTATCTTTCCCGTGGCCTATTGAGTGACCTCTCATCATGGAGCACTCTCCCTTTTCCATCCATACCTTTTGCTCTCTCTGACACAAGGCTCTGCTTGGTTCAGTGTGAGAGTAACTTGAACACCCAGGCCTTTAATGGAAAAAACTGCTGATGGCAGTAGTGACGACGGCAGCTGAACAACTTGTGATGCAAAGACCACAAGCATTCGTCAGAAAATGCCTGCAACGTAATGTGCAGCAGTAAGGACTCTGTCCCTCTGAGGGCTGGACGAAGTGGGAGCAGGTAAAACAGGTGCAAAACTGAATGTACTGCTCCCTACCACCTGACTCTCAGCCTGTGCTGGGAAAGCTGAGTATGGGGAATAAACAGTCCTCACACTGAAATAAGATCCCACAGAGATCATCCTGACAAAAAGAAGGAAGACACACTGGCTAAGCCCCCTGATGCCCAATCTCCTTTTCATCTTCCTCATTCATGGGTTCCCACCCTTCAAGACATGTTTTCTGCTCCTGGTACACACATCATCCCACATACCAACACTCCAGACATTCTGAGCAGCTTCCTGAAAACAAAAGCTCTCCCTAGTCCATCATGTCCTAGATGCCTTCTGGAAGGACCAGTGCTCTGAGAAGGAGTCTAAGCAAAAACAAGAAAACCCAGGCAAAATGGAAGGCAAACCCAGAGAGAGGCTCCAGAGAGAAAGTATTTCTGAATCTCAGGGTTCAGTTTCCTCTGGGAATTCCCCTCTAAAAATGATCAATAATTCAAAATAGAAAAAGCCATTCTCCTGCCTTACCCTCCCGAGTAGCTGGGATTACAGTCACCCGCCACCACCCCCGGCTAATTTTTTGTATTTTTAGTAGAAATGGGGTTTCACCATGTTGGCCAAGCTGGTCTCGAACTCCTGACCTCAGGTGATCTGCCAATCTATTAAAATCTTTTATTTTGTTTTTATTTTGTTATTTTGTTTTATCCACTTTTCCTTTCAGAGTTTATTGATGATAACATTGGTGATGACAAAGTACCAAGAGGACTGTGAAAGATCCTAAAGTGGTATCTGCCTGGTAAGAGGAATGTGAAGGGCAGAGAGCAGCTGTTCTGCCAGTGGGGTTTGGTGGGAGAGGGGCAGATAATATCTGGGCTACTGATGTTAGTAGCATCTGTGCTGTAGGATTTGCCATGGGCTTTGGGAGAGGGTTGAGAATGTTCCCCCGATGAGAAAATGAGGCACAGTAATCATGTGATGCATTCATCCCAGCTATCATGGCAGCACCCACATGTGTCCTCTTCACCTGGGACTCTCCAACAGCATAAATTGGCTCCAGCCCACAAGCCCAACTTTCCCTCAGCTGGGTCCCAGACTTCTGCCCCTGCCTCTGATCTATACTTTATTTCTCAATCCTTAAGGTGGCCTGGGTAAAACACTACAAAGCCAAAGATTTGTCTAAATACCTGACCAGCTGTAAGCTGTGAGACTGTCTTTGAACATGGCTCCTGGAGAAGGTAGCCCAGAAGATGGGGCAATTCCTCAAGATTCTTTGAAGTTCTGAATCTTCCCCCATCGCTGCCTCCAAAATAAAAGTTACTCAAGTTCACCTGTGTCAAGCAGAATGGGTCAAGATGGAGCCTTTCCTACATGATATAAACAGCTGGAAATCCCATTCTCTCCAAGCCCATCACTGAAGTTTCCTGTATCTCCTCTGGAAAGATGATTAAGGAAAATTATTGCCTGAGAAATTCCTGAGGGTTATCCAGATTGGGCTAAAATTGACAGCTGAATATGGCATTCTAGATGCTAGTTCTCAAAATGCCAGCTCTTTTTTTTTTTTTTTTTTTTGAGACGGAGTCTTGCTCTGTCGCCCGGGCTGGAGTGCAGTGGCCGGATCTCAGCTCACTGCAAGCTCCGCCTCCCGGGTTTACGCCATTCTCCTGCCTCAGCCTCCCAAGTAGCTGGGACTACAGGCACCCGCCACCTCGCCCGGCTAGTTTTTTGTATTTTTTAGTAGAGACGGGGTTTCACCGTGTTAGCCAGGATGGTCTCGATCTCCTGACCTCGTGATCCGCCCGTCTCGGCCTCCCAAAGTGCTGGGATTACAGGCTTGAGCCACCGCGCCCGGCCGCCAGCTCTTATAAAAATCATTTAGTGGAAAAGGTTAATCTTATTCTCCATCAGCAGAAGGAGAGCTCAAGATGAAACAGAAGGAAATTGTGGGAGAGGTTTGATTTAGAGACAGGGAAAGATTGGCAGAAGATCAGGGTGATTAGGTTAGGGAAATAACTAAGCTGCTGTAAGAAAGTCCCAAAGATATGGTGCTAGACATTTATTTGTCTCTCACAAGAGTCTAAGACGGGTAGACAGGCTCCTTTATTCCACAAAGACATTCAGAAACCCAGGTTCTTTCCATCTTGCATATCCACCATTCTCTCTATTAAAATATCTTTTATTTTGTTTTTTATTTTATTTATTTATTTTTAGGTGGAGTCTTGCTCTCTGTCGCCCAGGCTGGAGTACAGTGGCATGATCTCAGCTCACTGCAACCTCTACCTCCCAGGCTCAAGAAATTCTCCTGTCTCAGCCTTCCGAGTAGCTGGGATTACAGGCACACACCATCGCACCTGGCTAATTTTTGTATTTTTAGTAGAGACAGGGTTTCAACTATGTTGGCCAGCCTGGTCTCAAACTCCTGACCTCAAGCGATCCACCCACCTTGGCCTCCCAAAATGCTGAGATTACAGACATGAGCCACCATGCCTGGCCACTTTATGTTTTACTTTGGAATGTGGCATCTATCTATTGTCTTTAAGACTCAGCTGAAACTAAAATGAAGAGTTTCTCATTTAATCTCCTGATTCATTACCTTTTAACAGTTTACAAAGCACTTTCAGACACTAGATCTTATTTGACCCTTGCCATACCCTCTGTATTACAGAAATCATTTCCCAGTTGGCACTATCACTGCCTTGCTGCTCCTGCAGCTGCCTCCTTCCAGGTAGCTGGCTCTCTGACTGGATTTCATCATTTCTGCTGCTGTTGCTGTCACTGTTGCTGCTACATCTGCTGGCTCAAATACTTTCCTTGTCTTGCTGGCAACACACGTGGTTAAGTCCCAGCTGAGGGTTCCCAACCAGAAGGAAGGAGTGAAAGAACAGGAAAATAAACTGAAGAAGAAATAGAGGCCGGCGTGTACTGTAGCATTAGTGTTACACAGCTCTATACTAGGACTAATTATCTCGCAAATCTCCTAGAGAAGTTCTCTGTACCTCCACATTCCAGGAAGCAGCAAGGTGGGCTCTCACAACTATCCAGTAATCCTGTCCAGACCGGGCACAGTGGCTCACGCCTGTAATCCCAGCACTTTAGGAGGCCAAGGTGGGCGGGTCACCAGAGATCAGGAGTTCGAGACCAGCCTGGCCAACATGGCAAAACCCCATCTCTACTAAAAACACAAAAATTAACCAGGCGTGGTGCTGTGGGCCTGTAATCCCAGCTACTCAGGAGGCTGAGGCAGGAGAATTGCTGGAACCCAGGAGGCGGAGGCTGCAGTGAGCCAAGATCAGGCCACTGCACTCCAGCTTGGGCCACAGAGTGAGACGCTGTCTTATAAAAATAATAATAAAACAAAATAAAATAATTCTCTCCCCTCCTTGGGTAGAATGAATTATTATTCCCTATTCCTTACCTCCTACGTCATGTGATCTTCCAGACCACACATAGGACAGAGTATTATTTCCCCACTATATCAAGGTTGAACTTGGCCATGCAACCTCCTTTAGCCAATGAAATGTTAGCAGGTATGACATAAGTTGAAATGAAAAATGTGGCCGGGCGCGGTGGCTCAAGCCTGTAATCCCAGCACTTTGGGAGGCCGAGACGAGCGGATCACAAGGTCAGGAGATCGAGACCATCCTGGCTAACACGGTGAAACCCTGTCTCTACTAAAAATACAAAAAACTAGCCGGGCGAGGTGGCGGGCGCCTGTAGTCCCAGCTACTCCGGAGGCTGAGGCAGGAGAATGGCGGGAACCCGGGAGGCGGAGCTTGCAGTGAGCTGAGATCCGGCCACTGCACTCCAGCCCGGGTGACAGAGCAAGACTCCGCCTCAAAAAAAAAAAAAAAAAAAAGAAATGAAAAATGTGCTTGCCTGGTGTCATTTGGCCTTTTGTGCTCCTGTGATTGCCAGAAGACAGCTGCACTCGCCATCCTACCTACATCCCAGAATGAAACATTTGGAACAGACCTGATCCCAACCCAAATCCTGGCTCCTGAAGTAGTCTCCTCCCCAACCCAATCCATCAGCAATCCACCAGACCCAGAAGCAAGAAAAATAAATGCCGTTGTAAGCCACTGAGATTTTGGGTGGCTTATGACACAGCAAAGACACTGACAAATACTCTTCTTCACTCCTGTACTTCTCCGAAGAGTCCTCTTTACTCTCCCAGCACGAACCCTAACCCCCCCTTAATTAGCAAGATTCTTCACTGTGTGGATGCAGATTCTGTACCTCCTTTGGTGATTTGCATTACATTTGGTTAAAATATGTTTACTGATCCCTTACTTTACGGTTAGTTGCCTAGAAAGGGGATTTAGGTAAGGTCCTATCCTTTGTCCCCTTACAAACCCAGGGAGGGAATCTAAAGTTCCCACCCAGAATAATCCAACCAGTAACTAACACAAACAGATCCTTAATCAAAATCTAATGCAACTCCTTTCTGCTCCCTACATAAAATCATCAAAGTTGAGAGTGCATATATATATTTTTTGTAGATGTTCACTCTGCATTTAAGAAATAAGTTA
>NW_012114611.1:2477650-2483398 GCF_000951035.1 Colobus angolensis palliatus | reverse complement strand
AACAGTGGACTTTTTTGATCATCCCCAAATCTGGATGTAAATTGGACTTTGAAGCAGTTTGCCTCAGAGCTGCTAAATTCAAACACGTCCTAAAAACTTGACCTACCGTTTTTTAATGCTGTATCCAAAGGAGCAAGCAGCAGACGGAAGGGGGCTACACTAGAAGAAAAGCAAGCAATCATTTTGCCCCACAGTAGAGACCACCCCAGGGCACAATGGCCACCAGTAGAAGCGGCAGTTCTCTGGACAGGAAATACTGCCATTCCATACACAAGTAATGCTTTGATCTTCCACTGTATTATTTTATTGAAAACCAATAAACTTTCTTTATTAGGAAGGAGATGCCAGGCACAGTAGCTCACGCCTGTAATCTCAGAACTTTGGGAAGCAGAAGCAGGCAGATCACGAGGTCAGGAGACTGAGACCATCCTGGCTAACACAGTGAAATCCCATCTCTACTAAAAATACAAAAAAATTAGCCGGGCGTGGTGGTGGGTGCCTATAGTCCCAGCTACTCGGGAGGCTGAGGCAGGAGAATGGTGTGAACCCAGGAGGCGGAGTTTGCAGTGAGCCGCTATCGCACCACTGCTCTCCAGCCTGGGCGACAGAGTGAGACTGTCTCAAAAGGAAAAGGAAAAGGAAAAGAAAAAGAAGAGGGAAGGAGATTAGGAAAGATTAGGCTTGTTGTTCTCATTTTCAGAAATTTTTGTTCCAGCAACACAGACCTCACAGTTAAAGGGGAAAAAAAGAAAATCCTTGATTCCTTTGCTGATGACTATGGCCAAGAGTAGGGGAGCTTTGAATAGAAAATTCACGAAAGATACATGGATGGCAAATAAGTATCTGATGAAAAGCTGCTCATCTCATTAATCATTAGGGAAGAGCTAATTAAAACTACAATGGAATATAGCCACACCCATTAGAATTGTTAAAAATTTAAAAAGGCTGACCATACATGTGTCCCTCCAAAATTCACATGTTGGAACCTAATATCTAATGTGATATTATTAAGAGGAGTGCCTTTGGGGAAGTGATTAAGTCTTGAGGGCTCCACCCTTATAAAGCACCTAGTGCCTTTATAAAAGAGGCTTGAGAGAGCTGTCTGGGCCTTCCTTCTCTTCCATGTGAGGACACAGCATTAGTCCCCTCTTGCCCTTCCACCTTCTGCTGTGTGCCGATGCAACAAAAAGGCACCGACTTGGAAGCAGAGAGCAGCCCTCAACAGACACTGAACCTGCCATCATCTTGATCTTGGACTTCCCAGTCTCCACAACTGTGACAAATAATTTCTTTTATTTATAAATTACCCTATCTGGCTGGGCACGGTGGCTCACGCCTGTAATCCCAGCACTTTGGGAGTCTGAGGTGGGTATATCACGAGATCAGGAGTTCGAGACCAGCCTGGCCAGCATGGTGAAACCCTGTCTCTATTAAAAATACAAAAAATTAGCCGGGCATGGTGGCACATGCCTGTAGTCCCAGCTACTCAGGAGACTGAGGCAGGAGAACTGCTTGAACCCAGCAGGCGGAGGTAGCAGTGAGCCGAGATCATGCCATTGCACTCCAGCCCGGGCGACAGAGTGAGACTCCATCTCAAATAAATAAATAAATAAATAAATTACCCTAAAGGTATTTTGTTATATAGCAGCACACTAGACTGAGACAAGACCAAAAAAAAATACATATAATTCCATTTATATAAAACTCAGAAGTGTAAACTAATCTACAGTGACAAAAAGCAGAGTAGTGATTACTTTGGGATGAGAAATAGGAATGGGAGAGAGGAACTCAAGGAAAGTTTTGGAGTGATGGATATATTTACTATCTTTATTGTGGCAATGGTTTCATAAGTATATATGTGCCAAAATTTATCAAGTTGTACACTTTAAATAGGTGCAATTTACTGTTTGACAATTATGACTCAATAAAACTGTTAAAAAATAAAATTGCTAACAGTCAACCACAAATAAGACAATAAAATATAAATCTCAAAATCACTCTATGGCTAAAAAGAGGTTTGACTAAAACTTTGAGTTATATCCAATGAATGAGGAATAAATACATTACAAGAATATGAACTGATATGGGGCACAATGTAAAAATTATCTCATCGACAAATCTATTTGGATTCTTATGCCAGCTCTTCCATTAATTACTTAGTGCTATGAGTTGAATTGTGTCCCCCAAAGAATGATATGTTGACATCCTAACCCCTAGTATCTCAAGAATACAACCTTCTGGAAATAGTGTCATTACAGATGTATTAGGTTGGTGCAAAAGTAATCATGGTTTTTGCCATTTTTAATTAGTTAAGATGAAGTCATACTGAAGTACGGTGGGCCCCTAATCCAATATAACTAGTGTCCTTATAAGATGGCCACGTGAAGACAGAGAAACAGAGATAACTCCTTGTGACAATGAAGACAGAAATTGAAGTTATGAAGCTACAAGCCAAGGAATATCAAAAACAGCCCACAAACTACCAGAAGCTAAGAATAGGCAAAGAAGGATTTTTTCTTTCCTACAGTTTTCAGAAAACACGGCCCTGCCAATACTTTCAGCCATCTAGTCTCCAGAACTGAGACAAATTTCTGTTGTTTTAAGCCATCCAGTTTGCTGTTTGTTATGGCAGCCTTGGGAAACTAATACACTTGGTGTTACTGGTAAGTCGTTAATATTTCTATGCCTCAATTTCCTCACTTTTACGTAAGAGGGTTGGACCAGATTATATATAAAATTCCTTGGGAAAATTCATTAGTCTCTTACGACTTGACTGCCTCATCTGTAAAATGGAGATAATTATATAATAATGCCTGGCACAGGCAAGCACTAAGTGTAAGCTGATACTTACACATACCAGTAATACCAGTAGTGACTCTTTCAGTTCTGGCAATCTATAGTCTAGAACCAATCACAAAGGATATGAAGTTTGTATGTCCAGTGAATTCTAGAAACAATAATGTAACAGGAAGAAAAATACCCCACGGTTTTTGAATGAGGGCAAAATAAGGAGTCGAACAACCAGAAAGGAGACCTAAATAGCTGTGACAAAGGGTGAGACACAGGAAGGAAGGCATTCTCATAGCAGTAGGTCCTCCCACTTCCTCCACTGCTTTACATTTCATGGTAAGCCCATTCCAACTTTTACCTAAGTCCCTCCAGGAGTGAGAACTCTCTCCCACACAGGTTCCTGCTGCTAGGTGGCTCACCCGGTCTGATCGTGGTACCACTTTTATTAGGTTTTTCCACTAATTATTCAATGCAAATATATACACCAGATACTACATAGGAGAAGGGATACAGCAGGGAGTAAAACAGTAAGTCCCTTATTACAGTTCTAGAGTCTAAAAGGGGAAACAAACATTAAACAAATAATTTTACAAATACTCACATATTACAAACGTGAGGGTACTATGAAGACAAAGGACAGAGAGCACATCCGTGTCAGGGGTCAGGGGACGCTTCCCTGAGAAAATGAATTTTAAGATGAAACCTGTAGGATAAGCAGAAGTTAACCAGGAATAAGTGTCAAAGATAAGTTGGAGGAAACAGGCAGAGGGAAGAAGGTACATGCAAAAGCTCTAAAGCAAAGCTTTCCACATTTGTGGTACATAAACAAGTCATGAGAGATGAGGCTGGAGAGGTAGGCTGCAGACAGATTGTGTGGCCATCAGAGCCCATAGCAAGGACTTTGATCTTCACCCTAAGTTCAAGGGGGAGTTACTGAAGGGTTTTTAAGCAAAGGAGTAATATAAGACTTGCATTTTCCAAAGATCACTCTGGCAGCAGCGTAAAAAATAGATAAGAGGGGTAGGTGTGGCTATAAGGATACACGGAGTGCTACTGTAGCCTTTCAGATGAGACAATTCAATGTCATAGATTAGGATGGTTGTAGAATTGGAAAGAAATGGTTAGAGAAATGCATTGGTAAAATTTGATTGGTGTCAGGGACTTTGGGATGCTGCTTCCAGCAGCTCAAAACTCCACCACTGAAATTCTGCTGAACAGAATTAGTCTGGAGAACAAGAGCCACACATGTTAGCCAGAAGAACCTGGAGCAGAAGGCTGCTTCAGAATCTGTGTCATCTAGAGGGAACCTGAGTTTCTGTACTTCATGATGCTTTTTTGAGCAGATCTAAAGGCTACAGACACCCCTAACAATAGATGATGTGTCACTGATAAATGACTAGGGACTGGGAGCAGGGCAAGATAGAAAATAGGTTCTTGGAAAGGTATGTGATTATTCTCCAGTCTTCTTTTTGTCACTTTTCCTTCTTCAGCAGGTTATTGGGGCCCAACTGAGCTGGGTGAGTAGTAACCCCTGCCCCTTTACCATGCCTCATCCATCACAGGTTGTTTCTCCTCCACCTTTCCACCTCTTTGCTTTCCTTCCCTCTCATCTCCCCTTTCTACTCTCACCTCACTTCCCCTGCTTCACATCTTCCCCGCACTGTCTCCCTCGGTGTGGAGAGATTTCCCCAACCTCAGAGGTCCCCTCAATATTGACAAGATGGGCACTGTCTCCCTAGTCCCCTCTTGTGGTCATAACTACTCACTGCAGCCATGGTGGCCTACGCAGACTTGGGCCAGAGGGGATAGACAGATCCTGGTCTGAAAGCAGACTTTTCCCCAGACTATAGTTAAACTGACTGTTGCACCATTCTTCAGCTTTGTGTCCAGCATTTTTTTCTGCAGGTGAAAAGACAGTGACAACAAGCTAATAGTGCTAAAAATTTAACTCAACAAATATTTATGAGCATTGGCAATATATAGCTACCAGAAATTCATTATTTACTAAGGATAAGACCAATGCCATCACAGTTCTGGCACACCATAGGGAATAATACCTAGCATACTTAGAACACTACTAGCTTAATACATTCATTCATTCATATCAGGTTCATCTATATGTCAATAAATGCTCAAATACAAGGCAAGTGAGAAGCAGGTGGTGGACTAAAGAAAGAAAAGTCAAGAATAGGATATACGCTTAACAGGGGTACCTTCTTAAGACATACATCATTAGGCAATTTCATCATTGTGCAAACATCATAGAGTACACCTATACAAACCTAGACGGTATAGCCTACCACCCACCTACAATCTATGGTATAGCATATTGCTCCTAAGTTACAAATCTGTAAAGCATGTGACTCTACTGAATACTATAGGCAACTGTAACACAATGGTAAGTATTTGTGTATGTAAACATAGCAAAACATAGAAAAGGTACAGTAAAAATACCATATTATAATCTTATGGCACCACCATCACATATGTAGTCCATCTGTGACCAAAATGTTATGTGGTGCATGACTATATGCTTTAGGTAGCATGTGGAAAAGCAAAATGAGTTACTCCACACTAAGACTTGTACAAAACACATGCAAAGTTACTTTAAAAATATAAAACAGCCCTAGGCCAAGATTTGACTGAAACATTTATTGATATTAACATTTTGTTTTGGTTTGCGTGTTTTTTTCTTTTTTAAGAGGCAGGGCCTCGCTCTGTGGCCCAGGCACCCAGGTTGAAGTATAGTGGCATGATCATGCATGGCTCACTGCAACCTCAAAAATTCTGGGCTCAGGCAATCCTCCCACCTCGGCCTCTTGAGTAGCTAGCACTACAGGTGCACACCACCATACCAGGCTAATTTTTTTTTCTTTTTTTTTTAAGACATGGGGGTCTCTGGCCGGGCGCGGTGGCTCAAGCCTGTAATCCCAGCACTTTGGGAGGCCGAGATGGGCG
>NW_012114611.1:2475457-2476940 GCF_000951035.1 Colobus angolensis palliatus | reverse complement strand
TAAGCCTCCCAAGTAGCTGGGATTACAGGTGCACACCATCATGCCCAGCTAATTTTTGTATTATTAGTAGAGACAGGGTTTCACCATGTTAGCCAGGCTGGTCTCAAACTCTTGACCTCAAGTGATCTGCCTGCCTTGGCCTTCCAAAGTGCTGGGATTACAGGTGTGAGCCACCACACCTGGCCGCAAAGGATCCATTTTTTAAGACACTGGTTGCATAAAACAACATTCCCATTACATCATTTCCACCCTTTTGCTATTACCATGACATTCAAGGGTAATAAGGGAAGAAGCCTGACACTGCAACCTTATACCTCATTCAGAGCCTCTTGCCAAAGTCACTTCCCTACCTGTTTCTTGTCACCTGGGCATCCTAAGACATTTTGCTCCACAAGTTAGCATGTGGGAATTCCCTCTATGCCTGTCATCAACAAAACAAAAGAATATCATTGAGCTGACCTATCAACAAATGAAAGGGGACGAGCATTCTAAAACAAAGGAATACAAACTGTTACTAGGTAAAATGTTTGAGATAATGAATATCTATAGGCTTACATTTTTGTAAACAGAATAAATCATAAAATTTATATAAATGGCTACCTACAAGGTAAGGGAGAGAACAGACTATAAACACAAGGGATAGAAGTTATTCTTTAAAACAAATGAGCACTGAAGTTATATTTTAATTCCATCATTCTACTGTTCTTGAGAATAGAGATGGTCAGCATGAAAAAACTGATGTAAAGATGTAAGACAGAAGAGGTTATGTTAAGGTCCCTAGTTCTGAATGTGAAGTGTCATTATGAAATTATGAGGCATTATATCTATCTCTGTTCACTGAAAAAGTGTAGAAACAATGACAATTATATCTGCAATGGACATCCCTAGCACTGAGATTGTAAACCATCATTTCCTATTAAAAAGAAACCAGAGTTCTTGGCCAGGCGCGGTGGCTCACGCCTGTAATTCTAGCACTTTGGGAGGCTGAGGCAGGCGGATCACAAGGTCAGGAGATTGAGACTATCCTGACTAACACAGTGAAACCCAGTCTCTACTAAAAATACAAAAAATTTGCAAGGTGGGGTGGCGGGCGCCTGTAGTCGCAGCAACTCGGGAGGCTGAGGCAGGAGAATGGCATGAACCCAGGAGGCAGAGCTTGCAGTGAGCCGAGAGCATACCACCGCACTTCAGCCTGGGGAAGAAGCCTAAATGAACAAGCCTAAATGAACAAGCCTAAAACATACTGACATATAAATAGCAAAGCCTACTGAGGCCGCATCAAAAGGACTCAGAGGCCAACTGAAGAACATCTCCTTGGGCAAAAATAGGACAACATAGGTACCAGTAAGTTTTTTTTTTTGTTTTGAGATGGAGTTTCGCTCTTGTCACCCAGGCTGGAGTGCAATGGTGCAATCTCGGCTCACTGCAACCTCCGCCTCCTGGGTTCAAGCGATTCTCCTGCCTCAGCCTCCCAAGTAGCTGG
>NW_012114611.1:2460894-2474927 GCF_000951035.1 Colobus angolensis palliatus | reverse complement strand
CCCAGGCTGGAGTGTAATGGCATGATCTCAGCTCACTGCAACCTCCGCTTCCCAGGTTCAAGCGATTCTCCTGCTTCAGACTCCCAAGTAGCTAGGATTACAGGCACACACCACCATGCCCAGCTAGTTTTTGTATTTTTAGTAGAGATGGGGTTTCACCATATTGGCCAGGCTGGTCTCGAACTCCTAACCTCAGGTAATCTGCCCACCTCAGCCTCCCAAAGTGCTGGGATTACAGGCGTGAGCCACCGTACCTGGCCTTTCATTATAATTTTTAAAACTCTGATTACCTTTGAAGGTTGCTAATGACCCAATTCATTATTCTGAAAAACAGTAAATAAAGAGTTAAGTATTGTTATGGTTTGAATGTTTGTGACCCCAGAAATTCCTTAATCTTTTTTAAAATTAATTTGTTTGCTAATCTTCTCTTTATCATTCCAATTTTAGTATATGTGCTGCCAAAGCAAGCACCCAAAATTCTTATGTTGAACTCCTAACCCACAAGGCGATAGTACTAAGAGGTGGGGCCTTTGAGGAGGTGATTAGTCATGAAGGCTTTGCCCTCATGAATGGGTTTAGTGTCCTTATAGAGACCCCAGAGAGCTAGCTAACTAGCCTCTTCCACCATGTGAGGACAGAGTAAGAAGATGCTGCTGGCGAGGCTCAGTGGCTCAAGCCTGTAATCCCAGCACTTTGGAAGGCTGAGGCAGGTGGATCATGAGGTCAGGAGTTCAAGACTGGCCTGGTCAACATAGTGAAACCCCATCTCTACTAAAAATTAGCCAGACATGGTGGCGGGTGCCTGTAATCCCAGCTACTTGGGAGGCTGAGGCAGGAGAATTGTTGAACCCAGGAGGCGGAGGTTGCAGTGAGCAGAGATCGTACCACTACACTCCAGCCTGGGCAACAGTGCAAGACACTGTCACAAAAAAAAAAGAAGATGCTGCCTTAAGAAAGTAGACCCCCTTGCTAGACACCAAATCTGCTAACGCCTTGATCTTGGATTTCCCATTCTTAAGAACTGTGAGAAATAAACTTCTGGTGTTTGTAAACCACCTAGTTTATATCATTTTGTTACAGCAGCCTGAACAGAGTAAGACAAGTATTTATCCTGCTTTTCCTATGCAAACTATATCACTGGGTGTCCAAATAATAGATACAGAGAAATTTCTTCAGTTTTCCAAGTAATAGATGAAAAAGAAAGAAATTCACAATATCACCATTTTACAACACCTAATGAATCAATATATCTCAGCAATGAGCATCAAAAGGGTGCTACCAGCAAAAAAAGAGACAACCAGACATTACATGCCTCCTGACAGAAGACACCACCACCTATGAAGACCACATCTCTGGACCCAACTGCCAACTTGCAGGAAATACCAACAGAATAACATGTCAAACTACAGTATGGAGAGGCAATCTGCTAAATCCAGACTATGAAAACTACACAGGAACAACCACCCATTTTTTCCAAAACAAAATTAGGAGAAAGAGAGTAACCTATAGATTAAAAGAAACTTATAAGACATTATCATCAAGTCACCATACTGTGTAAACTTCATTTGAATTATAATTTAAATCATCTACCTACATACATACTTACATACATACACACAAAAATATGACAACTAGAAATTGGAAAACTGACTCAATACTTGATATTAAAGAATTATTGCTAATTTTTAAAAGTATGATATTTGTGTATCTTTTAGAGATACATAACAAAATATTTACAGATTAAATGATACATCTGAGATTTGCTTCAAAATAATACATACAGGAAGAAAATGGATGGCCATGAGTTGATGTCAGAAGAAACCATCCAAGAAGGCAATTTTTTATCTTTTTGACGAAAAATTTCAATGCAAGAGGCATAGAGTGAGAAGATTTTTAGCACAGATTTAATCGGAATCTCAGAAGGAGACAGAAGATTCTGGCTTGGACCTCCAGAACAATACTAAATAGAAATGTAATAGTGGGCAAACTTCTCTTAATCCTGATTTCGAAGAGAAACATCAAAAAACTTGCTGGGGTATTTTTTGTAGATACTATCAAGTTAACAAACCTTTTCTACTCCTAGCTTCTCTAAGTTAAAAAAAAAAATCGCATATGGTTATTAAATATTATTTTTAAAACCCTGCATCTATTGAGATGATTTTTCTTCTTTAATCTCTAATGTGTTGAAACACAGCTATATAAAATGTTTATTTAATATAAAGAATTGCTATACTGTATTAGACATCTGAAAAATTACAAAAGGAACACTGCAGCATCACAGATTAACTAAAGGAAGCAGCTACCACCCTAGGGCAGGGGAAACAAAAGGAAAAGTTTGAAAGAAAGGGCCCTGCAGACCTGAGACTCAAATTTTGAGAAACGGTTGCTGCTTGGCTGCTAAAGGTACCTCAGGATCTCAGAAGAGGAGCTTGAAGGAGAGACCCCACACATGTGGGACTCTGACCTGAGAAGGGAATGCTGGCTGGCCAGTACTGTACATCTGAAGAGGCACAATGAGGGTGGTTATGGGAGTGCAGAAAAAAAACTGCAAACTGGAACCAAGTGATATTGTCAGAATGAGGAGTTGTTACTGAGAGAATGTTGACAGAGACAGAAAGCAAAGAGAAGAAAAGTGTCC
Organism: Colobus angolensis palliatus; assembly: GCF_000951035.1. Lineage (NCBI taxonomy): Eukaryota > Metazoa > Chordata > Mammalia > Primates > Cercopithecidae > Colobus > Colobus angolensis. The sequence continues at coordinate 2,472,289 of NW_012114611.1, read as the reverse complement.
CAGGCCAGGTGCAGTGGCTCACGCCTGTAATCCCAGCACTTTGGGAGGTCAAGGCGGGTGGATCACTTGAGGCCAGGAATTCAAGACCAGCTTAGCCAACATGGTGAAACCCATTCTCTACTAAAATGACAAAAATTAGCTGGGTGTGATGGCAGACACCTGTAATCCCAGTTACTCGGGAGGCTGAGGCAGGACAGTAGCTTGAACCTGGGAGGCAGAGGTTGTAGTGATGCTGAGATGGCACCACTGCACTCCAGCCTGGGCAACAAAGTGAGACCCATCTTGAAGAAAAAAAAAAGAAAAAGGAAAATGTCTCTTCTAGCCCTACAACCTGCCTTTAGTAGTCCCTACAGGCCAGCCAGCTGGCAAAGGAGAAATGTGATTTGCAGAGTTCTAGCCCCAGCAAACAACAGTGTAAAAACCAGTGCAACATTCCTTTAAAAGAACCACATAGGATAATCTGCTATACCAGACAGAAATCATTACTTATTATAAAAGTAATTCTAACAGTGTAATGTTAACAGAGATACAAAAACAGACCAATGGAACCCAACAGAGAGCCCAAAATCAGACCATCTGACAAAACTGTCACTGCATGGGAGCAGAGAAAACCCATGTGACAGTCACATGGAAAAAAAAGAATTGGATCGCTACCTCCCTTATACACAAAAACAAACTCCAACTGGGCATCAAGGCACACACCTGTATTCCCAGCTTCTTGGGAGGTTGAGGCAGAAGGATCACTTGCGCCCAGGTCAGCCTAGAAGCAAGATTGCCCACCTCAAAAAATAAAATAAATTGGTTAAACCACTATGGAGAACTAGCTTTACATTATCTAGTAAAGCCATAAATACGCCTACCCTATGACCCAAATTACACTGCTGGGCATACCACAGAGATATGTAGCCACATGTGCAACAGCTATATACATGTTCGGTTTGTTTTTATTAAAGAGACAGGGTGTTGCTATCACCCAAGCTGGAGTGTAAGATCACAGCTCATTGTAACCTCAGACTCCTGGGCTCAAGGGATCCCCTCATCTCCTAAGTAGCTAGGACTACAGGCACACACCACCATGCCCAGCTTATTTCTTATTTTTATAGAGACAGGGTCTCACTGTGTTGCTTGAGCTGATCTGGAACTCCTGGACTCAAGCAATCTTCCCACCTCAGCTTCTCAAAGCACTGGGATTATAGGTGTAAGCCACCATGCCCGGCCCTTAATATATAAAAATATTAATGACTAATTTTTGAAATATCCAAAACTGGAAACAATTATCTCTCAACATTACAGTGAATAGTGATGGAGTCATATAGTAAAATTCTATACATAGTAGAATAATAATAGTGTAGTAAATCCCAGCTACTCAGGAGGCTGAGGCAGGGGAATCACTTGAACCCAGGAGGCGCAAGTTGCAGTGAGACGAGATTGCACCACTGCACTCCAGCCTGGCGACACAGCAAGACTCTGTCTCAATTAAAAAAAAAAAAAAAAAAAAAAAGTAGGAAATTTCTATATATAGAAATGAAAACATTTTGATGTAGACAAACAGGATGAATCTTACAACTTTGCTGAGAGGGGAGCAAGGCAAAATAATACAAGCAGTATAGGCACTGCTATTTGTAAGTCAGATTAAATATTTAACTGTAAACATCACGACTGAGTTACTATCTTGTCTACAGATTTGTACTTTTCCCTTACAAATGAATGAACCTATAGACATGGCTGGATTTGCTATTTTGTTTGTATTTATTCAATGTCAGCATTAACTACTCATTGAAAAACTTGGATGAAGTGATGCCTGAGCTGAAAAGAGAGAACTTACACTTTTAAAATAATAAGTTACCATTTTCTGAGGGTTTACATGTTTCTGAGAGCTTCTAATTCTGTGTTTTCCACTTTATCTCACAATACTTCTAGGTCAGTGTTACCCTATTTACACAGTTGAGAAAACTGAGGTTCAGAGAGAGAGTGATTCTCTTAAAGTCACAAAGTTCTCAAAGTGGCAAAACCAGGATTCAATCCAGGTCCTTCTGAATTCAAACCCCATGTACTTGGCTACATTTCAATGTTTCCTTTTCAAATAAATCCAAGAATGGCTGGAGAATAGCCTGTAAGAGAAAGAACATTTCAAGATGACTGTCCATAGATAAGTAAGATCAGATTATGAAGTCTTAAATGCCATGTTAAAGCAGCTGGTTGTTTTGTTTTTTTCCTGACAACAATGAGGTGTAACTGAAGGCTTAGGGGTTGCCATAAGCAGTGAAGAGACAGGATAAAGTTTTTAAGATCATTCTGGCTGCAGTATGGATTGAAAAAGTGTAAGACTTGAGGCTGAGAGACCAACTAGAAGACGACTGCCTTTCTCAAGAGAAAGGGTGAAGGCCTAAACCAGGAGTCACACATGAAGCATAAAGGAGTGAAGCAGGCAGGTTTTCTAAGACAGTTCCTTAGAACAGCTGTCAGTTTTGGTAGAGGGGTCATCCTTAACAACTAGAGACCTCTCCCCAGTCTTTGCACACCTCCAGAACCAACAGGTCATTGAAACCTTCTCACACTATAGCTTCTCATCACAGCTGTGAAAAGTTCTCTGCTTTTAAAGATTCATGATTATATTGGGCCCACCCGGATAATCCAGGCTACTCTCCATCTCAAAACCCTTAACCTTGACCACATCTAAAGTTCTTTTTGCCATTTTACAATAGCATATTCACAGACCACAGGGATTAGGATGTGGACATCTTTGGGATGATTATTCTGCCTATACAGTTGGTACTCTCTCACACAACTGTAACTAAATTAACACGTGGAGCAACCCTGGCCTGAGAAGGGTATGATTACCAAAGGCTCAAGACTTTCCAGGAAAGAAGGTAGGTTCACACCACCAGGGAAACCAAGACCTACCATCATAATAACTGAGGGAATTTAGAATATATAGCAGAGAGGGGAGATGATTACCAGTTGCAGCCCCAAGACAAACTGTAGCTATGAGGGCTCTAATTTGTACCCCTAAGTTTCTCCTTTAAAAGGCCCCCAGGAATCATGAACATGCATGGGAGAAGTGGATCTGTCTGACAAAAGGCTGTAGCCATGGAGGTATGCCACCCAGATTTCAAGAGTGCAGTTAACTGACAGTTTCCAGCATCCTCACCTTTGGATCGACCAAGATACCACACTTCCCTCAGGTTGCTGCTAGTGACTGAGCACAGCAAGGGTATTAAGCCATTTCTTCTAACAGACCTTTGTTTAGAGACTCCATTACCAAGGCCAAAACTTTCTCAGTAATATGGTGCAGCCTGAGGCCCCTCCTACCCCATCTTCCTGTTTTCTCTGCACCTAATGAGAGCCAGAACCTTGGGAGAATGCTAGCCAAACATAGCCTTCCCAAAACTTACCACAGCTGAGTCTGCAAGCATGCGTAGCTATCAGAATTTCTGAGGTTCTAAGAGTAGATTCCCCGGCCCTCATTCCCCAGAAAGTGTTGATGGGCCTATTAATTTACTTTTTAGCAATCATGCTGGGTGATATATATGCTAGTGGTCTGTAAATTACATTTTTTTAACCAGGAAGAGGATATCTGAGTAGTCATGTTCAAGCTCATAGCTGTGTAAGAAGTAACATTTGTCTTAGCTAGGCATGATGGCACATAAGTCCCAGATTTAAGAGGCTGAGAGGCAGGGGAATGGCTTGAGCCCAGTTCAAGACTGCAGTGAACTATAATCATGACACTGTTCTCCAGCCCAGGTGACACAGTAAGATCCCATCTCAAATACAAACAAACACATAAATAAAAAGTAATGTTTGTCTTTGTGGATAAAGTATAAAATGCACTACACTAGGCTGGGCATGGTGGCTCACACCTATAATCCTAGCACTTTGGGAGGCTGAGGCAGGCAGATCACCTGAGGTAAGGAGTTCGAGACCAGCCCGGCCAACATAGCAAAACCCCATCTCTACTAAAAATACAAAATTTAACCAGGCACGGTAGCGCATACCTGTAATCCCAGCTACTCAGGAGGCTGAGGCAGGAGGATCATTTGAACCCAGGAGATGGAGGTTGCAGTGAGCGAAGATTGAGCCACTGCACTCCTGCCTAGGCGACAGAGTTAGACTCTGTCTCAAAAAAAAAAAAAAAAAGTACTAAACTAGGGAATCAAAAAAGCAGTGGGAACTACAAACTTAAAAACAGTATCACTGGAAGACCTAGTAAAGGCAATCTCCCTAGGGGTTCATCTGATGGACCTTTTATGAGTTACTTTTGACCATTCTCTGAATGTAAATGCTTAAAGTTAATTAAGATGATGGTGTAACTGTAAGCCACTCTGTGCCCATTTCAGTTCTTATAGAAAGTAATCTTTTGCCCTCCTTGTCATAATGCAGTATAGAAATAGACAATTTCTAGTGTAGGCACCTCAACCCTAACTGAACTTCTATTTTAACCCTGCTCTAAGATTCAGTGTCAAAACGATCTTGACAATACCTATCTATCTTAGTGATCCAGCATCAGGCCCAATTTCTCTTATGTTTTAAGTATATTCCTACCATCAGAGAATTCTGAGATGGCATGAGCATTATTTTTTTAAAAATAATTATTTAAGGCCGGGCGCAGTGGCTCAAGCCTGTAATTCCAGCACTTTGGGAGGCCGAGACGGGCGGATCACGAGGTCAGGAGATCGAGACCATCCTGGCTAACACGGTGAAACCCCGTCTCTACTAAAAATACAAAAACTAGCCGGGCGAGGTGGCGGGCGCCTGTAGTCCCAGCTACTCGGGAGGCTGAGGCAGGAGAATGGCGTAAACCCAGGAGGCGGAGCTTGCAGTGAGCTGAGATCCGGCCACTGCACTCCAGCTTGGGCGACAGAGCGAGACTCCGTCTCAAAAAAAAAAAAAAAGAGTAAAATTTTGTTATGTATGTTTTACTACAATTAAAAAAATATTTTTTAAAAAAGCATATTCTCTCTGAGGCTACCTGTAATCAACATGCAAGTTCACCAGTGATTAATTTAAATATGAGCAATGCTATATTAAAATTAAATACTGCTGGACAATACAAGATTGCCTGATTAACATCCTAACAGCCACAAAACAAGCAAACAAGCTCCAATAGGGGAAAGGGAGAAGGTAGGAAGAAAGGAAGGAGGACAGAAAACTCACAGTTCCTCTGAATGGCTCGGAAATATTATTTTGGTTAAGTCCCTATCCCCACAGAGCAACAACCTGGTTTTTTTCTTGTTTTTTTGTTTTTTGAGACAAAGTCTTGCTCTGTCGCCCAGGCTGGAGTGCAGTGACACGATATCAGCTCACTGCAACCTCCGCCTCCTGGGTTCAAGTGATTCTCCTGCCTCAGCCTTCCCGAGTAGCTGGGACTATTGGCACGTGCCACCATGCCCAGCTAATTTTTTGTATTTTTAGTAGAGATGGGGTTTCACCGTGTTCAGCCCTCCCAAAGTGCTGGGATTACAGGCATGAGCCACCACACCCAGCCAACTCCCTGGTTCTTAAGGCTAACATAGTTTTGCTCTGTTAAAAAAACATGACATTACATTCTAGACTATGTTTCTTCCAACTGAATTGACACTTCGCACTGGAATACTGAATAGCCAACAGACCACAAGGAAGACATCACTCTTAGCTCCTGTTTGAAACCAACAGCTACAGCAAACCATTGGTCTTGATTCAGGGCCTAAGGCATTACAAAGGCTCAAACAATATATCAAACTAACTTTCATGCCACTGCTTTTCAAGAGTCTGGTGCTAAACTCCCCCTTCCTAAGAGTTAAAAATATCCAGGAGGTTTGTACCCCTCTATGCCTAATCCAGTTTATAGACGCTCTATGTTTCTATTCATCTAGCTTCGGAGAAGCTCAGTTCTACGCTTTTAAATAAATCTAAGAATCTGCAATCCTTTCTCATTTTTTGGTGTGCTAATCACCAAAAATGAGAATCACAACATCTTCACATTAAAGAATTTATATAATTTTAAAATCTACTTAAAGTTGCTTAGGCCGGGCACGGTGGCTCAGGCCTGTAATCCCAACACTTTGGGAGGCCAAGGCGGGAGGATCACAAGGTCAAGAGACCATCCAGGCTAATATGGTGAAACCCTGTCTCCAATAAAATACAAAAAATTACCAGCCTGGCCAACATGGTGAAACTCCATCTCTACTAAAAATACAAAAATTAGCCAGGTGTCGTGGCACGCACCCGTAGTCCCAGCTACTAAGCAGGCTGAGGCAGGAGAATTGCTTAAACCCAGGAGGCAGAGGTTGCAGTGAGCCGAGACCGCGCCGCTGCACCCCAGCCTGGGCGACAGAGCAAGACTCTGTCTCAAAAAAAATAATAAAATAAAGCTGCTCAATTTAAGCAGAAACATAGGACACAGGATACACTCAACCTACCATCCATTTCAGGTGAGCTGGAAACTTCTGTAGTACCCACAGAAACCAGTGTTCTCACACCATGAAGACTACAAATCTGTTTTCTCGCATTCTTTTACCATGTGCAATTTTTGTGTGTATATGCGTGTGGTGAGACAGAGTTTCGCTCTTGTTACCCAGGCTGGAGTGCAATGGCAAGATCTTGGCTCACTGCAACCTCCACCTCCCAGGTTCAAGCAATTCTCCTGCCTCAGCCTCCCCAGTAGCTGGGATTACAGGTGTGTGCCACCACATCCAGCTAATTTTTGTATTTTTTGTAGAGGGAGTTTCACCATGTTGGCCAGGCTAGTCTCAAACTCCTAACCTCAGGTGATCCGCCTGCCTCGGACTCCCAAAGTGCTGGTATTACAAGCGTGAGCCACCACGCCTGGCCCACGTGCAATTCTTATATAAATAATTAGCTTGGAACAGGTGTGGTGGCTCATGCCTATAATCCTAGCACTTTGGGAGGCCAAGGTGGGAGAATCACTTGAGGCCCGGAGTTTTGAGACCAGCCTGGCCAACATGGCAAAACTCTGTCTCTACTAAAAATACAAAAATTAGCCAGGCATGGTGGTGCGTGCCTGTAATCCCAACTACTTGGAAGGCTTAGTCCGGAGAATCACTTGAACCCAGGAGGCAGAGTTTGCAGTGAGCCGAGATCACACCACTGCACTCCAGTCTGGGTAACAGAGAGAGACTCTGTCAATAATAATAATAATAATTAGCCTGGAATTATTTAAATACTGAAGCAAAAGGCATCCAAGTCTCAAGATAATAACGGAATGGATACGTTTTCAGAAAAGGTTTTTCTCATATATACAAAGTGTTGTCTTTCATAAGATTTTAAATTGGGAAAAGGAACCTAAAATAAGAAAATCAGCAAAAATGCCTATTAAAACAGGAGTGTTTTAAAAACTGAAGTATCAGGATATAAAGAGAATCCATGTTTTCAGCCGGGCACGGCGTCTCATGTCTGTAATCCCAGCACTTTGGGGAAGCTGAGGCGAGTGGATCACCTGAGGTCAGGAGATCGAGACCAGCCTGGCCAACATGGCAAAATCCCATCTCTACTGAAAAATAAAAAAATAAGGCAGACATGGTGGCACACACCTGTAATCCCAGCTACTAGGGAGGCAGGAACAGGAGAATTGCTTGAACCCAGGAGGTGAAGGTTGCAGTGAGCCAAGATCGTGTCACTGCACTCCAGTCTAGGCGACAGACCAAGATTCCATCTCAAAAAATAAATAAATCAGTAAAGATAAAATAAGAGAATCCACGTTTTGTTACTATCTCCAAAACCACCAATAGAGAATGAGAGAGAAGGAACTCAAAAGTAGTAAGATTAAGGTGTTAAGTTACTACTTGCCAACCACCCTTGCATCAAAGCACAGAAAGCAAGCAAATATCCAGAATGAAGAGCTGTGTTTTTACTCATATTAATATCTGATGCCTGGTCTTCCCACAAGTAAAATCACCAAAGTTATCATTAACAGTTATAGGCCAGGAATGGTGAATCATGCCTATAATCCCAGCACTTTGGGAGGCCAAGGTGGGCAGATCACTTGAGGCCAGGAGTTAAGAGACCAGCCTGGCCAACATGGCAAAACTCTGTCTCTACAAAAAATACAAAAATTAGCAAGGCCTGTTGGCACATACCCGTAGTCCCAGCTACTCGAGAGGGTGAAGCACAAGAATCACTTGAACCCTGGAAGCAGAGGTTGCAGTGAGCTGAGATCTGGCCACTGCACTCCAGTCCGGGTGACAGAGCGAGACTCTGCCTCAAAAAAAAAAAAAATAATAATAATAATAATAATTATTTAAAATTTGAAAATATAGACACAGGGTCTCACCATGTTGACCAGACTGGTCTTGAAGTACTGAGCTCAAGTGATCTACCTATCTCAGCCTCCCAAAGTGCTGGGATTACAGGTGTAAGCCACCACACCTAGCAGAGATGACACTGGCATTAATCGTGAGAAATGGGAGTGGGAGTAGGGGACACAGAGTGGAGGGTAAAAAGAAGATATTTGGAACTGATTGGCTTTAATAAGTCCTGCCCCTTTTCATTTACTTCTTCCTTAAAAGTAAAACCAAAATGAGCTACTGAAGATTTATTTTTTCCTGGGATGGAAGTATTATCTGTCCTAATTTCCCTTTCCCATCAGAGACAGGTCCCTAAAACCACGAAAAAGAGACTATATTCTCAAACAAAACATGCATTCAATTCAGGTGACTGATATTTTCATAGCATTTTCTTTAACATTTAATAGAAACTATATACAATAAATTTGTACTATATTTTACATAAGATAGCAACCACAGAAATTTATACAGGTTAAAAGCAAGATGGATAAGGAGGACCCAGTCCTGTGGGCTGTTTTCTCAGAGGGTAAAAGCCAGAGTTCACCATGGAAAGGGGTTAAAGATTGCCCAATTAAGTAGAGGTGAAGAAAAGTTAAACTGCAGGTCTTTAGATAGAGATAACCAGATATTAGGGTCATCAGTATCTAAAAGACACCACTCACAAAGACAGCTCCCACCTAGCTACTTAAGTGGATTTCTATCCATGACTTCGGAAATCCCATTACAAAGATGTCACTTTCCTTTTAGGTATAGTACCAAATAATCCCAGAAGCTTTGATAGGGATTATCTCTCTTCCTTGCCCTGAGTGGGAAGAAACCCACAACTTTTAAGAAGTATTGGTCCATGTCCTCAAAATTTGGCTTTACCTTTAACTATAATACTCAATCCAGAAGAAAAACAAGATAGTCTGGGTTGCCTGTGTTTTGTGAGAGATGATCAGAAATACTTCTTTGAAGAATGAGAAATTTAAATCCACCAAAGTAAAATGGTTCCCCAAACAAACTATCAACTAATAGAAGTGGGTTCTGGCTTCCCATTTGCAGTAGCCAATCCACTCTGAGACAATGGTGCAGAGGCTTTCTCAGAATTTCGAGATCCCTGGGATCTGCACCCATCTCCAGCCATCTGCATCTGGCCCTGTTAAAAGAAATAAAGGCACTTCAGTTAAAAATTCATTCACTGTGGTCTGAAGTATGAATCTGACTTATCAGTGGCCATTTATACTAGCAATAAGAATAATACAACAGAAATTAATTAATTCTGGACAGATGCTCCTCCCTATATTAGCTATCCCTGTCCCTTGGAAGAGCCTATTCCTGAGCCTCTTCTAATGGGTTGGAGAGCTGTAGGTTGTTTCTTCCAAATGAAATGGCCATTCCCTGCTGAGGTCCCAGAACAGCCAACAGACCATAGGAAGACAGTCCTTTAGGCCTCTGCTTGAAACCAACAGCTACAGTACAACTGCTGGTTTTCAGTCAGGGCCACTGGAATTCTACCCAAGGCTCACAGACAGAACTCAAATCACATTACTTTACTGGTCATTCTATAATGAGAACAATTTCAGTGCTGAACTCTCCCTCAGAAGGTACAATTTACCTAGATTCCTTGTCTCAAGCTTTTATTTAAATAAATTTATGTCCTACTCTGGGATATGAGGATCAGGGGCCATTAGGTGTTCTAAGAGTCTATCTGGAGAACTACAGCAACAAAGGTATACAGGAGCAAAGTAGGGCATTTTTAAAAGTGCTTTGCTTATATGGTATTCAATGAGCGAGAGACATGTGGAGCATCTTTATACTAGTGATGACACCCCACTCCCCTCCAGGAGTACATGCTATCCAGCAAGGAACCCTCTGCCTGGCCAGGTCTCTACATGGGGGAAACAGGTGGGACTGTTCTTCACTTGCCAAAATATCCACTGGGTCTTCAGCAATTTCTTTGACTAAATGATCTTCAAGGGTTAGTGAAGGATCAAAAAGCAAAGGTGAAGGAGGACACTGCATACCATCACCCACAACATCCAAGTCCTAGAAAATAAAAGAGAAAAGCCCATCAGCAATACCAAGGGAAACAATAATAAAGGTGGCATGCTTTTCAGCAAACTTTAAAGCAATACTCTGCTGTCTCCCTCAACCCTAGCCTACCTTTGATCAAAAAAAAATTTTACCAGAACGTCCAAAAAATGAAACAAGATCCAAGAGCACTGAGAGCTTTTGCTGCCAAATGTAAAACATAAACCAATATAGTGGATTAAAAAACACAATTCTGGCTACCACACCTGTAATCCCAGCACTTTGGGAGGCCGAGGCAGGCAGATCGCTTGAGCCCAGGAGTTAAAGACCAGCCTACGCAACATGGTGAAATCCTGTCTCTACAAAAACTGCAAAAATCAGCCAGGCGCAGTAGCACACACCTGTGGTCCCAGCTACTCCAGAGGCTGCTGAGGTGGGAAGATCCCTTGAGCTCGGGACGCAGTGGCTGCAGTGAGCCGAGATTGCGCCTCTGCACTCCAACCTGAGTGGCAGAGTCAGACCCTGTCTCAAAAAAAAAAAAAAAAAAAAAAAAGTCCAAGAAAATTCATAGAAACACAAAGTAGGAACAGAGAAAAGTAGGGAACAGGGGAAAGGGAAAGGAGAGAGTTACTGTTTAAAAAATACAAAGTTTCTGTTTGGGTTGATGAAAAAGTTCTGGAACAGAAAACACTGATAGCTGTATAACATGGTAAATGTTCATAACACCACTGACTTGTACACTTAAAAATGGCCAGGTACAGTGGCTCATGCCTGTGTTCCCAACACCCTGGGAAGCCGAAGTGGGAGGATCACTTGAGGCCAGGAATTCAAGACCAGCCTGGGTGATACAGCAGGACCCCATCTCTACTTACCCACCTACATACACACATACATACATAGGTTAAAAGAGTAAAATTTTGAGTGGCCGGGCGCGGCGGCTCAAGCCTGTAATCCCAGCACTTTGGGAGGCCGAGACGGGCGGATCACGAGGTCATGAGATCGAGACCATCCTGGCTAACAAGGTGAAACCCCATCTCTACTAAAAAATACAAAAAACTAGCCGGGCGAGGTGGCAGGCGCCTGTAGTCCCAGCTACTCGG
>NW_012114611.1:2452647-2460754 GCF_000951035.1 Colobus angolensis palliatus | reverse complement strand
CTGAGATCCGGCCACTGCACTCCAGCTTGGGCGACAGAGCGAGACTCCGTCTCAAAAAAAAAAAAAAAGAGTAAAATTTTGTTATGTATGTTTTACTACAATTAAAAAAATATTTTTTAAAAAAGCATATTCTCTCTGAGGCTACCTGTAATCAACATGCAAGTTCACCAGTGATTAATTTAAATATGAGCAATGCTATATTAAAATTAAATACTGCTGGACAATACAAGATTGCCTGATTAACATCCTAACAGCCACAAAACAAGCAAACAAGCTCCAATAGGGGAAAGGGAGAAGGTAGGAAGAAAGGAAGGAGGACAGAAAACTCACAGTTCCTCTGAATGGCTCGGAAATATTATTTTGGTTAAGTCCCTATCCCCACAGAGCAACAACCTGGTTTTTTTCTTGTTTTTTTGTTTTTTGAGACAAAGTCTTGCTCTGTCGCCCAGGCTGGAGTGCAGTGACACGATATCAGCTCACTGCAACCTCCGCCTCCTGGGTTCAAGTGATTCTCCTGCCTCAGCCTTCCCGAGTAGCTGGGACTATTGGCACGTGCCACCATGCCCAGCTAATTTTTTGTATTTTTAGTAGAGATGGGGTTTCACCGTGTTCAGCCCTCCCAAAGTGCTGGGATTACAGGCATGAGCCACCACACCCAGCCAACTCCCTGGTTCTTAAGGCTAACATAGTTTTGCTCTGTTAAAAAAACATGACATTACATTCTAGACTATGTTTCTTCCAACTGAATTGACACTTCGCACTGGAATACTGAATAGCCAACAGACCACAAGGAAGACATCACTCTTAGCTCCTGTTTGAAACCAACAGCTACAGCAAACCATTGGTCTTGATTCAGGGCCTAAGGCATTACAAAGGCTCAAACAATATATCAAACTAACTTTCATGCCACTGCTTTTCAAGAGTCTGGTGCTAAACTCCCCCTTCCTAAGAGTTAAAAATATCCAGGAGGTTTGTACCCCTCTATGCCTAATCCAGTTTATAGACGCTCTATGTTTCTATTCATCTAGCTTCGGAGAAGCTCAGTTCTACGCTTTTAAATAAATCTAAGAATCTGCAATCCTTTCTCATTTTTTGGTGTGCTAATCACCAAAAATGAGAATCACAACATCTTCACATTAAAGAATTTATATAATTTTAAAATCTACTTAAAGTTGCTTAGGCCGGGCACGGTGGCTCAGGCCTGTAATCCCAACACTTTGGGAGGCCAAGGCGGGAGGATCACAAGGTCAAGAGACCATCCAGGCTAATATGGTGAAACCCTGTCTCCAATAAAATACAAAAAATTACCAGCCTGGCCAACATGGTGAAACTCCATCTCTACTAAAAATACAAAAATTAGCCAGGTGTCGTGGCACGCACCCGTAGTCCCAGCTACTAAGCAGGCTGAGGCAGGAGAATTGCTTAAACCCAGGAGGCAGAGGTTGCAGTGAGCCGAGACCGCGCCGCTGCACCCCAGCCTGGGCGACAGAGCAAGACTCTGTCTCAAAAAAAATAATAAAATAAAGCTGCTCAATTTAAGCAGAAACATAGGACACAGGATACACTCAACCTACCATCCATTTCAGGTGAGCTGGAAACTTCTGTAGTACCCACAGAAACCAGTGTTCTCACACCATGAAGACTACAAATCTGTTTTCTCGCATTCTTTTACCATGTGCAATTTTTGTGTGTATATGCGTGTGGTGAGACAGAGTTTCGCTCTTGTTACCCAGGCTGGAGTGCAATGGCAAGATCTTGGCTCACTGCAACCTCCACCTCCCAGGTTCAAGCAATTCTCCTGCCTCAGCCTCCCCAGTAGCTGGGATTACAGGTGTGTGCCACCACATCCAGCTAATTTTTGTATTTTTTGTAGAGGGAGTTTCACCATGTTGGCCAGGCTAGTCTCAAACTCCTAACCTCAGGTGATCCGCCTGCCTCGGACTCCCAAAGTGCTGGTATTACAAGCGTGAGCCACCACGCCTGGCCCACGTGCAATTCTTATATAAATAATTAGCTTGGAACAGGTGTGGTGGCTCATGCCTATAATCCTAGCACTTTGGGAGGCCAAGGTGGGAGAATCACTTGAGGCCCGGAGTTTTGAGACCAGCCTGGCCAACATGGCAAAACTCTGTCTCTACTAAAAATACAAAAATTAGCCAGGCATGGTGGTGCGTGCCTGTAATCCCAACTACTTGGAAGGCTTAGTCCGGAGAATCACTTGAACCCAGGAGGCAGAGTTTGCAGTGAGCCGAGATCACACCACTGCACTCCAGTCTGGGTAACAGAGAGAGACTCTGTCAATAATAATAATAATAATTAGCCTGGAATTATTTAAATACTGAAGCAAAAGGCATCCAAGTCTCAAGATAATAACGGAATGGATACGTTTTCAGAAAAGGTTTTTCTCATATATACAAAGTGTTGTCTTTCATAAGATTTTAAATTGGGAAAAGGAACCTAAAATAAGAAAATCAGCAAAAATGCCTATTAAAACAGGAGTGTTTTAAAAACTGAAGTATCAGGATATAAAGAGAATCCATGTTTTCAGCCGGGCACGGCGTCTCATGTCTGTAATCCCAGCACTTTGGGGAAGCTGAGGCGAGTGGATCACCTGAGGTCAGGAGATCGAGACCAGCCTGGCCAACATGGCAAAATCCCATCTCTACTGAAAAATAAAAAAATAAGGCAGACATGGTGGCACACACCTGTAATCCCAGCTACTAGGGAGGCAGGAACAGGAGAATTGCTTGAACCCAGGAGGTGAAGGTTGCAGTGAGCCAAGATCGTGTCACTGCACTCCAGTCTAGGCGACAGACCAAGATTCCATCTCAAAAAATAAATAAATCAGTAAAGATAAAATAAGAGAATCCACGTTTTGTTACTATCTCCAAAACCACCAATAGAGAATGAGAGAGAAGGAACTCAAAAGTAGTAAGATTAAGGTGTTAAGTTACTACTTGCCAACCACCCTTGCATCAAAGCACAGAAAGCAAGCAAATATCCAGAATGAAGAGCTGTGTTTTTACTCATATTAATATCTGATGCCTGGTCTTCCCACAAGTAAAATCACCAAAGTTATCATTAACAGTTATAGGCCAGGAATGGTGAATCATGCCTATAATCCCAGCACTTTGGGAGGCCAAGGTGGGCAGATCACTTGAGGCCAGGAGTTAAGAGACCAGCCTGGCCAACATGGCAAAACTCTGTCTCTACAAAAAATACAAAAATTAGCAAGGCCTGTTGGCACACACCCGTAGTCCCAGCTACTCGAGAGGGTGAAGCACAAGAATCACTTGAACCCTGGAAGCAGAGGTTGCAGTGAGCTGAGATCACACCACTGCACTCCAGCTTGAACAACAGAACAAGACTCAGTCTAAAAAAAAAAAAAAAAAAAAGCCAAGTTATAGTGGCCAGGCACAGTGGTTCATGCTTGTAATCCCAGCACTTTGGGAGGCCAAGGTAAGAGGATCACTTGAGCCCAGGAGTTGAAAACCAGCCTAGGCAACATAGGGAGACCTCATCTATGCAAAAAATAAAAAACTGGCTGGGCATGGTGGCATAAACCTATAGTCCCAGCTACTTGGGAGGCTAAGGCAGGAGGATCACTTAAGCCCAGGAGTTCGAAGCTGCAGTGAGCCATGATCATGCCACTGCACTCCAGCCTCAGCAACAGAGCAAGATCCCAATTTAAAAAAAAAAAAGTTACAAAAATGATAACTAAGCTGGGTGTGGTGGTTCATCCCGACAGAAACCGTCTCAAAAGTTCTTAACAGTATATTCCGTAACAGCCAGAAAGTAGAAACAGCACAAATATATCCATCAACTGATAGATTTTCAAAGGATGGTATTTCCAAACAATGGAATATTAATTCAGTCACAAAAAGGAATGAAGTATTGATACATACTATAGTGTGGGTAAACCTTGAAAACATTAGAAAACATTACGCTAAGTGAAACAAGCCAGACACAAAAGGATACATATACTATTACATTGATATGAAATGTCCCGAATAAGCAAATTTAGAGACAAAAAGTAGATTCGTGGTGGCCAGAGGCTGGGGGGAAAAAAATGAAGAATGTCATAATAGGTACTGGGTTTCTTTTGGAAACAGTGAAAACCTTCTGAAATTAGATAGTGGTAATAATTGCATTAACTTTGTGAATATGCTAAAAATCACTCAATTATACACTTTCAGAGTACAATTTATAGTATATAAATTGTATCCCTAAAAAGGTATGGGAAAAGTCTGGAAAAAAAATCAGGTAGGGTAGATTTCTCCAAATGAATAGGCTAACATACAAATACAACCATACATATATATCGCTTCAAAAACTTTGTCGATTTTCCTAACCACCAAGACTAACCTATTCTCACCATTAATAAATAAGGCTTTGTCTCAAGGGCCTGAGCCAGAGCAGAGCTTCTCTAACTTACATCACTGAACTCCAGAGGTAAACTCTCAGTGGGCTGAAGCTCAGCAGCACTCAAGTACAGATCCATGGGGCCGGCTTCCAGATCGTCTGGCACAGACAGTACCTGCTCGGGCTTATACATCTGAGGAGGCAACTGGAAATGCAGTGGGCAGCAGGGATCCTCAGAGAGGCTTACAGGAACAGGTTTGTTGCAGGGTACCTCTTCAGATCCCTGGCAGCACTTGAAGAGAACCTGATTCGTATCCTGACAAATATCTGTAGAAAAATGGTCAAGGGAAATAAAACACAATCTATCGAAAGCATAAAATACAAATAACATTGTCTGCCACATAAAACTCAAGGTCCGGACTATACAAGATAAATTACAACTACATTTGATACAGAATATCAAATGCAGTTAGCAATCTTTAAAGTTACTTCTCAAAATATATGTCATTTACTAGCATCAAATTCTAGCTCTATCAATAATTTAAAACTTGTCCCCAACCTCCTTTTCAGGATCCTGGTCATTTAAACTAGACACTAATCCCATTCTCCCTTAAGCCAGTAGCAGTAACACTCCTAGGAACACATACCTATTCAGAAGAAACATGTAGTGGCAAAGGCAGATAGCCTTGAAAATGCCCCTAAACAGCCCTTCCAAGAGATACAATGTGTCTGCTCCCTTAGCAGACTAGCAAAGGTGCAACAATTTCTTGGACCTTGTTTCCAAAGATGATTACATGATAAATTCATTTAAAACACCACTGGAATAGGGGGAAACAGAGCTCTAGTAAAAGTCACTAGGTATCATATCCTGACAAGAAATTAAATATCCACACTTTTTTTTTTTTTTTTAGGGGAGTGTGGTAGTACAGAAGAATCCTTTTATGATCCTAAAGAAGAAAATGTTGCTTATGAAGGCCCATTGAAAAAAACAAAAAAAAGTATTCCAGAAACACTCCAAGGACTCTATTAACAACTTTTGTTAAAGGTACAAGGGCTATATTTCCAAGTTAGCAAAGAAGCACTGTAGAATGACTCAAAATCGAGATGATTAGATACAATAAAATTCAAGTTACTCTACAAAACACATTTTATGCAAGTGCTACCATTTCTTGAAATCTTAACTACCTGGTTATTTTCCTAGATTAATAAATGTTATTTTAAAATTTGACTTATTTTTAACCAGAAAACACAATTTTTCTATAAACTGATAGCACCTGAATTATGGAATTATAATTTTCAACTCAAAACTTTTATGGTAATTTTTTAAATTAAAAAAAATCTAATATACTTTATAATTTTTTAAACCATATAAACTTCCTTGAATAAAACTATTTCTTTCAATGCATACTTGGAAATAACTAAACTCTCAAGCAGGGTGTGACAACTGTGGCACTACCAACATTGTGGGCCAGGTACATCTTTGTTGGAAGAGGATGTATAGCAGCATTCCTGGCCTCTACCACTAGCTGTCAGCAGCACCTCCATCTCTGAATTATAACAACCAAAAATTTCTCCACACATTGCCAACTGGAAAACAAAACAGCCCCCAGTTGAAAACCACTACTCTAAAGAAACAGAAGATAGTACAAGGCAAACGAGTATTTATTGAATGATCAAATGAATAAACACATGAATCTAATGGGAATCATCAGATTTGCACTATGTGCTTAAGAAAATCTAAGCAATATCTAATGTGCTTAAGAAGCCCACTCTTATTTAAATTATTAATATTTAAAATGTTACCATTAAATGTTTCAACCAAACCTTTTTTTTAGAAGTCTCGCTCTGTCACCCAGGCTAGAATGCAGTGGCGCGTTCTTGGCTCACTGCAACCTCTGCCTCCTGGGTTCGAGATTCTCCTGCCGCAGACTCCCAAGTAGCTGGGATTACAGGCACCCGGCTAATTTTTATACTTCTAGTAGAGACAGGGTTTTGCCATGTTGGCCAGGCTCATCTCGAACTCGACCTCAGGTGATCCGCCTGCCTCAGCCTCCCAAAGTGCTAGGATTACAGGTGTAAGCTACCATGCCCAGCCAAGAACTGTTTTTCATTTGCATTCAAAGGACTTTCACAAGTCTCTTATGTATTTAATACCACAATATGCTTAAAAAGGACTCCCCCCGTCATCCTCCACCCGCTTTCCTTTCACATGGGGCAAAAGAGGTAAAAAGAAGGGAATGGTTAACCTACAACTAGAGTCTGGGTCCTTCACTTTCAGTCGAGTGCTGTCTCCATTAGACCACAGTAAAGAGTTAACAGGTCACCAATGGCAGTCGCATCTTTCTCTGGGATAACGACTTAAGGAAGGGTAAGTGACTTAGGCAACTATGGAGTGGAAAGGAAAGAACATAAAAGGAAAAAAAAAAATACTTCCCTTCTCTTTTCATATACATTTTCAATTTTGCTTTATATTTATATTTTAATAAGCTATTTGAGTACAGTATAAGAAATATCTAAAATAATCCTTAGTATCTGTAAACTGAGTTTTTTCCCTTATGAAAGTAATTCAAGCTCGCTTTAAAAAAACCAAAAAATAAAAGAACAGTGAAAAAAGGGCATTCATAACCACACCATGCACAAACTATCACATTTCTGTATTGTTCCCTCCCAGTATTTGGTTTCATGCAATTTAGACACAGTACAGAATACCATATCCTGGAATGTCACTATCATTTTGCTGTCATTCACAAATTTTGTTAAATATATTTAATGCCTGAAAATATTCCACACTATGTTGTGCCATAATTTATCTCCCTATTCTCCAGCTCTAAAAATTTTAAGGCTGTTTCAAGTTGGAAGAATATTTCACGTACAAATATTGGTGTGCATTTGATTATCTCCTTAAAATAAATTCCCAGAAGTAAAAATCACCATATGAGGAAATACAAATTATTGTCAAATTGCTTTCCAAAAAGCTTGTATCAATTTATATTCCCACTAGCAATATTTAGAAGGGTCCATTTTACCATACTCTCACCTACTTTTGAAATTCACTGACTTCTTTGAAAAATTGCATATTTTTAGTTTTAAAACAAATATATGTACAAATATCAATTTTATAGATTTTAAATTTTCCTTGTTTTATTTCCTATTTAGAGTTGACCTTTGAACAACACAAGTTTGAATTGCACGGGTCCACTTACACGTGCATTTTCTTCTGCCTCTGCCATCCCAGACAGTAACACTTCCCCCTCCACTTAACAAAAAGACCATGAGAATAAGGACCTCTATGATAATCCACTTCCATTTCATAAAGAGTAAATATATTTTCTCTTCCTTATGATTTTCTTAGTAACACCTTTTCCTAGATTGTTTTAAGAATACAATATATAAGACATATAAACATATAAAATATGTCTTAGGCAGCTATGTTGTTAAGGCTTCTGATCAACAGTAAGCCATAAGGCTACTAGCAGTTAAATTTTGGGAGAATCAAAAATTATACACAAATTTTCAACTGTGTAGGGGGTCAGCACCCCAACCCCCTGAATTGTTCAAAGGCCAACTGTATTTATAGTGAAGATACACACTTTTCAACTATTAGCGTTTTTGGTTTTTTCTTTTTGTTTTTGTTTTTGTGAGACAGAGTCTCACTCTGTCGCCCAGGCTGGAGTGCAATGGCGCAAACTCGGCTCACCACAACCTCTGCCTCCAGGTTCAAGGGATTCTCCTGCCTCAGCCTCCC
>NW_012114611.1:2442986-2452165 GCF_000951035.1 Colobus angolensis palliatus | reverse complement strand
CGCCCAGCCTTTTTTTTTTAAGAGACAGGGTCTTGCTCTGTCACCCAGGGTAGAATGCAGTGGCATGATCCTAACTCACTGCAGCTTCAAACTCCTAGGCTCAAAAAATCCTCCCAAGTAGCCAGAACTACAGATACATGCCATCATGCCCAGATAATTTTTCTTTCTTCTTTTTTATCTTTAGAGATGAGGTCTCACTGTGTTGTCCAGGATGTAAGCATTTATCTTTACAGTTTTTCATTACTTTGCACAAGCATTTTATATATTAAGAACAATAATCTCTTATCAGACATCTGTTGTAATTAATAAATTAGTAAAATATTTAATAAGCAAAATAAAAACTCAGCTTCCTGTCAAAAGACTAAGAAGAGGTTCTCCTTCTCCTCTTCGTATTAAAGAAAATAGGTTTTAATTTCCAAATATTTGGCATTTCTTGCCAAGCAAATGAAATCCAGCAATCCTATTTAACAAGTGCTTTTACTGTGAAATTTTTCTCAATGTCAATAACAAGCACTTTCACAAATCAATCAACTCAAAAAGGTTTGAAGGCCCAATGCCAAATGTAGTCCTTTAACAGAATCAAGAGACATTTACGATGGTTCAAAGGCAAATTAATTGAAAAAAGAAAAAAAAGCATCTCATTTTTGGAAATAGTAAACTTCTAATTTGAAGTATGCAAGTTAGAGGCCAGGCACAGTGATTAAGTGTTATTACAAAAGAGTCAAGAAGACTGGGCATGGTGGCTCACACCTGTAATCCTAGCACTTTGGGAGGCTGAGGCGGGAAGATCACAAGAGCTCAGAAGTTCGAGACCCGACTGGGCAACATAGTGACATATCCCCTCTACAAAAATTAAACAAAATTAGCTGGACATGGTAGCACATGCCCATAATCCCAGATACTCTGGTGACTGAGGTGGGAAGATCACTTAAGCCCAGCAGATCATGACAGTGAGCCATCATCATGCCACTGCACCCCAACCAGGGCAACAGACTGAGAATCTGTCTCAAAAAAAAAATTTTTTTTAATTTTTTAAAGAGTCAGGTATTTTTTTTAAGTTTATAAAGGCCAGGTACAGTGGCTCATGCCTGTAAGCCCAGCATTTGGGGAGGACAAGACTGGAGGATTGCTTAAGCCCAGCCTGGGCAACATAAAATTGTCTCTACAAAAAATTTTTTTAAAAAATAGGCCAGGTGCAGTGGCTCATGCCTGTAATCCCAACACTTTGGGAGGCCGAAGAAGGCAGATCACTTGAGGTCAAGAATTTGAGATCAACCTGGCCAACATGGTGAAACCCCATCTCTACTAAAAATACAAAAATCAGCTGGGCACGGTGGCACGCACCTGTAATCCCAGCTACTCAGGAGGCTGACGCACAAGAATTGCTTGAACCTGGGAGGCAGAGGTTGCAGCGAGCCGAGATCACACCACTGCACTACAGCCTGGGCAACAGAGCGAGACTCTGTCTCAAAAAAATATAATAATAAAATAAAATAAATAATTAGCCAGGCATGGTGCCACACATACATAGTCCCAGCTATTCAGAAGGCTGAGGTGGGAGAATTGTTTGACCCAGGAGCTCAAGGCTGCAGTGAGCTAGGACCGAGCCACTGCACTCCAATCTGGATAAGAGTGCAAAATCCTGTCTCAAAAAAACAAAAATAAAAAGATAAAAGCCGGACACGGTGGCTCACTGATGTAACCCCAGCATTCTGGGAAGCCAAGGCAGGTGGATTGACTGAGGTCAGGAGTTCAAAACCAGCCTAGCCAACATGGTGAAACCCCGACTCTACTAATAATACAAAAATTAGCTGGTTGCAGTGGCACGCGCCTGTAATCCCAGCTACTCGGGACAATGAGGCAGGAGAATCGCTTGAACTTGGGAGGCAGACGTTGCAGTGAGGCGGAGGTTACAGTGAGCCGAGATCACGCCATTGTACTCCAGCCTGGGAGACAAGAGCAAAACTCCATCTCCAAAAGATAAAAAACAAAATAAAATATAGAAGTGAGGACCCTAACCATACAAAACGATAATACTAGAAGTTTACAGTGCAAAATCATTCTTTCAATTGGGGTGGAAAACCCACACGAATTTTTTAAGTTTATAATTAGATTTAACAGTATTACAATTCTAATAGGCAAGTTAAATCAGAAACCTTGAGACAATTATAAATATTTTACAGATATTTTGGAACCCAAGTATTAAGACTATAAATAAATATTAGCCCACATCTATGAAAAATGACTCATGTTTCTTTCTAATGAATTGACCACTACATTTCTGAAGTTATGAAATGGCCAACAGACCACAGAAAGACAGTTCTTTAGGCTCCTGCTTGAAACCAACAGCTTCAGCAAACTGCTGGCCTTGATTCAGGGCCAAAGGAAAACAAAATCCTTCAATTAAGCAAAGTAGCAGAGATTCCCACTAGTCTTCAAACTAGCAAATCACAGCCTTAACAGGCAGAGTAAAAAGATACGGGTAAGGCAGTGTCTGGTCATTGGAAGAGACTGATTGGAACAACGAACATCATCCACAAAGGCCAAGCACCTCTGACTGGAACGAGTGGTATGGGCCTAAAACGGAAAAAGACAGATAAAATACACCCACGAAAGAACATATAATTATGATGAAAATAATTATATAAGAAAAGTACATCCTAAAGGCTAGAAAATTCAACATTTAACAAAAATAAATTTACCAATATTATGCAAAAGACAAACTTTAAAACCTAGTGTATAAAGAATGAGTCAACCTTAATACCAAATACACCTCTCCATATTCTAAAAGTGTGATACAGCCTAATTAAGACAAATTTTGTCTTTTACCAACAGAACTCTTTGAAATTGTAGCCTTAAGTGGAATCTCAACAAATGAAACAAATAAAATTACTCTTACTGAAACAGAGACCAAGGGTTTGAAAAACAAATTTAAGAATGATCACTTAACCCTTCTTCCTATTAACCTTACTTCCTGACATTAAATTGCTCCTACTCTACCTTCCCACCTTTTAAAACAAGATTCCCAAGCAATTTAGGCTTAACCTGTGCTTATTTCTGAACTGAAGAATATCTGAACCAAAGGACTTAGAAACTTTTCCCAACTACTCAATATGCAGATGAGAATACTGAGGCCCATAAAAGTTAACTGTGCAGACACAGAGCTGGTCAGTGGGGACTCAGACTAGAATCCATGTCTCCAGACTGGAATCCATGACTTCAAGCTAAGTGCTTTCACTACAACCCAAGTGCAAAAAAGTCAGATTTCAGATCCAGGACTGGACATAGGGAATTCAAGACCAGCCTGACAAACATGGAGAAACCCCGTCTCTACTAAAAATACAAAACTGCCAGACATGGTGGCGCCTGCCTGTAATCCCAGCTACTCGGGAGGCTGAGGCAGCAGAATCACCTGAACCTGGGAGGTGGATGCTGCGGTGAGCCAAGATCTCGCCATTGCACTCCAGCCTGGGCAACAAGGGTGAAATTCTGTCTCAAAAAAAAAAAAAACCTGGACATAATGTTTTGACAATTACTCTAACTTTGTAAATAAAGCGAACGTGGCCAGGCACAGTGGCTCACGTCTGCAATCCCAACACTTTGGGAGGCCAAGGTAGGCAGATCACGAGATCAAGGATTAGGAGACCAGCCTGGCCAACATAGTGAAACCCTGTCTCTACTAAAAATACAAAAAATTAGCCAGGCGTGTGGTGGCGGGCACCTGTAATCCCAGCTGCTCAGGAGGCTGAGGCAGGGGAATCGCTTGAAACTGGGAGGTGGAGGTTGCGATGAGCTGAGATTGCACCACTGCACTCCAGTTTAGGTGACAGTGCGAGACTCCGTCTCAAAAACATAAAAACAATAAATAAAGTGAACATATATATCTTAAAGGTATACACACAAATTACCTGTTGGGCGGCACCATCTGTGGCCAGCATTCTCCGTTCCTTCAACTGCCTATGCAGTAAGGCTTCTACTCCATAGCGCTGGCGGTATCGACGCAGACATTTTAATCGCTTTAAGTTCTCTCGTTCTTTGGCCAAAAGTCCCTCTGGGCCAGTCAGGAGACTACTGCCTAGAGTTACAAGAGTCAAGATGTTATTTGCCAAACAATCCATCAAGTTGACTTCTCCAAGTAAACAGGAAAATCTTTGGGCATAAGATAGGCAGTTTCAAAAGCAAATTAGCCCCCAATCCAAGTACCAAGACAGAAATAAATCTAATTATAGTCATGTACTACATAAACCACTTTTTAATCAATCATGGACCATATATACTACAGTGGTCCCATAAGATTATAACAAAACTGAAAAATTCTTATTGCCTAGTGACATCATAGTTCAACCCACACATTTGTGGCGATGCTGGTGGCCAAACCTACTGCACTGCCAGTTGTATAAAAGTCTAGCACAGTTTGGACATGGTGGCTCACACCTGTAATCCCAGTACTTTGGGAGCCCAAGGCGGGTGGATCACCAGATGAGGAGATTGAGACCATCCTGGCCAACATGGTGAAACCCCATCTCTACTAAAAACACAAAAATTAGCTGAGTGTGGTGGCATACGCCTGTAGTCCCAGTTACTCGGAAGGCTGAGGCAGGAGAATTGCTTGAACCCAGGAAGTGGAGGTTGCAGTGAGCTGAGATCACACCACTGCACTCCAGCCCCGCAACACAGTGAGACTACATCACAAAAAAAAAAAAAATCTAGCACATACAATTATGCACACTACATAATACTTGATAATAAACAACTATGTTACTGGTTTATGTATTTACTGTATTTATCCTTAAAATGTACTCCACTCTATTTATTTTAAAAAAAAAAAGTTAAATGTAAAACAGCCTCAGGCAGGTCTCTCAGAAAGTATTGCAGAAGACACTGTTATCATGAGATGACAGCTCGCTGCATGAGACTGTCCCTGAAGACCTTCCACTGGGACAAGATGTGGAAGCAAAAGACAGTGACACTAGGCCCGTGTAGGCCCAGGCTAATGTACGTTTGCATCTTAGTTTTTAACAAAACTTTAAAAGGTTTTTTTTTTTAATTAAACTAGAAAAGCTAATACGGATATAAAAAAATATTTTTGTACAGCTATACAGTGTGTTTGTGTTTTAAGCTAAGTGTTATTACAGAGTCCAGAAGTTTTTCTAAAAAAAATTTTTAAGTTTATAAAGGCCAGGTGCAGTGGTTCACGCCTGTAATCAATCCCAGCACTTTGGAAAGCCGAGGTAGGAAGATCACTTGAGCCCAGGAGTTCAAGACTAACCTACATAACCAACATAGCGAGACTCTGTCTCTACAAAAATTTAAAAATTAGCTGAGTGTGCTGGTGCATCTGTAGTCCTAGCTACTCAGGAGGCTGAGGCAGGATAGCTTGAGTCCAGGAGTTTAAGGCTGCAGTGAGTAAGGACCATGCTACTGCACTCCAGCCTGAGTGACACAGCAAGATTCTGTCTCTTTTTTAAAAAAAAAGCTTATAGGCCAGGCGCGGTGGCTCATGCCTGTAATCCCAGCACTTTGGGAGGCCAAGGTAGGCGGATCACTTGAGGTCAGGAGTTCTGAGACCAGCCTGGCCAACATGGCAAAACCCAATCTCTACTAAAAATTAAAAAATTAGCCGGGCATGGTGGAATGTGCCTGTAATCCCAGCTACTCGGGAGGCTGAGGTGGGAGAATTGCTTGAACCTAGGAGGCAGAGGTTGCAGTGAGCTGAGATCACGCCACTTGCACTCCAGCCTGGGCAACAGAGTAAGACTCCGTGTCCGTCTCAAATAAAAAAAAAAAAAAAAGTTTATAAACTAAAAAAGTTACAATAAGCTAAGGTTAATTTATTACTGAAGAAAAAAATTTTTTTTATAAATTTAGTACAGCTTAAGTGTACAGGACTTATAACGTCTACAGTAGTAAATAATAATGTGCTAGGCCTTCCCGTTGACTCACGACTCACCACTCACTTGCCCAAAATAACTTCTGGTCCCACAAGCTCCATTCATGCTAAGTTCCCATTTTTAAAATCTTTTATGCCATAATTTAACTGTACCTTTTCTATGTTTAGATGTGTTTAGGTACACAAATACCACTGTTACAACTGCTCACAGTATTCAGTACAGTAACATGCTTGTACAGGTTTGCAGCCTAGGTACGTTGTAGGCTATGCCACCTATGTTAGCATTACTCTATGAAGTTTGAATGACAAAAATCGCCTAACAACGTATGTATCCCCGTCATTAAGCGACACATGACTGCACTACCAAATTCACAAGTTAAACCGACAACAGCTTGTTGGAAGTGGCATAAAACTTGCCTAGAGCTTCATGTTCCACTTTGCGATTATGTAAGTACCGGCGTTTCTTCTCCTTGAGCAGATGCTGAAGTCGTTTAAACTGATCAATATACAAAGACTGCAAACGAATTAGCTTCTCACGCATAATCAGGGCCACTTCTTCTGCCGTGTAGACACCAGCATGTCTGGAATAAAACAGAATTCAGCAAAGCATAAGAAAACAATAATAATAAAACCCAAGTTTAAAAGAGTAGTAGAGATGTCAGACTAAGTTTGTTATTTAACAAGTGGTGAGATAATCACCTTAATAATAATGTTTTCGCAAAAAGAGAAAATCTCCAAGAAAGAATACTAATCTGTGATTTCCCAAAATGGGGGAAGGAGAAATGTCATATTTTTTTCCAGCTATTTGCATTACACTGAAAAGAAAGTGAACATGTGGAACACTTTAAACTTTTATTAATCTAATTAATCTACATTCTTAATGTTTTGACATGAAATCACTTACCAGTCAGGACAGCTTTAAAGTGTTAAATTCATTAACGTGTATCTCTCACATATACATATTCATATATATTGGTTTTTGTTTTTTTTTTTTTGAGATAGGGTCTCACTCTTGTCATCCAGGATAGAGTGCAGTGGTACAATCAATCACAGCTCACTACAACCTCTGCTTCCTGGGCTCAAGCAATCCTCCCATGTCAGCCTGCCAAGTAGCTGGGATTACAGGTGTGCACCACCCCACTTGGCTAATTTTTGTATTTTCTGTAGAGATGGGATTACACCATGTTGTCCAGGCTTGAACCCCTGGGTTTAAGCAAACCTCCCGCCTCAGCCTCACAAAGTGCTGGAATTAAAGGCATAAGCTACTGCATGTGGCAATATATTTTAATTAAAACACTAAAGATACCAACATCAAATAATTTTTTTTTTTTTTTTGAGACTAAGTCTTGCTGTGTCTCCCAGGCTGCAGCGCAGTGGCACAACAACCTTGGCTCACTGCAACCTCCGCTTCCCAGGTTCAAGCAATTCTCCTGTCTCAGCCTCCCAAGTAGCTGGCATTACAAGCACCTACCACCACACCCAGCTAATTTTTGTATTTTCAGTAGAGACAGGGTTTC
Source organism: Colobus angolensis palliatus (assembly GCF_000951035.1). Classification (NCBI taxonomy): domain Eukaryota; kingdom Metazoa; phylum Chordata; class Mammalia; order Primates; family Cercopithecidae; genus Colobus; species Colobus angolensis. The sequence continues at coordinate 2,444,758 of NW_012114611.1, read as the reverse complement.
TCCATGTTGGTCAGGCTGGTCTTAACTCCTGACCTCAGATCGATCTTCCAGCCTCAGCCTTCCAAAGCGCTGGGATTACAGGCATGAGCCACTGCGCCTGGCCAAAACTTGTGATTTTTTTAAAAAATATAGTCCTATATTGGAGCTCATATAGACCCTCAAATAACTAGTCAAAATGGGCTATACGCTGTCTTCAGCTAATTATCTTGACAATATTCTCAAAATTCAGTACCCTAGGTTAACCCTTAATTGCCAAAGATCTGGCACGTATCCATGTCAACTTGATTAAGCTTTGCTGCCAATTATAAACTAAAAGAACTTCGGGATCGCGCCACTGCATTCCAGCCTGGGTGACAGTGAGACTCCATCTCAAAAAAAGGAAAAAAAAAAAACTTCTAAAAATTATGCTAGTGATTAATGCGGGGAACACTGTTCCCTGGCTCTGATTTAATGCAATCAAAATTAAGAGATGAGGCCAGGTGTGGTAGCTCACGCCTGTAATCACAGCACTTTGGGAGGCTGAGGCAGGCAGATTGCTTGAGCCTGGGGGTTCAAGACCAGCCTGGGCTGTAATATGGTAAAACCCTGACAATACAAAAAATACAAAAGTTAGCTTGGCACCGTGGTGTATAGCTGTAATCCCAGATACTCAGGAGGCTGAGGTGAAAGGGTCATTTGAGCCTGGGAGTGGGAGGCTGCAGTGAGCTGAGATCGCACCACTGCACTCCAACCTGGGTGACAGAGCAAGACCATGTCTCAAAAAATAAATAAGAGAATAACTTTGAATTTTAAAAACTTTGTTTCATTCATCTTGTCTGATCATTACATAAATACAAAGAACAAGCTACATACCTTAAGTTTCATACTTTGAGTAAAAATTTTATTGAAAAGGCAAAACACATGCACTAATTTTAAGTCAAAAATTATATTTTATTACTTTTATTTATTTATTTTTTAAGAAAGAGTCTTGCTCTGTTTCCCAGGCTTCAGTGAAGTGGCACAATGTTGGCTCACTGCAACCTCTGCCTCCCAGGTTCAAGCAACTCTCGTGCCTCAGCCTCCGCAGTAGTTGGTTGGGATTGCAGGCGTGTGCTGCCACGCTCGGCTAATTTTTTTATTTTTTGTATTTTTAGTAGAGATGGGGTTTCACCATGTTGCGCAGGCTGGTCTCAAACTCCTCCTGAGTTCAGGCAATCCACCTGACAAGGCCTCCCAAAGTGCTAGGATTACAGGTGTGAGCCACTGTGACCAGCCTATGCTTTATTTTTAAAAACTAGCTTGTTAAGTCACTGAAAAACATAGAATAAATATATAAAATTAACTTTAGGACTGAAAGCAAGTAATTTCTGCCAAAATTTCTTCTAAATATAAACAAGAGCCAATATTACCTGTGTGTAAGAGGTACTTAACTATATTCTGAAGTAAAAGTGAACAGAAATTAAGAAAAATCAAAACATGGTTAATAAAACCAGCAAAGGGCCGGGCATGGAAGCTCACGCCTGTAATCCCAGCACTTTACGAGGCCAAGGTGGGTGGATCACTTGAGGTCAGGAGTTCGAGACCAGCCTGGCCAAGAGGGCGAAACCCCCCCTCTATTAAAAATACAAAAATTAATCGGGTATGGTGGCAAGCGCCTATAATCCCAGCTACTCAGGAGGCTGAGGCAGGAGAATCACTTAAACCTGGAAGGTGGAGATTACAGTGAGCCGAGATCGCTGCACTCCAGCCTGGGCGACAGAACAAGACTCTGTCTCCAAAAATAAAAAATCAAA
>NW_012114611.1:2441180-2442936 GCF_000951035.1 Colobus angolensis palliatus | reverse complement strand
TACTCAGGAGGCTGAGGCAGGAAAATAATTTGAACCCTGGAGACAGAGGTTGCAGTGAGCTGAGAACGCACCATTGCACTCCAGCCTGGGCGACAGAACAAGACTCTGTCTCCAAAAATAAAAAATCAAATAAATAAAATAAATAAACAAATTAAATACATAAAAATACATTAAAAATTAAATAAAATTAAATAAATAAAATAAAAAATAAATTAAATTAAACCAGCAAATACCAGAAATGACAAAAGCTAAGAGACTATCAGAAAATGTGAAAAGGCTTTAAAAATACATAACGGTTGGCTGGGCGCGGTGGCTCAAGCCTGTAATTCTAGCACTTTGGGAGACTCAGGCGGGCATACTGCCTGAGCTCAGGAGTTTGAGACCAGCCTGGGAAACATGGTGAAACCCCGTCTCTACTAAAATACAAAAAAAAAAAAATCAGCCGGGCGTGGCAGCGTGCGCCTGTAGTCCCAGCTACTAGGGAGGCTGACGCAGAAGAATTGCTTGAACCCAGGAGACAGAGGTTGCAGTGAGCCAAGATCGTGCCACTGTGCTCCAGCCTGGCGACAGAGCAAGAATCCATCTCAAAAATAAATACATAACGGTTTCACAAGGTGACTGAGTTACATCTTCAGAAAAATGGGTTATGCCTGCATTAACCTGTCTCTAACCTAAAATACTGAGGCCTTAAGTTAATGTAGAGTTTGTTAAAATGAAATTCACTTTTTGAATACTGAAAATGAGAAAAATAAAAATTGTTTTAAAAAATTAATTTCACTGCACCCTGTCAGAAGAGAATTTAACCAATAGCCTGGGACTGAAATGTACTAATCTGAAGTCATAACTATTAGAAATCATTTGGTGGGGGCAGTAAGCAACCTACTAAATGAATGCCTGCTGGTTCACGTAACAGATGGCTCATTTACTTAAAGATGAATGTGCCAGACTTTCAGAGCTGGACATTAAAATTATGTACTAAACCCCCTTGCTCTGGTATGCACAAATGAAAGTCAAGATTTTATTATTAAAATTCATCTTCAAAAAACAGGGTCTCACCTTATATTCTACCAAATAGTCTCTCTTATAAAGGGCATTTTCCGAATTTCTTTACTTGGAGAACAATGATGAAAATTGAATAATGTGAAATAACCTTCAGCCGAACAAGTTTTGGATGTTTATAGAGGTCATATGATACAATTATTATTAAAAAAGAGAAAAGAAGACTTAACAATTACCTTTAGGATAAAACTTCGTTAAGTATTAGATGTTGTAGACAAGCTTTTATTTTTTCTGTGTGCGTGAGACAGGGTCTCCCTCTGTTGCCCAGGCTGGAATGCAGTGGCACGATCACAGAGCCTCGACCTCCCAGGCTCAAGTGATCCTCCCACCTGAGCCTCTCAAGTAGCTAAGACTACAGACCACGTGCACTACCATGTATGGCTAATTTTTAAATATTTGGTAGAGACAGGGTCTCCCTATGTTGTCGAGGCTAATCTCGAACTCCTGGGCTCAGGCAATCCTACCACCTCGACTTCCCAAAGTGCTAGGATCACTGGGCACGGTGGCTCGTCTCTGTAATCCCAGCACTTTGGGAGGCCGAGGTGGGCGGATCACCTCAGGTCAGGAGTTCGAGACCAGCCTGCCAATATGGAGAAACCCTCTCTCTACCAAAAACACAAAAATCAGCTGGGCATAGTGGCAGGCACCTGAAATCCCAGCTACTCAGGAGGCTGAGGCAGGAAAATAATTTGAACCC
>NW_012114611.1:2434256-2438565 GCF_000951035.1 Colobus angolensis palliatus | reverse complement strand
AAAAAAAAAAAAAAAAAATCCACACACTAAAAACACTAAATGTTTGAGGTGATGAATATGCTAATTACCCTGATTTGATCATGACACAAGGTTTATAAGTATGCAAACATCACACTGTACCCCATAAATATGTAAAATTGTCAATTTAAAACAATATAAAACTTTTAAAAACTTATAATTCCATAAACATGACATTTTGCAGAAGTATTCAACTACAATCACATTATTTCTGAGGTTTAGGCCAAGCACCCATTCACAACCACTTTCTCTTCTCTAAACTGGTGTGACCATTTCTCAATCCACCTCCCACACTCCCATGTCTAAATTTCCTGTTTTCTCCCCTATACTTTCTCATATGTAGAATGTGGTGTTCAAACTTTTTCTAAATTACAAGACTTCTAAAAAAGAACCATCCTGCCTTGAAGCAAGATGACAACAAACCATGCCACTTCTATATACAGAATCTCTTACTGCTGACAATTGGCTGTCTTCAACCCTCCTAGGTTATTAATTTATTAACAGCATGCAGCGCCACATTTCACATACTAACTACATTTCAAATGCCTTATGTGGAGTTACAACTTACTTTAAGGGATCTTCTTGATCACTGTCTATGCTATCAGCTTCACTGTCAGGGTCACCTCTCCATGTCTGATCCACAGTAATGGGTTCCTGCTCCCCATCACTCCAGCTGTCTTCATCTGAGGCAAGGAAGGGAGAGCAGCCATTAAGACTTCCCACCTCTGTAACTCCACCACACAAAACTAGATTACTTATCAACCCAAACCTTGAAATTAAAAAAAAAAAAAAAAAACTTTGTACAAAGGTACTGGCAAATAAAAACGCTTTAAGAAAATACAACCCAAGTAAGATTACTTACAACATAAATGAGTAAACCATGCCCTCTCAAACAGAAAAATCAACTTAAAATTATTGTTTCCTGAAATTACCTAACAAAGCTGCTGAGCATTAAAAAAGCAATGAAAGAAATGGTCACCAACTCAGGAGAGTAAACCTAGGCAAACACTACTTCCAATTCAAAAGAACTGGTAAACAACAAAGCAATCCCGGAATTCTCAACAAATTCCTGATGAATTAACAATATTGTCAAATAGTTCAAGGCATTGTGCTAACTTAAAATAGTTCCCCCTTAACTTTCTTCCTCCTTTTTCATTCCAGGAGAGAAGATCCTTACCTAGTATTCGGCTGGCTTCACTGCGACTACTTTCTGGAGTCTGAGACCCCAGCTCCGTCTTAGCATATGAGCTGAGCTGGCACAGGAGTGTTTCACCCATAGGCCCTGGGTTGGTCTTCTTCATTTGAGCATGAAGTGCCAGGGCATTCCTACGGACATGTTCAGCACAGAAGGACACCCTAAAGAGACAAAACATTAATATTTTATAAGTCCCTTCTTGAAAGCATTCAGTAATTTTCATAGTCCCTAATCTTTAAATCATTTTCAGGGAATTAAAATGACTATTACATTCATTTCTAAAAATGCAAGTCAGAGGAATTTAACTGGCCCAAGGTCAACTAATTGACTTGTTATTAAAGGAAAATAACAGGCCGGATGAAGTGGTTCACCCCTGTAATCCCAGCACTTTGGAGGGCTGAGGCAAGGGATTGGGTCTTGCTCTGTGGCCCAGACTAAAGTGTAGTCATGCAATCATAGCTCACCGTAGCCTTAAACTGCTTGGTTCAAGTGATCCTCCTGCCTCAGCTTCAAAATAGCTAGAACTATAGGCATGCACCACTGTGCCGGCAAATTCTTTTTAGTTTTTTGTAGAAACAAAGTCTACGTTGCCAAGTCTGGTCTGGAACTCCCAGGCTCAAGTGATCCTCCCATCTCAGCCTCCCAAGTAGCTGGGACTACATGCCCAAGACACTATGCCCAGTGAATTTTTTAATCTTTTGTAGAGACGTGGTCTCACTGTATTGCTCGGGTTGGTCTCCAACTCCTGGCCTCAAGTGATGCTCCTGCTGTGGCCTCCCAAAGTACTGGGATTACAGGCATGAGCCACTGTGACCATCCAGTGACACAATTTTAAAACTACAAGATATGTACAAAATTATCTAGTCAGGTTATGTTTTTGCATAGATACCTTTGCATACATGATGAAAACTATGAACCCTCTTACCGAAGAATTCACACATATACAACTTTGCATGTTATTTAACAAATTCATGGACAGCCAAATAGAGCCACACACCCCTCCATTAAGAATAATTTTAGGGGCTGGGTGCCGTGGCTCACACCAGTAATCCCAACACTCTGGAAGGCCGAGGCGGATGGATCACCTGAGGTCACAGGAGTTCAAAACCAGCCTGGCCAACATGGTGAAAACCCGTCTCTACCAAAAAGTACAAAAATTAGCCGGGCGTGGTGGCGCACGCCTTAAGTCCCAGCTACTTGGCAGGCAGGAGAATCACTTGAACCTGGGAGGCGGAGGTTGCAGTGAGCCGAGATCACCACTGCACTCCAGCCTGGGGAATAAAGGGAGACTCTGTCTCAAAAAGAAAGAAAAAAGATTAATTTTAGGGCCGGGCGCGGTGGTTCACGCCTGTAATCCCAGCACTGTGGGAGACCGAGATGGGAGGACACCTTGAGGCTAGGAATTTGAGACCAGCCTGGTTAAAACAGCAAGACCCCATCTCTCTTAAAAAAAAAAAAAAAAGTAATTTAGAATATGCCTTTATTTTACTACAGATAAGGGAAAAGAACCAAAGAGGTGAACTACGTAATCCAATTCAAGGGTCCTTCCAGTCTTCACCGTTTTTTCAATTTTCCAAGGATACAACCATAACCCCAAATTTACAAGGACATGATCTCAAACCCAGCAGCTATGCTGAAGCCCACATCATATCACACACCCCCTCGCTTTAAGACAAACGACATATATATCTATACATACATACCCATCTTTCTTCTCTGGCTTTGGGGCAGCATTGGGACATCTTTTCCCATTCTTCGTCGATATATAACTACACTGCTTAAAGGGTGCATTCTTGTCTTCAAGGATATGCTTAATGCAAAACTCCTGCCCCTCCAGACGAGGCTGAGAGCATGGACGATGAGTGAATGCACAAGACAGAGGTTCCTGAGACCTGGGCACTGGAGTGATCCTCCCCCGATTGGTTGGCAGGACGTGAATCCGAATCCTGTTCATAACCAAAACCTGCGGGGTCAAAACAAAAATCAGAAAGCCTTTACCCTTCCCGAAAATTCCTGCTCCACCGTATCTGGACAGATCGCGCGGGCAGTTTCCAAAAGAGAGGCAGAAGTCGGCCCCGTAAGGTACGCTCCGTAACTGCCCGCCGCCCTCCCCAGGTCTCCACAGGCATTTGTGGCTTTCCCTCTAGCGTGTCCCTCCATGCCCGGCCCCACCCCGAACCCCACCACGCTGAATGTATCTTCAGGACTCGCACAGCTGCAGCATGAAGGGAAGCGACAACGCCAGGCCCACGCGACGGCCACGCCGCCTCCCTGCACGCCGCCTTTGTCCCGGCCTGCCTCAGAGCACACGACTGGGCCCGGCCTCGGAAGTCCATGCGAGCGCCATTTTGTCCTACTCTGGTCACCGGAGATCCTGGCTCCTGGAAGCCTGTAGGAAGGAGACTGACTCTGACACTGCTCTGAGGCGAAGTAGCAGCTCTGAGTTGACAAAAAGGGCGAAATAGCAGCCCAACTACAAGAGCTTAGAGCAAGGAACACCGCCGTCTTACCTCAGGTGCTGCGCTGCGCCGCGCCGCGCTCTGCCGCGCCTCTAGCCCTCCTCCGGTGGCGGCCGCGGCTCCTAGATTGGCCTCGCTCCTTCCCGGACTCCTGGCTACTGATTGGCTACCGCTCCTATGACGGGGTGTCGCCATTGGCCCAGGCCCACTAACCTATCGTGTCTGGAAGGGCGGAGCGCTGAGAAAATGCGCGGCTGGGGTGGCTACGCCTGTCAGCAGCTCCGCCCCGAGGAGTGTGAGCTGGGGAAGGGGGCGGAGAGCGGGCTGCGGGGCGGGTTGCCAGCTAGCGATATTTTTCCAACTTGCAGCGTAGGCTCGTTTTCTGGCTCCTTTTGGACCCTCAGTCTGTGGTCCTTGGCTGCTGTTCCCTCACCACTGTACACAGCTAGCATAAAATCAGACAAGCCGGGCGCGGTGGCTCACGCCTGTAATCCCAGCACTTTGAGAGGCTGAGGCGGGCGGATCACCGGAGGTCGGGAGCTCGAGACCAGCCTGACCAACATGGAGAAACCCCGTCTCTACTAAAAATACAAAATTAGCCGGGCGTGGTGGTGCATGCCTGTAATCCCAGCTACTC
>NW_012114611.1:2429094-2432811 GCF_000951035.1 Colobus angolensis palliatus | reverse complement strand
CTGTAATCCCAGCACTTCAAGAAGCTGAGGTGGGAAGATAGCCTGGGCAATATGGGGAAGGAAAGAAGGAAGGAAGGAAGGGAGGGAGGAAGGGAAGGAGGAAGGAGGGAGGAAGGGAGGGAGGGAGGGAAGGAAGGAAGGAAGGGAGGGAGGGAGGGAGGATCTTAAAAAAAAAAAAAAAAAAGCTTGAGAGTTGTGCTGTTTCCAGACACCAGAGCAGCCCTAGAAGAAGACCTGAAATTCATTCATTCAACAAATATTTATTGAGCACCTAAGTGCCAGGAGAGAACAAGGAAGATAACCCTGCTCTCTTGGAGTGAACATTCTAGGATAGTTTGGGATTACGGATGCAATACAAACATAATATTAATAACAATGATTTATATACATAAGCAAACAGACCAACCCTCAGGAGTACAAAAAAAGATGTTTTGTTACAAACACCCTATAATTAAAAAATAGCCAGAGGCAGTCATGTCACAGAAAATTTGGGAATCCGAATCTGCAACCAAATGTAGTAATATCAAAAAGCAACATTAAAACTACTGTAGTGAACAATATGAAGAGACACAGGAATAGATGGGGAAGAAACAAAGACTTTCTTTTAATGAATTTACTGAAGGTCTTAGTTGAAAAAAGAATCCTTCTTGTAAGTCCAAGACAGACAAAACATTACTATTTAGAACCACTTCCTTTTTTTTTTTTTTTCTTGTTTTTTTTCTTGTGACAGAGTCTTGCTCTGTCACCCAGGCTGGGGTGCAGTGGCATAATCTCCGCTCACTGCAACCTCCGCCTCCCGGGTTCAAGTGATTCTTCTTTCTCAGCCTCCCCCGAGTAACTGGGACAACAGGTGTGCGCCACCACGCCCGGCTAATTTTTTTATATTTTTAGTGGAGACGGGGTTTCACCATATTGGCCAGGCTTGTCTCGAACTCCTGACCTCGTGATCTGCCCACCTCGGGCTCCAAAAGTGCTGGGATTACAGGCGTGAGCCACTGCGCCCCGCCTAGAACCACTTCTAAGTGAAAGGAGGGAGCAGATACTAAAAGCTCAAGGTGTCAGCAAATTCTTTGTTCTGTTTAACAAAGTAGATGGCTTTTCTTCTTCTTCTTTTTGAGATGGAGTCTCCTCTGTCTCCCAGGCTGGAGGTAGATGGCTATTTTTAATTCACTGAACACTTTGTAGCTATTGAAGAGGTTAAAGTAGACCAGAAGCTATTTATAAATAGGGATTAGGAAACGAGTTTGGGGGGCTAATCCTAGAGAAAAGTGAGAGAAAAAAAAAGATGAAAGCGGCTGGGCACGGTGGCTCACGCCTATAATCACAGCACTTTGAAAGTCCGAGGCGGGTGGATCACCTGAGGCCAAGAGTTCAAGACCAGCCTGGCCAACATGGTGAAATCCCATCTCTGCTAAAAGTACAAAACTAGCCAGGTGTGGTGGCATGTGCCTTAATCCCAGCTACTTGGGAGGCTGAGCAGGAGAATCACTTGAACCCAGGAGGCAGAGGATGCAGTGAGCCAAGATTGTGCCACTGCACTCCAGTCTAGGTGACAGAGCAAGACTGTCTCAAAAAAAAAAAAAAGTTATCAAAGACCTTCTCGTTGCTAATTCTAATGAAGTTTTCAGGCCTCATCTTATTAGACCACTTTGCAATATTTGACACACTTGGCCACTCCTCCTCCTTAGAACTCCATACTCTTTCTAGATCTCCATACTCTTCCTAGTTGCCCATCTACATCATAGTCACCCACTCTCTGTCTCGTTTCTCTCTTTTCCCCAATTCTAAACACTGAACATTTCTATTTTCTACTACTACTCCCTTACTTATCTCACTCTGTTTCATCCCATTCATAAACTGGTATCTCCCAAATGTGTATATCCAGCCTGGACCCCTCCTTTGAACTTGACTCTCATCTGTCCAGTAGGCATCTCCACTTGGATGTCTAATTGGCATTTCAAATTTAATGTTAAAGCCAACCTCCCGCTACTCCTGTAGTCATCTCTACCTCAGTATATGACAACCCCAACCTTCCCGTTGGTCAGGACAAACACTGGGAGTTATCCTTGACTTCCTTCTCTTCTATCTAATAGAAAAATCCTATTAGCTCCATCTTCAAGATATATCACTTCTCAGCCGAGCGAGGTGGCTCACACCTGTAATCCCAGTACTTTGGGAGGCTGAGGCGAGTGGATCACCTGAGGTCAGGAGCTCAAGATCAGCCTGGCCAACATGGCGAAACCCTGTGTCTACTAAAAATACAAAATTAGCTGGGTGTGGTGGTGCATGCCTGTAATCCCAGCTACTTGGGAGGCTGAGGCAGGAGAATCGCTTGAATCTGGGAGGCGGAGGTTGCAGTGAGCCGAGATCGCGCCATTCCATTTCAGCCTGGGCAACAAGAGCAAAACTCCATCTCAAAATCTCAAAGAAAAAAAAAAAAAGATATATCACTTCTCATTACCTTGGGTACTTCCAACCTGTCCAAGCTGCCCTCATCTCTTAAATTGTTGTGAGAGCTCCTTGCCCTTGACTCCTATAATCTATTTTCAACACAGCAGCCCAAATGAACATTTTAAAACCTAAGTTGGATGTGACTTCTTCTCAAAACTTTCCAATAGTGTCTGTTCCATTCACTCAGTCTTCATACAAGGTCCTGTTGTATTTGGCTTTCTATTGCCTCTCTAACCTCATATCCTGCTACTCTCCCCTCTCCAATACCCCCTCCCCACTCATTCCTATACCAGCTACACTGGCTTCCTTGCTATTTTTCAAACATATCAGCATATTCTCACCTCAGAACCTTTGACGCCTCACATTTCCTGGAATGATCTTATCCTAGTTATTCCCATGACTTGCTGTCACCTCCTTCAGGTCTTCTCTAAAGGTCATGAGGCTTCTGGTCATGAAGCCTTCCCTAGCCACTTTTTTTCCAATTCCAACAGCCCTACTTACCTACACACACACATGCACACACACATTCCTAGGTCCTATTTTCTGCTTTAGTCCCAAAGTGCTTATTATGGCCAGGTGCAGTGGCTCACACCTAAAATCCCAACAAGTGTAGGAGACCCAGGTGGGCAGATCACTTAAGCTCAGGAGTTCAAGACCAGCCTGGGCAACATTGGATGACCCCATCTCTAAAAAAAAATAGCCAGGTGTGGTGGTGCACACCTGTAGTCTTAGTTACTCAGGAGGCTGAGATGGGAGGATCACTTGAGCCTAGGGAGATCAAGGATGCAGTGAGCCATTATCTTGCCACTGCACTCTGACCTGGGAGACAGTGAGACTGTTTCAAAAAGAAAAAAAAAATTTTAAGTACTTATCACCACCTAACATACTGTTTTACTTATTTGTAAATTCTTTGAAGGCAGAATGTCTGCTTACTGCCATATTCCCATTAGTAAACAGTCCACAGCACTTAGTAGGAAGTTTTTTTTTTCTTTTTTTCCCGAGACTGGGTATAAATCTATAGCCCCACAGGAGTGCAATGGTGCAATCATGGCTCACTGCAGCCTTCAACTGCTGGGCTCAAACAATCCTCCCTCCTCAGCCTCCCTAGTAGCTGGGACTATACACTACTGTGCCTGGCTAATTTGTGTGTGCAGAGATGAGGTCTCACTTTGTTGCTCAGGTTGGTCTTGAACTCCTGGCCTCAAGCAATCCTCCCACCTCAGCCTCCCAAAGTGCTGGGAAGTAGGTAGTATTTTCTTTTTTTTT
>NW_012114611.1:2418923-2428724 GCF_000951035.1 Colobus angolensis palliatus | reverse complement strand
CAGGATGGTCTCGATCTCCTGACCTCGTGATCTGCCCGTCTCGGCCTCCCAAAGTGCTGGGATTACAGGCTTGAGCCACCGCGCCCGGCCAGGTAGTATTTTCTAAAGGAATGAATGAAAAGCAGGGGAGTGCTTCAAACCACACCAGAATTCCTGAACTGTTGGCATCTTCCTAAACTGTCAGCAACTTCTGCAAAGATTTCCGATTTCATAGTTTTTTCAGGAGAGGTATACATACTGTTTGTAAAATTAGCTACTTTATTTTAAAAAACTGGAGAAGAAACGACTCAAGTGACTTTTCAAAAGTATCATTATTTTTTTCCTTTTAAAGCTTTCAAACTATATCTATTACTAACTTTGTGTAGTAAGTATGGAGTACTTTAGCATAAAAGTTATTTTCAGTGTGTAATTTACAAGAGTTACCTTGTAAATGTGGTCTTATTATGTCTCAGGATGAGTATTCACTATCAATTTTTCCAGGCACTACCAAGAATGTTTTTTTCTTCAAAGTTTTTCTTCCAGATACAATGCTATGTCTTTACTAACATGTCAGGCTTTTCAAAGAACCACATATACAATTATGAATCATGTTGATAATGCTTGCAAGATAAGCAGTACATGCGTACACGCTGCCATCATCTGTTAGTGCTGTAATTTTTTTGTGTACAAGTTACTCTTCCAGGTATTCATGTAACAATATAGAGTGAGGGTTTTTTTCTTCCCTTTGACTACAACATACTTCATACTACTGGGTTTACTGATCAACAAATCTTGGGTCTTTCCAATGGACTCAATTCCCACAAGATCTTCCACAATAAGAAAACATACTAATATCAAAACTGAAACAAAATTGTAAACATATCAATAAAATTACAGTTATAGACTAAGGACTAGGCTGGGCGCGGTGGCTCACGCCTGTAATCCCAGCACTTTGGGAGGCCGAGGTGGGCAGATCACCTGAGGTCAAGAGTTCAAGACCAGCCTGGCCAACACAGTGAAATCCTGTCTCTACTAAAAATACAAAAATTAGCTGGGCGTAGTGGTGGGCGCCTGTAATTCCAGCAACTCAGGAGGCTGAGGCAGAAGAATCGCTTGAACTCGGGAAGCAGAGGTTGCAGTGAGCCAAGATCACACCACCGTACTCTCCAGCCTGGGCGACAGAGCTAGACTCCGTCTCAAAAACAAACAAACAAACAAACAAAAAGACTAAGGACTAATTTGAGGACAGTACACATAAACAATCAAATGAGTGTTTTACCATTAACATTTATTGAGGGGATGGATAAATACAGATTGAGAAACATACTTGACAGCAAGATATCAAACTGATAGCCAGACTATAAAATGTATACATCCTTTTTAAATTTTTTGAATTTTTTACAAACAGCCCTTACTATAATGGTCACTTACATCCTATCATTCACATAACAGCAGTAGATATCCCAGGGGTAGCATCCAGAGCTGAGGTGCCCCAAGGAAGACAGAGGCAATGGCAGAATAATATGCTGAGAAAGGACTCTTAAGAGCAATACAAAGAGAACAGACAAAAATCTCACCACAAAATTGTACCTGAGTGACATAGATTGGTAAAGTGTTTTACTTTTTTTTTTCTTTTTGCTCTTTGGTCTGACAAGAAAACAGTTTTAGGTGTGTGAAGTAGGGTGGGGAAAAAGGTCAGTTTCAAATTCAGTAACATATGGTAACACTAAGTTAGGCTGCTGCATTCTTTTCTTTGGGTACTTAAGCCAGCCAGCACTTCCACTTTGTAACCAATTACATTACGATCAATCAACAACTAATCAGTTAGTTCCTCAGCTTCAGCTGAAGAGTTCCTGATTACCTGATGAAGGACATACTTGCTCTGGCTTCAATTAGCATGCTGTCAAGCATCCCTCTCCATGCTTAACATGGCAACACAAAACGCAAGAGTCCTCCTCTTTTTTTCATTAGCCATGAATACACACTCATAAAGGGGAAGAGTAGACACTACTTTTAGTAAATGTCCTTTTTCTTTACCTCCCTTTTCCAATGCCAAGTTCATATGAAAAACTTTAGACACATTAAAATGGAGAACTCTCCCACTCAAAAAATAAGTCTCATTCCAGACTACTCTTGATCAGGCAAGATTACTGTACTGTGCTTGTTTGAAACTCACATCCACGGAGGGATAAAAAGACAAAATAAAACCTGACAGTGTGATACAATATGAAAATCTCCTAAACCATCAGGAGCAAACACTCAGTTAAAAGCTGGGTGTTAACAAGCAGCAACTCAAGAAACTTGGGGAGGTATCAAAGTCACTGAAAGCTTACTGGAACCTCGGAGGGCTGTTTCTCATCATTTGATGAGTTGCATAGACTGCTTAAATTCTCCCAAGACCAAAAGAATAAAATTTGTATTCCAACTTCAAGATGTTCTAGATTCTCTCTTTTCCTAGTATTAGTATCAAAATAACTCATAAACAAAAAAAATTGTAAATATTAATCAGTTCCCAAAATAACAGAAACACAGATATGTTTAAAATCCAACCATACTGGGATAGACAGGGCCCCTCTACAATTGCCTTTACCTAGAAGCCATGTATGTGGAGGAGTATGCATTTCAATATGGAGAATTAAGTAGCAGAGGTTTAAGATAACTCAGCAGTGATGTCACCATGATTTTATTTCCATATCCTAATCCATTGCTGTTTGCAACTGGAGATTTAAAATTTTTCTGTCAACACTGGTAAAGCCAATAATACTGAACTATGTAATATACACTAAATCAAAACACTAAAATCATTTTTAAAAACGAAGAAGAAGTTGAGGCTGTCTGATATGGACATACACTGATTCATGAATGGCAAGACTAGACTAACACCTAAGTATTTTCTAAACTCAAAAGCATAACTGATACTTCAGAAGACCAATTTGGATCGATGCTTCACTTCAGTTCAGCTAACAGCAACACAGGTATCTGATTAAAAGCCTTAAGGACAATCCACAGGTATTTGTTTTTGCCAACACCAGTATAGCAAAATTTTAGAAATGAGATTTACAGAAGCCGAGGCTCCAGGCCTACTTATCACCATCACTTATTTTTGACAGTCTAGGTTAAATGAAGAAACGAAAAGCCATGTTTACCAGACTTTGGATGTATAAATCTCATTTCTCACCCTTTGAAGGTACAAGGATAGGAAAGACACATAGAGCTCAGAAACCACACAGCCCTTAAAAACCTTAAGTTTATGGAATTTGGACAATACACATGCTAGTTGACAGGCACATCTGTTAACCCAAAAACAAAGCAGCAGCTTCATGCAGAGCCCACAAAGAGCTTCATGACATATGCATAGGTCTAAAAACAGACATTGTATGTATCTTAAGACAGTACCAGGAGGCATTAACACAGAAAGGTCTCTAAACTGACCTATGTCAGCAATGATCTACTAGTGCAAAGGCCAGACTACACATCACAAAGCAACTCTTAGGCCCTAGTAAGCACTTTTTTCTAGTTCACTCCTGACAAAGTTCTAAGGAACTTTACTACAGTATGGCCATGGAGAACTGCTATGAGGCCAAATTATTATGTGCCTCTGTAGTAAAGGAGTGCACGTGATTAGGAAATATGTGACATTTGATGAGAGTAACTAAAAGCTGGAAAAGACATTTTTCAAAATCAAACCAGTGATCATCAATTCCACAAAGATACAGATGGAGACTAAATGGCACATTCCCTTTTGGAAACAGACTCCACCAAACAAAATCTAAATAAATAGAAGCCCTAAATGTACTAAACCACAACTATGTATCTACCAATTATCTAACACAACACAGAAAATATCAAGGGGAAAGAGGAAAATGTCACCTATAAAGTGAAGTGACACTCCAAGTCAAGAAGTATTAATGATTTACAGGTCGACAGAGAGCTCCTCATTTTATACCCAGCAATGGCAGGAACTCTAGACAGTTTAAATATGCAAGATGCAGGGTACTAATCCACCGCCAGTTAACGTTTACTCCTGCCTACAAATTCCTTTCTATATTAGGCCAGTACATCATCAATTCCAACAGCCACAATTTTCTTCCCAACCTGTTCCTGGCAAGTAGCAGCACAAGTACAACTCCTGTCTCCCTATGACTTCCAAATGAAAAATAATTCAACCTCTCCCTAAAAAATACTTGGCATGAAGGAAGCTGCAATCAAATCACAAAGACAAACTCAAATTGCACCATCCTTTCCAGAGCAAAAAAAATGCAATGAAGATCAAATACCCCATTAAAAGATCTCTGGCTAGGTAGTTTTTAGTACTTAGACAGCTAACTTAGAATTCTTTCTAGCCAAGATTTTCTGAAAGATTTCTTTATCAAAAATGTTCACTCCTAATATCTGGGATAATCAAGCCTCCATAACAACAGGACTCTTGACCTATTTTTATAAAGGACTCAGAAATCTTAAGAACCTCTATCAAGAATCTAAAGCTACCAAAGATGAACAATCTAAACATAATAGTATCCATTGGCTAGGCTTTGCTCATTTTCATGGCACCAGTACTGTTAAATTCACAAGCTCCAAACTCAAGTCATATAGGCTGCAAAAACTTGAGGATGCAGCTGTTTCCCTTCAGATATACAGATAAAAGCATGTCTTACATGTATAATGTAATTTTTAAAACAATGTTCTGAAACTTCCAAATCACAATTTCATTGTTTTTAGTATCCTCTAGCTTCTCCCATATGGTTTGGGCTTTCACAGGCAGGATATACATAGCACATTCCCCATCTCTTACAGACCTTAAGACTGCTCTCATTTGAACACTTTCCCAAAGCCTCACTTGAAAAAAAGACACACCCAATTCTGTAGGGCAGAAGCTGGCCTTGTTCACCAACCCTCTTCCTCAACCCCATCTGTTTTGCACAAAAACAAAAAAGCGAGTAAAAAGGAAGTTCTCATAATGAAGTTAAAAGTCAGGGTATTGGCTGTACTTGCCCAAATTATAAATTAGAGGGCTACTACTTAATTATAACATAAAGAAAGGGAAAAAAACCATGTCAAATACATGCCTCTTCCTTTATGTTCTCAAGGCCAACCATGTTTTTCTCTAGTAGACTGTTGGAAAATGAAAATGGTAAGGAACAGGGAGGGAAAGATAAAACATGATTTTTAAACACACACACTTAAAAACACACATACCCACACTTACATACACACTTAAAAGTCTGAACACTTGGAGTGGCCTGAGCCTATTTCAGAACTCCTAGCCAAAAACCTACCCTCCCACCCACCCTCACACATTCCCACCCTCCAATCCCACCCACCAGGAGTCACTGCTATGTATCACATACACACAGCAAAATCCCTATCCCCTTCCCGATCATATAAAAAAACTAAACAGATAACTTACTTTCTTTAAATTATTTTTTTAAGTCTATTAAAAGATTTTGACGTTTAAATACTTCCTCTCTTCTGATATATTAAACACCAAAAGGATTCACAATTGTCTGATACAACAAACCCTCCATTTTTCGGCTCTGGCAAGAAGAGGGAAGATATCAACTCCAATCAACCTAATTAGATGGTGGAGAGGCCAAGAATTCAGAAAGTGTCCTTAATCCTTCACAGCTTCAACACCTAATACCAGTAAAAACTGTAAGAAAATAGTTAAATGCATGAGACAGCAGATATAATAGCCAACGCCTTCTACCACCCTCCTAACTATGTCTCAATATCAATTTATTCCCTAGTCCAAGAAGGATGACATATTTCATAAGTAATTTTCTTAGTTCAAAAAAAAAAAGAAAAAGTATGTGGTTTTTTAAAGAAGTTTTTTTTCTCCTCTTCTTTTTCTTTTTTCACTTAGGAAGAGGTGGAAGTGGTGGTGGAGGTTCTGAGGGCAGAGGTGGTGGTGGCCGGGGTTTGTCTGTATTGCCGGATCTTGAGGAGATTCCACCAGCCCGAGGATTCAGATATTCGCTGTAAGGACGAACAAATTCAAATGCAGTGGGCTGAGTGGGCTGAACACCCTGGGCACTGAGCAGGGAGTGAAGCATATTCACAGTATCTTGATAGTCTATGGTCTGGGTCGTGTTGTGACCATTGGCCCCAGTGGGCCCTTTATCCAGTTTCGAATAAGGGACTCGATTTTTACAGCTGGGCTGTGAAAAGGAAAGCCCACTTGTGTCTGAGCTATGCCCAGGCATCTGAGCCATTGTAGGAAGTGAAGGGAAGGAGAAATTTAGGGAAGAGGATTTAGTACTCTTGGCAATCTTGGCTGGATGATCAAACACGGCCCCTCCAGTCTCTTCAGAGGGTCCCCTTTTACGAGTAGAACTGGAAGAGGAAAAAGAACTAGACAAGCTATAAGTTTTATGTGCTAAGTTGCTTGTCTGGCTACTATGTTTTGGATCACCTGGACGTTTGTTCCCAGTACCAACTGGAAGTTGGGAGTGAGAGTGTTTGTGTGAGTGGTGATTATGATGATGATGATGATTAGATGGGTGAGTCTTGTGCTTTTCTTTGTACTCTCGGCTCTTTGTAACACTGTCCTCTACAGAATTGTGCTTATCAGCTGCAGCATGGACTTTTATGCGCATTTTTATCTCCTCTGGTTTTGAAGAGGCAGCTTTATCTCCACCTGCCACTGGGATTCTCATTTTGAAAGCTGTTTTGTCAGCCTTTTCCAGAAAAGGCCGCTCAGGGTTTTCTGAACCCTCTATGGGCATTTTTAGAATGACTGAAGAATGGCTATCATGATGAGAAAGGAGATTCTGGGCAGCATATGCATATTGTGACTTCACATTGGCTTCCATGTTCTCCAATTGTCTCTTCTGGGCAGCCAACTCTTCTGCATGCTTTGCGCGGTATTCTTTCAGTGACACTTTAGCTGACGGCACACTCTTACTACTCTGCTTCTGGGAAATAAATGTATTTGAACCATCCTGTGGTAAGGAATGATCAACTCCTGTAAGTGCTAAATTCTCACTAGTCCGATGACCCTGAGTAGGTTCTAGTTTGAAAGAAGGTTGGGAGGACAGCCAACGCTTGCCCGGCAACATCTCCACACTGGTTAAGTTGCTGGATGACTCTTCAGAGACCGGGAGGGAAGGCACTGCACTTGTGGTAGAAGAGGTTGACATGCTCATTAAACCTGCAATGGTTGTGTCTGAAGAGCTCTGAGAAATCATATTGAGGATTGTCTGCTCTGAAGTCTTTTCATCTGTTCCTCGGTCATCTGCTTTTGTTTTCTTGGCAGCCTCACATGCCTGGAATGAAGCAAATAGCATCTCTTTACTTAGGTAATTTACTAAATAAAAAAACATTGAGATGAGTAGATTGTACTTGCAGCAACACTGGAAGTTCTGGATAGGCCACAGGCAGGAGGCTATCCTAACATGAAATCCAATAAATATTACCATCAAGAGAAGATTTTAAAACCTTCAATTAAGAATCACAGCAATCTATCCACATGTTACAAAGTAATAACAACAAAGACTCTATGCTTATCTAAAATTCATACATGAACATCCATGCCTTCTGCTTATGATTATAGTTAGTCCATAGCTGAATTCTAGAAATTTTGGTGAGGTTTTATGCTAAAGTAAAAGATGACTATGTGCTCTCAAGCGTACTTCTTTTTTGTTGTTGCTGTTGTTTTTTGTTTGTTTGTTTGTTTGAGACAGAGTCTCACTCTGTCACCAAGGCTGGAGTGCAGTGGCACAATCTCGGTTCACTGCAACCTCAATGTCCTGAGTTCAAGCGATTCTCCTGTCTCAGCCTCCCGAGTAGCTGGAACTACAGGCATGCATCACCATGCCTGGCTAATTTTTGTATTTTTAATAGAGATGAGGTTTCACCATGTTGGCCAGGCTGGTCTCGAACTCCTGACCTCAGTTGATCCGCCAGCCTTGGCCTACCAAAGTGCTGGGACTATAGGCGTGAGCCACCATGTCCGGCCTCTCAAGCCTACTTCTAATCTCAGGCTTCTAAGAGGCAAACTCACTCTCTGCCACTCACTCAACTCAGGAGAATGAAATTAACTTTATCTGTCTGGATTTATGAGAAAATAATGGAAACATCTGAAAACAAGCTTTATATCTGAACAAAAAAAGGAATGATTCCATTATTCCTAAGACTTTGACAAATATTTGAAATACAACTTTAGACTACAACCTATATAAAAACAAAATTCTAAAATCCATTTTATAAGTAGGTAATGTCAAAGACAAAATTATGATACCAGCTCTACCCTTGTAATTCTCTATCTTGCCTCTACCAGAAGCCAATACTCAGAGAAGCCATGTTTTTTCCCTACCAGTTTCCACACAGAAAATACTCAACCAGTGTTACTGCCCAAATGATCATATCACAAGAGTTACACAATGAAAAGCAAATCCTGCTATCCCAGAGACATTGACTTCTACAACAGTATCCAAGGTATGAAGTGGAAGTCATGATGATTACTGTTTAACTATAAAAAGGGAAATTCCAAACATAAGGTACATATTCAATACTGGTATATTCACTGTTGCAGTCAAAAGAAATTGATTTTGTCCACAAGCTGACAGTAATATTCTTACCCTCCAATTCCAAATGCGTTTGAGCCTGTTGGGAGTTTTCTCCAAAATCTGTAGAAACTCATGTGTCAGTTCTACAAATAAAACAGAACATTCAAGAAAGACTGAGAGAAACAGAAATAATGAAACAAGAATAACCTCAACTACTAACTAACTGTTTTCATCTGAATCAAGTCACCTTTGGCCAGGTATGTGACAGATCGACAGCAAGTGCTTTTCTTTTTTTTTTTTTTTGAGGCGGAGTCTCGTCGCCCGGGCTGGAGTGCAGTGGCCGGATCTCAGCTCACTGCAAGCTCCGCCTCCCGGATTTACGCCATTCTCCTGCCTCAGCCTCCCGGGTACCTGGGACTACAGGCGCCCGCCACCTCGCCCGGCTAGTTTTTGTATTTTTAGTAGAGACGAGGTTTCACCGTGTTAGCCAGGATGGTCTCGATCTCCTGACCTCATGATCCACCCGTCTCGGCCTCCCAAAGTGCTGGGATTACAGGCTTGAGCCACCGCGCCCGGCCAGCAAGTGCTTTTCAAGGTCCCTTACTCTAAAACTTACCATCTAAAAGTTCCAAGGTCACAGTGGCGTCAACATACTCCCACCAGTGCTTCCCGTCAGTTGAGACTGGGATCTCCCAATTGGACCACTTGCAAGCCAGATGAATGCAGACACAGGCCACCACAGGAGGTGTGTACTGCAGGCTAAATGTGGTCAAATGCAGGCTGACATCAGAGGGAAGAAAACAGAGAGTGTCATGAGCTCTCAATTCTCAACCCAAAGCTAAAACTCTCCATTATTTAAAAAAAAAAAAAAAAAAGGCTTAAAAATACACAGGAGAGTAAGAAGGGTAAGAAATATGCAATGCTCTGATCTAGCACTCAATATAATTTCCTATTAACCCACCTGTTCAGGTAACAACATTTTTCACTTCTTGAATACACATCACTTAATCTGCACATTGACCAGAGCCAAAAAAAATGAAAAAAGTAAAAAGGCTGGGAATTCAAGTTCTTTAAAACATTGACTTCTGGGCCAGTATTCAAGCCTAGAGGTCAATATTTATTACCTATTATTCTGAGACTAAGCTCAGATCCTAAGGAAAATTGTAAGCTTTTTGGTCTGTGTAATCCATAAATCAAATACTTAAGAAAATATCTGGCCAGGCGCGGTGGCTCAAGCCTGTAATCCCAGCACTTTGGGAGGCTGAGACGGGCGGATCACGAGGTCAGGAGAGCGAGACCATCCTGGCTAACACAG
>NW_012114611.1:2406764-2410613 GCF_000951035.1 Colobus angolensis palliatus | reverse complement strand
TAAAAATTATTACTATTATTGCAGAATCCTCCAAATTAGATATTCAGTCACTATCATGCAGAATTGAGTAGGTTATCAAAAAAACAGTACTAAATAATTACATAACCTTAGAAAATTAAAAAGTAACATGGAAATTTAAAGTACAACATGAAAACTGTGCAGAAAAATCAATATTCACCAGATAATTGTCTACAGCACACTGTATCAAACCCAAGTAAAATCCTATACCAAAAATAGAAGAGAAAAAAATTAAAATATAAACCTGTTGGTTGCCATGAAGTAAGAAGTCTGTGCTAAGTCCTTGCTTGCTAAAGAAAAAAAAAAGTCAGGGGTAGGGGAGGAAAAAACTTATTAGTTCCATTCATTCTCAACAAATATTTAGTAAGCATTTAGTATTTGCAAGGTACTGTGAATATAATGGCAAATGAGACAGCAGACATGGTCCCTGTAAACCTGATGTTTACATTCTGCCAAAGTAGACAGATAAATGATTTTTTATTTTAACATTAATAATTATGCTGCTTCCAGATCTAGGTACTCAAGCTTTATTCTGCACACCACATACCTGAGGTACTTGTTTAAAATGCAATTCTTGGACATGCTCCCTAAAATTTCATTAAATGTTTGGAGAAGGGTGCAAGCATTTTTTTAACAAGTAACCCAGAGATTCTGATGTAAGGATTCACTGAGAAACACTAAACTACAGGATGAACTAAGATGATCTAGAAAGAAGACCACAATCCAGAAGACTTTGACATATTTCAGAAAAGTGACTTTTGCTGTTAAGAAACTTTTTAATTAAGGCCAGGCGCAGTGGCTCACACCTGGAATCCCAGCACTTTGAGAGGCCGAGGCGGGTGGATCACCTGAGGTTGGGAGTTCACAACCAGCCTGACCAACATGGAGAAACCTCGTCTCTACTAAAGATACAAAATTAGCCGGGTGTGGTGGCACATGCCTGTAATCCCAGTTACTCGGGAGGCTGAGGCAGGAGAATCACTTGAACCCGGGAGGCAGAGGTTGAGGTGAGCCGAGATTGTCCCACTGCACTCCAGCGTGGGCAACAAGAGCAAAACTCCGTCTCAAAAAAAAAAGTTTTTAATTAAGTAGCCTGTGATTTAATCCTCAAATCATCAAATAATGTAATATATTACAATGAAAAAATTTAACTTCTTCCAAAACAAACCATTCTGGGTGACAAAGCAAATTTTTATCTTCCTTAGGACACAGTCTTCTCAATATTAACATCCATCCATCTCTAATCTTATCCTTGTTCAATATAACATTTTAATACTTTCAAATATAAAGAACTCGGGAAAATCTGGGGATTTTCACATGAAACACATATTAGTAAAATGTAAAATAAGACCAATTATCACTTTGGCCTACAAAATCATAAAAGGACTTAAAGGCACAATAGTGTTCAGATATTCTTGATACTACTTAAACTAAGTAAGAGAGTTTCTTTCAATTATACCTAATATTGTTAAATCAGAATTAAAAAGAAAAGTTCTCCAAGGGATTGTAAATCATGGAAAGTCCAAATAAATTCTATATGATCCTCTAGGGGGCCTTTAATCAACCCCAGAATTAAAATAAGATCACCCACTCCTCACGACTTTCTTAAAATTGCTGTTAAATAACTCTTCAAAACCTGCCCAACTTTGACAAACATTCTCAAGAAGTTAGCTCTCTTTAACTAGAGATCATCTAAAAACATTACTCGTAAGAACCCAACAGAAAAACATCAAGTCAGAACAACTCATTGTGATTTAAGCCAAGTAGGCCTTTAAATTTGGCCAAAGCAGAACTGTTATGTATTGTCTGCCACAAACCACAACCTCTAAATGAGAAAACAATTTGAGATAGTCTTCATAAGTTGGGATTCCTTACCTCGAACAAGTTGAGTGCACTTTACTACATGAGTATGTGGGTGATCAATTGTTAGTTCAAAGCCTTAAAAGAAAAAGGAATTGGTTAAAAAACTATTAAGAAGTTTACATTTTACAAATTATTCTACAAGGATAACTGATTGTGAATTATACCCTACTGGTTTCCACATTAAAATATTAATAGAAATTTATTCCACCAGAAAAATATCATTGTCCCATGAAATATAATTTGAAGGTATTTTAAGAAAAAAGTTAACTAGAATTAACTTGAGAAATAAACTTTGAAGAACTCATCATGTATATATATGTGCAAAAAAAACTGTACCTACGCCAATAACTTTGACATACAACTCATGAAACCTTACCCTACCTAAGAGAAAAATGATAGCCCAAAAGAACAAGGAAAAACAAAATCTGTATTTTCATATTTCCTAAACTTTTAAAGGCAGCCTATGTGATGAAAATAACAGATAATAACACAGTATCATCAGAGTTGCCCATGCAACCACTAAAGCTTAAGTTCCCCCACTTTCACTCTGCTGTTCTAAACACTAGTTACCATTTTAAAAACAAATGCTGTTACAGCCCATAACGATGCATGGAAGGAAAAACATCCTTTAGATAGTTTTTATAATTTTTGAGGGTAAAAGTCACCAAAACTCAAAAAGCGAATAATGAACCCTAGAATGAAAAAAATAATACCCCACTGACTGCTGTTTCAAAGGTCAGCTGTATTACCTGCATTCACTCTATGGAACAGGCCAAGGTTAAACTCAGGTCTACAACCTCTATAATCTGGAAACAGAGGGACACTACAAAAACTTTCCCAAGAAATATTCTTCCTATTGAGCAAATATTTAAAATCAAATCATTTTATTGCATAATTTTAAAAAATGTTTCAAAGGAAGATAAGCTTACCTAAAGTCTGCAAAATTATGCTTTCTAAAATGACCAGATCTTGAACTTGTTGCAAATAAGCCTAAAAGTGAGAAGACAGAAATTATCCCCTACAAAGGCACAATACATAAAGTATAAACAATTCTAACAATCCCTTCCAGGGAAACCAAAACAATAAAAGACATGGGTAGAGTTAGGAGGTAGAGTTAAGAACTGAAGTACAATCTTTTATTTATTTATTTATTTTTTGAGACAGTCTCCCTTTGTCACCCAGGCTAGAGTGCAGTGGCGTGATCTTGGCTCACTGCAACCTCCACCTCCCTGGGTCAAGCAATTCCCCTGCCTCAGCCTCCCAAGTAGCTGGGATTCCAGGAGCACACCACCACGCCCGGCTAATTTTTTTGTGAAACACAATTTTTATCCCTTATGCCCATTCAGTACAGATTTTCTTTAAAAAATAAATAAGTAAGTAGTATGCTGAGAGATAACACTTTAGATACGGCTACAGAAAAAGCACCATATATTTGGTTTATTTTCAGGCTAATATTTAAGGTTTTATGGTTTCTGTGATTTAGACATAAGAAAATTAAAAATACGTATTTTTTTCATTTTCTTTTCTTTTCTTTTTTGGAGTTGGAGTTTCGCTCTTGTTGCCCAGGTTGGAGTGCAATGGGACAATATTGGAGTTGGAGTTTTGCTCTTGTTGCCCAGGCTGGAGTGCAATGGGACAATCTTGGCTCACCGCAACCTCCGCCTCCCGGGTTCAAGCAATTCTCCTGCCTCAGCCTCCCGAGTAGCTGGGATTACAGGCATGCACCACCACGCCCGGCTAATTTTGTATCTTTAGTAGAGATAGGGTTTCTCCATGTTGGTCAGGCTGGTCTCAAACTCCCAACCTCAGGTGATCCGCCCACCTTGGCCTCCCAAAGTGCTGGGATTACAGGCGTGAGCCACTGCATCCTGCCTTTTTTTTTGAGAGGAAGTCTCACTCTGCCGCTCAGGCTGGAGTGCAGTGGCACGACCTCGGCTCACTGCAAATTCTGCCTCCCAGGTTCAAGCA
>NW_012114611.1:2405150-2406714 GCF_000951035.1 Colobus angolensis palliatus | reverse complement strand
CCAAGGCTAGAGTGTAATGGCGCCATCTCAGCTTACTGCAACCACTGCCTCCCAGGCTCAAGCAATCCTCCCATTTCAGCCTCCCGAGTAACTGGTATTACAGGTGTGCGCCACCATGTCTGGCTGATTTTTGTATACTTAGTAGAGACGGGGTTTCACCATGTTGGCCAGGCTGGTCTTGAACTCCTGACCTCAGGTGATCCACCCGCCTCAGCCTCCCAAGTAGCTGGGATTACAGGCGTCTGCCACCATGCCCGGCTAATTTTTGTATACTTAGTAGAGACGGGGTTTCACCATATTGGCAAAGCTGGTCTTGAACCCCTGACCTCAGGTGATCCGCCCGCCTCAGCCTTCCAAAGTGCTAGGATTACAGGCGTGAGCCACCGCACCTGGTCATAAAGTATATATTTTTCAACATCACCAAAATACATTTGCAGAACCTTCCTACAATACTGTAAGCATTTAATTGATATCAAACATTTGACTCCTATTAGACCTTCCCCTTTGGGTCCATGCTAGGTTTCTAAAAAGTAGCAGAAGAGTTCAAAGGAAAGGGTAATAAGAAAATTCACTCAGATTTCTGCCAGACAAAGCTACAGCCACTAGCCCCATGTAGCCATTCATCACTTGAAATGTAGCTAGTCTAAACTGAAACGTGCTATAACCATAAAATAAACTGGATTTTTTAGACAGTTAAAAAATAAAGAATGGGCCAGGTGCGGTGGCTCATGCCTCTAATCCCAGAACTTAGGGAGGCTGAAGCGGCTATATCATGAGGTTAGGAGTTCAAGACCAGCCTGGCCAATATGGTGAAACCCTGTCTCTACTAAAAATAAAAATAAAATAAAATAAACTAGCTGGGCATGATGGTGGGTGTGAACCTTGGCCTGTTTCATAGAGTGAATGCAGGTAGTAGTCCCAGCTATTCAGGAGGCTGAGGCAGAGAAATTGCTTGAACCCAGGAGGTAGAGGTTGCAGTGAGCTGAGATTGTGCCACTGCACTCCAGCCTGGGCGACAGAGCGAGACTCCATCTCAAAAAAAGAAAAAATAAAAAATGTAGCGAGGCATGGTTGCTCACATCTGGAATTCTAACACTTAGGGAGGCCAGTGTGGGAGGATTCTTTGAATGTCAAGAGTTCAAGATCAGCCCGGGAAACATGGTAAGACCTCCATCTCTACAAAAAAATAAAAATTAGATGGGAGTGGTCGCATGCAGCTATAGTCCTAGCTACTTGGAAGGCTGAGGTGAAATGATCACCTGAGTCCAGGTGTATGAGGCTGCAGGAGGCTATAATCTTGCCACTGCACTCTATCCTGGGCAATAAAATGAGATTCTGTCTCAAAAAAAACAGAGCTGGCTGGATGCAGTGGCTCACGCCTATAATCCCAGCACTTGGGGAGGCCGAGGCAAGTGGATCACCTCAGGTCGGGAGTTCAAGACCAGCCTGATCAACATGGAGAGACCCCTTCTCAACTAAAAATACAAAAAATTAGCCAGGCGTTGTGGCGCATGCCTGTAATCCCAGCTATTTGGGAGGCTGAGGCACGCGAATCACTTGAACC
>NW_012114611.1:2393646-2404537 GCF_000951035.1 Colobus angolensis palliatus | reverse complement strand
CCTATAGTCCTAACTACTTTGGGAGCTGAGGCACGAGTATCACTTGAACCTGGGAGGCCGAGGTTGCCATAAGCCGAGATCACACCACTGCACTCCAGCCTGCACAACAGAACGAGTCTCTCAAAAAAAAAAAAAAAAAAGTAAAATAACCCATTAATAACTTTTTAACATTGATGATATGCTAAAATGCCCATGTATTACACATACTGGATTAAATATATGCATTTATGTTAAATATCTACTGCATTATACATTTATACATTAAATATATATTATATATATAGTTTTCTTTCTTAAAAACTAGGATTTTAATGAAATTTAATGAAAAGTTAAAAATTTTAAATTAAATATGTGGCTCCCACTATATTTCTATTGGACAGTACACTGGTCTAGAGCTTTAAGAAAATGAGACCTAGGTCAGTAGTTAAAAGACCTAAATTACAGTTAGCTTTCTCTTAGGGAAACAGGAACCCAGGATAGCCATGGTAATATCATTTTAAAAATCACCTTCATCTTACAACTACCAAGGCACATTCCTTGCAAGTCATGACCCATGGTCATAAGACATTTGCAGCTAAGGAAGTAGTTTAATAATGCCTACAAGAACAAACTCCTACAACAACAAAATGTCCAGGTATCTTAAAAGCACAAAATATATGCTTTTTAAATATAGTTATGCTTTGATGTGCTTACACACTAAAATGCCAAAGATTGTTTTCTTTAAATCAACAAAATAATACATTTTGTCACAATGTCAACCCACCTGCATGTAGACGTAGCTTAGCTTTTACACAGAGAAGACGCCTATATAAGAAATGCTTAAAAGGCTGGGCACAGTGGCTCACACCTGTAATCTCAGCACTTTGAGAGGCTGAGGCAGGCTGGTAGCTTGAGCCCATGAGTAGAGACCAGTCTGGGCAACATGGCAAAATCTTGTCTCTACAAAAAATAGAAAAATTAGCGGGGTATGGTGGTCTGTGCCTATAGTCCCAACTATTTGGCATGCTGAAGTGTGAGGAGCAACTGAGCCCAGGTAGGTCAAGGACACAGTGAGCCACCATCGTGCCACTGTACTCCAGCCTGATCGACAAGAGTATGATTTTGTCTCAAAAACTAAAATTTAAAAAAAAAAGAAAAGAAAAGAAATGCTTAAAACAAAGATGAAACATTCCTTCTCCTGCTTTCTGAGGACTCCCTACTCTGTAACTGCATAGCTTTCAATCAACTATCTTCTCACTGCACTCTGTGACGCACCTTGAACTCCTTCCTACGTGAAATCCAAGAACCCTCTCTTGGGGTCTGGATCAGGATCCCCTTTTTCATAACTTTATGATTTGAATATGTCAATAAGGACTTTATACTAGTTTCTCCTTTCCACATAGAGGAGAAAATATCTCCCTAACCAACTCACAAGAACTGCAGACTCAGGTGAGAAGTTACATAAATACACTTTCGAGAAGAAAAAAGTGTGGATTATTTTATTTTTGCTTAATTTTGTTAACTCAATTCTATAGACCAATGGCATTTACTAGTCTCAAACCTAAACAAAGTCCAGAGCAATCACTCTTTCCACAAGAGCTACTGGTATGGCTTAAACAGAAAAACAAATGAAGACACTGCTATGCAAACATTATTAGGAAGGACTATTACTAAAAACAAACAAAAATCTCCCCTGCCACCCAAAAAAATCTTTCTACAACATGATCAGAAGAAAACACACTATTCCATTTATTTATTTCATAAAGGACAAGCCGCACATTCATTGTAAGAGGCTTAAATAATCTAGTCTCACCACAAATACATAATTTTTCTCCAATCGCTTATAAGTGTCAGACCTCTCAATTTATCATCACTCCCCAATCACTGACTTCTAAAAGCAGGAGAGCGTTTTCCTTCTATTTTATTTTATATATTTTATTTACATCTTATTTTATTTTTGAGATAGAGTTTGGCTCTGTCACCAAGGCTAGAGTGTAATGGCGCCATCTCAGCTTACTGCAACCACTGCCTCCCAGGCTCAAGCAATCCTCCCATTTCAGCCTCCCGAGTAACTGGGACCACCGTCATGCACCACCATGCCCAGCTGATTTCTGTATTTTTGGTAGAGAAGGGGTTTTACCATGTTGCCCAAGCTGGTCTTGAACGCCTGGGCTCAAGCAATCCTCCCATCTCAGCCTCCCAATGTGCTGGGAGTACAGGTATGAGCCACCATGTCCAGCCTTTTCCTTCTCTAACAAAGTCAAAAAAGGATGGAAGAAAACAAAAAAAGTCCTGTGTACATGTGCAGGATAAAGATCTGGAGGAATACATATCAAACAGTAATTGGCACTATCTTCCTAGGATAAAAGGCCAACTTTAACTTTAAATGTTTCTTGTTTGAATTCTTTTATCATAAGCATAAGTAATTTTTATAATTTCTTTAAAAGTTAAAAAAATAGACCAGGCGCAGTGGCTCACACCTGTAATCCCAGCACTTTGGGAGGCCGTGGCGGGCGAATCACCTGAGGTCGGGAGTTCAAGACCAGTCTGACCAACATGGAGAAACCCCGTCTCTACTAAAAATACAAAATTAGCCAGGTGTGGTGGCACATGCCTGTAATCCCAGCTACTAGGGAGGCTGAGGCAGAAGAATCGCTTGAATCTGCGAAGAAGAGGTTGTGGTGAGCCAAGATCACGCCACTGCACTCCAGCCTGGGCAACAGAGCGAGACTCCGCCTCAAAAAAAAAAAAAAAATTAGCTGGTCATGGTGGCGGCGCCTGTAGTCCCAGCTACTCGGGAGGCTGAGGCAGGAGAATGGCGGGAACCCGGGAGGCGGAGCTTGCAGTGAGCTGAGATCCGGCCACTGCACTCCAGCCTGGGCGACAGAGCGAGACTCCATCTCAAAAAAAAAAAAAAAAAAATGTTTGAGGCCGGGTGCGGTGGCTCAGGCCTGTAATCCCAGCACTTTGGGAGGCCGAGACGGGAGGCTCACGAGGTCAGGAGACCAAGACCATCCTGGCTAATATGGTGAAACCCCATCTTTACTAAAAATACAAAAAACTAGTCAGGCGCGGTGGTAGGCGCCTGTAGTCCCAGCCACTCAGGAGGCTGAGGCAGGAGAATGGCGTGAACTCAGGGGGCGGAGCTTGCAGTGAGCCGAGATTGCCCCACTGCAGTCCAGCCTGGGCAACAGAGTGAGACGCCATCTCAAAAAAAAAAAAAGGTTTGAAAGAATCTCTCTATATTGGGTAATTACCAGATCATCCATTCATTCAATAAGTTTACTGAAGTTGCTTTAGCGAATACACAAAAAAGGGAATCTCTGTCCTTGTTAAGCTTAACACATGTAATCCTAGCACTTTGGGAGGCCGAGGCAGGAGGATCACAAGGTCAGGAGATCAAGACCATCCTGGCTAACATGGCGAAACCCCATCTCTACTAAAAAGACAAAAAAAATTAGCCAGGCGTGGTAGCAGGCACCTGTAGTCCCAGCTATTCGGGAGGCTGAAGCAGGAGAATGGCGTGAACCCGGGAGGTGGAGCTTGCAGTGAGCCGAGATCAGGCCACTACACTCCAGCCTGGGGACAGAGCTAGACCCCATCTCAAAAAAAAAAAAAAAAAAAAAAAAAAAAAGAGAGAGAGACGCTCAGGGCTCCCACTGAATTCTACATTATGGTGAGTTACATAATTATTTCATTATGTATAACAATATAATAATAACAGAAATAAAGTGAACAATAAATGTAATGTGCTTGAATCATTCCAAAACCATCTCCAAACCCACCCTCTGTCCGTGTAAAATCTGTCTCCCATGAAACCAGTCCCGGGTGCCAAAAAAGGTCTGGGACCATTGGTCTAGAATTTATCTGAGAGATATTTTCTTCTTCATTTTTCTGTATTTTCAAATTTTACTGCAACAAATACACAACTTTTGCCATAAAATTTATGTTTTGTTTTGTTTTTCAGACAGGGTCCTGGCACTGTTGCCTGCAGTGGTATGATCATGGCTCACTGCAGCCTCAACATCCCATGCTCAAGCAACCCTCCCACCTCAGTCTCCCAAGTAGCTGGGACTAAAGATGTGAGCCAGCATGCCCAGTTTTTTTCTTTTTTTCTTTTTTTGTAAAAAGGGGGTTTCACTTTGTTGCCAGAGCTGGTCTTGAACTGGACTCAAGCAATTCTCCTGCCTCAGTCTCCCAAAGTGTTGAGATTACAGGCATGAGCCACTACATCTGGCTTTTTTTTTTTTTTCATAGAGACAGGGTCTTGCTATGTTGTCCAGGCTGGTCTTGAACTTCTGGCCTAAAGTGATTCTCCCACCTTACCCTCCCAAGATGCTAGGATTACAGGTGTGAGCCGCCATACGTAGCCTGAATTTTTATTGTTAAGGAAAACACAAACACTAAAAGGTTCTTTTAATAACCCCAATCCAAACTTCAATAAATCAAAGTCATAAAATTAAGTTGCATCGAAATACATAAAGATCCTGGCATGCTTGGGAGTAGGGTAAAAAAAGAAAGAAAAAAATTAAGAAAAACAGATGTGTAATTAATCTCCTACCTCACTCCTAGTATCAGGAAGGGATTCCTGAGGATGGAGACAAGTATGTGCTACCTTGATGACATGTTCCAATTTTTTGGGCTGCTCCTCCACTTTAGCTGCTAGAAACAAGGCTGCTGGAGCCACAGACTGAATGGAGAGAAAATAAATCATATTTATTACCAATTTATTCATTTATAGATCAAGATAGATCCCAAGAGGAGCTAAGTCTCAAATCAAGTTATTTACTTGCCTCGACTTTGTCACCTCTTTACCCTTTCCCCCCAGCTTCTAGCATCTTCCCCTCTCCTACCCATTAATCCATGTCCACTTCTAAACACCAATTATTTGACAAACTCTCATTAAAAGCTATCTATGGGAAAAGCTACTAGATGTAAACAGACAGTTTTCTATTTAAAATGAGATTCTTTATTAAGTCTGTATCAAATCACTCAATACATCTTTTAAGGAGTAAATTGAAATGTCCAGAATACACAAATCCATATAGAGAAAAAGTTTAGTGGTTGCCAGGAGCTGGGGGGAGGGGAGTATAGGAATAACTGCTAATAGGTGAGGGGTGATGTAAATGTTCTGGAATTAGATTGTGTTGATGGTTGCACAATTTTGTGCATATACTAAAAACCAGTGAACTATATAATTTAAACAAATTAATTTAATTGTATGTGAATTGTATCTCAATTACTTATACATATCAAATCTTTCAAAAATACAAAGCATGGCATTATATGCAAGGCATTATTTATAGAAAGCATTAAGAGGGAAAAATTGAAGTCAATACACAAGTAGATAACAAACTTGATAAGAGCTATAATTCACCAGGAGTCAAAGAAATACATAAATAATTTTACAGAATTTAAATATATATTTCATTTTACTGGCTAGAACTGATATTCTAATACTTATTTATAACTCTGATGTCACCTATGCGAAGAATAAGTTTTTCTCCACAAATTCAACTCATAGTAATCATTTCAGACAAGACCATAGGAGACAAAAATAATTTAAAACAAAAATTTTTAGGCCAGGCACAGTGGTTCAAAGTCTATAATCTCAGCACTTTGGGAAGCAGAGGCGGGGGATCACTTGAGCCCAGGAGTCTGAGACCAGCCTGGGCAACACAGTGAGAGACTCCATCTCCATACACACATGAAAAAAAATTGTTTTAAGTAAACATAGTGATTCATTTCCTTCACATTTGTTTCAGATGAATATGAAGCATACTACATATATATTCCTCAGACTTCAGGATAAACAAAACAGGATCAGAGAAAAATGGGTATGAACAAAGGTATTTTGATCGGGCACAAAGCACATTTTCAACACTAAACTGAGTAGTTAAATAAATTAGATAATCAGATGTGGAACACAAAATTTTTTTTTCTTCTTTTTTTTTTTCAGACAGCATCTCACTCTGTCACCCAACTGCAGTGCAGTGGTGTCGTAATCACAGTTCCACTCAACCTGTGGAAGGTTGAGATATTCCCATCTCAGCCTTTGAAGTAGCTGGGATCACAGGCACACGCTACCACATCCAGTTAATTTATTTTTATTTTTAATAGAGATGGGGTCGCCCTACATTGTCCAGGCTGCTCAAACTCCTGGGCTCAAGTGATTCTCCTGTCTCTGCCTCCCAAACTCCTAGGATTACAGGTGTGAGTCACCTCACCCAGCCAAGATTCTTAACAAGAGTGACACTAAAGATTTTGAAAAACATAGTTTAAAAAATGTTTATGATAAATGTAGGTAACTATTATGTACATATGATAATTAATAAAAATAAATTTTTAAAACACAGTAATATTTAGAAGGAGTAATCTGGTGGTAGGTAGAACTAGGAGAAAAGGATGGGATACATTAAAAGTTAATTCAGGCTGCGTGTTGAGGCTCACGCCTGTAATCCCAGCATTTTGGGAGGTTGAGGCGGCGGACCACTTGAAGTCAGGAATTCAAGACCAGCCTGGCCAACATGGTGAAACCCTGTCTCTATTAAAAACACAAAAATTAGCCAGGCATGGTGACACACACCACCACTAGGGAGTCTTCTAGTAGGGTAGTACCACTTACTGGAGAAAACTGCCCGAACCCAGGAGGCAGGGGTTCAAGTGAGCCAATATCATGCCATTGTACTCCAGCCTGGGCAACAGAGCAATACTGTCTCAAAAAATAAAATGAAAGTTAACTTAAATACTAATTTAGGCATTAGGACATAAAGTTTAGAGTACTTTGGGAGGCCAAAGCAGGAGAATCACTTGAGCTCAAAGTTTGAGATCAGCCTGGGCAACACAGTGAGACCCTGTCTCTGTTTTTTAAAAATTATTTTAAAATATAGAAAAAATGATTTTAAAAAGTTTAGAGTAGGCCGGGCATGGTGGCTGATGCCTGTAATCCCAGCGCTTTGGGAGGCCGAGGTGGGCAGATCACCTGAGGTCAGGAGTTCAAGAACAGGCTGGCCAACATGGTAAAAGCCCATCTCTACTAAAATTACAAAAATTAGCCAGGAGTGGTGTTGCACGCCTGTGGTCCCAGCTACTTGGGAGGCTGAGGCAGGAGAATCGTTTGAACCCAGGAGGCAGAGGTTGCAGTGAGCCAAGATCATGCCATTGCACTCCAACCTGGGCCACAGAGCAAGACTCTGTCTCAAAAAAAAAAAAAGTTTAGAGTAGACAATAGCAGTAGAAACAAAGGAAAAAAGAAACACAGGCATCACTTTGTAAAACTAATAGGGCTGCACTAAATATATGTACATGTATTTGCACACAAAGAAAAAATTCTAATGGGATATACTCTAAAATGTTAACAGGATTATCTCTTTATTTCCTGTCCTCTTCCAATTTTATGATAATTTAAAAAGCATATATTTAGGCCAGGCTCAGTGGCTCACGCCTGTAATCCCAGCACTTTGGGAGGCCGAGACGGGCGGATCACGAGGTCAGGAGATCGAGACCATCCTTGCTAACATGGTGAAACCCTGTCTCTACCAAAAATACAAAAAATTAGCCAGGCGTGGTGGCAGGTGCCTGTAGTCCCAGCTACTTGGGAGGCTGAGGCAGGAGAATGGCATGAACCTAGGAAGCAGAGTTTGCAGTGAACCAAGATCACGCCACTACACTCCAGCCTGGGTGACAGAGAGAGACTCCATCTCAAAACAAAACAAAACAAAAGTATATATTTATAAGGAGAGGGAAAAAATGGTAACATTATAAAATTGGCAAGACTTTATAGGCTGGGAGCAGACTCTTGCCTGTAATCCTAGCACTTTGGGAGGCTGAGGCAGGAGGATCCCTTGAGCTCAAGCCTAAGCAACATAGCAAGACCTCATCTCTACAAAAAATCAAAAGGAAAATTCACTGGGCCTGGTGGCACTATAGTCCTGGTAAGGCGGGAGGATCACTTGAGCCCAGCAGATGGAGGCTGCAGTGAGATATGACTGCACCACTGCACTCCAGCCTGGCCTAGGTGACAGAATAAAACCCTATCTTGGGGTGGGGGGACTATAACTAACTGAACAAAGGGGAAAAGGACAAGTCAAAGACTATACTAAGGTTTAGCATAAACTAATAAAACCAAAATAAAACTAAACTCAATTATGGCACCACTGCACTCCTGGGCAACAGAGGAGACTCTGTCTCAAAAAAAAAGAAAAGAAAAAAAAAAGAACTCAATGAATGTTTCTTAAAGTAATGAATATGTGTTGTTTGTTAGAGTGGAAAGAAAAGGACCCTCACCTATAGTGCTGGAAACAATGTATAATGTATAATCTTTCGTAGGGCAAACTGACACTACAAAAATTTTTATATATACTTGGGGCACAGCAATTCCACCTATAGGAACTTATATTAAAATGCTTATATAAGTGCACTATACATATACACACAAGACTATCCCATGAAACATAACATACAATATAATAAACTAGAACAACCCAAATAGCTATCAACAAAGAGCTGGTTAAATAACCTACAGTAACTACACAGATACCATGTGGCAATTTCAAATAGTAAGAAATCCAAAAAATAATAATAATGAGAAATATGGAAAGATGTCCGATACATACTGTTACATGATAAAAGGCAAGCTGTGCAACGGTAGCATAGCAAGATGTGATTTTTTAATAGAAATACATAAATGCTAGTTTATGTGCACAGAAAAATGTCTGGGCCACTATATACAAAACCTTTATCAATGGTTATCTCTGGGTGGGATTACAGAGTAGTTTTCACTTTTTTTTTTTTTTTTTTTTGGAGATGGGAGTCTCGCTGTGTCGCCCAAGCTGGAGTGCAATGATGTGATCTCAGCTCACTGCAACCTCCATCTCCCGGGTTCAAGCGATTCTCCTGCCTCAGCCTTCCGAGTGAGTAGCTGGGACCACAGGCGCATGCCACCATGCCCAGCTGATTTTTGCGTTTTTAATAGAAACGGGGTTTCACCACGTTGGCCAGGATGGTCTCGACTCCTGACCTCAAATGATCCACCCAACTCGGCCTCCCAAAGTGCTAGGATTACAGGCCTGAGTCACCGCATCCAGCCTATACCTTTGTAACAAGAAAAACAAACACACACATACACACATACACACACAAATGCCTGACAACCTGACAGGATATATGACATATCAATGCCACATTTATTATTAGACCACACTTAATGTATTAAGTCCTCTCACATTTAAATTTGGATTCATCACAGCTAAATTTAGAATTAGCATGTTAAAAGATGATATTAAATCTAGAATGTTGATTCCAAAATGTGCCTAAAATCAATCCTCTAAAAAGGATCAACAACTTCATATTAATCAATGGATTTTGAAAAAGGTCATGACATTCAAAAGAATATCCCTATACTAGCCAGGTGCAGTGGCCCATGCCTGCAATCCCAGCACTTTGGAAAACTGAGGTGGGAGAACAGCTTGAGGCCAGGAATTTGAAACCAGACTGGGCAACACAGCGAGAGATCTCCTGTCTCTAAAAAATAAATATATATAAAATGTTTGGCCGGGCGCAGTGGCTCAAGCCTGTAATCCCAGCACTTTGGGAGGCCGAGGCGGGCGGATCACCTGAGGTCGGGAGTTCAAGACCAGTCTGACCAACATGGAGAAACCCCGTCTCTACTAAAAATACAAAATTAGCCAGGTGTGGTGGCACATGCCTGTAATCCCAGCTACTAGGGAGGCTGAGGCAGAAGAATCGCTTGAATCTGCGAAGAAGAGGTTGTGGTGAGCCAAGATCACGCCACTGCACTCCAGCCTGGGCAACAAGAGCGAAACTCTCAACTCGGAAAAAAAAAAAAAAAAAAGTTAAAGAAATAACTAGTGACACTACTAATTTAAGGATCCGTAACAAAAATTTACAATAATATTTTTCAGCCAGGTGCAGTGGCTCATGCCTGTAATCCCAGCACTTGGGAGGCCAACAGGGGTGGATTACTTGAGCTCGGGACGTCAAGAGCAGCCTGGGCAACATGGTAAAACCCTCTCTCTACAAAAACTAGCTGGGCATGGTGGCACACACCTAGTCCCAGCTACTCAGGAAGCTGAGGTCGGGGGGATCACTGAGCCCGGGAGGTCGAGGCCACAATGAGCCATGATCACACTACTGGACTCCAATCAGGGCAACAGAACAAGACCTTATCTCAAAAAAAAAAAAAAGAATATTTTTCATAACATTTATAGTGATGAAAAGCTATAAATTGTCTAGACTTCTTAATGGAGAATGGTTAAAACTACATACATTCACATATATGTCATCAAATACTAGCCATACATTTTTAAAAAGTAGAGAATCCATCAGAAGGGAAAATATTTGGGATATAGTAAGCAAACAAAAACAAAACCAGAGACAAAATACATGCACATATAGCTATTTATACAAAAGAAACCACAAATAACAGTGGTTCATTAGTATACCTGTGCTTCAGTTGTCTCTAACAGGGGGTCCATGGCCTGTTATGAACTAAGCCGCACAGCAGGAGTTGAGCGGCAGACGAGTGAGTGAAGCTTCATCTGTATTTACAGCCGCTCCCCATCATTCACATTGCCCAACCTGAGCTCCACCTCTTGTCTGATCAGCCGTGGCATTAGATTCTTATAGGAGTGCTTGAACCCTGTGGTGAACTGCCCATGCAAGGGATCTAATTTGCTGCTTTTTATGAGAATCTAATGCCTGATGATCTGTCACTGTCTCCCATCACCCCCAGATGGGACCATCTAGTTGCAGGAAAAGAAGCTCAGGGTGGCCAGGCGTAGTGGCTCACGCCTGTAATTCCAGCACTTTGGGAGGCTGAGGCAGGCAGATCACAAGGTCAAGAGATCAAGACCATCCTGGCCAACATGATGAAACCTCGTCTCTACTAAAA
>NW_012114611.1:2392231-2393596 GCF_000951035.1 Colobus angolensis palliatus | reverse complement strand
CGGGTATGGGGGCGGGCGCCTGTAATCCCGGCTACTTGGGAGGCTGAGGCAGGAGAATTGCTTGAACCCAGGAGGCGGAGGTTGCAGTGAGCCGAGATCATGCCACTGCAATCCAGCCTGGGGGAAAGAGCGAGACTCCGGGTCTCCAGAAAAAAAAAAAAGATATAATTTAAAATACAAGGCTAGGCACAGTGGCTCACATCTGTAATCCCAGCACTCTGGGAGGATGAGGCGGGCAGATCACAAGGTCAGCAGTTTGAGACAAGCCTGGCCAACATAGCGAAACCCCGTCTCTACTAAAAATACAAAAATTAGCCAGGTGTGGTGGTGGGTACCTGTAGTCCTAGTTACTTAGGAGGTTGAGACAGGAGAATCGCTTGAACCTGGCAGGTGGAGGTTGCACTGAGCTGAGATAACGCCACTGCACTCCAGCCTGGGTGACAGAGCCAGACTCTGTCTCAAAAATAAATAAATAAATAAATAAATAAAGCAGGGGAAAATATATATTAACCTATACATGAAGAGTGGACAAACTGATTTGAGATTTTCTTTTTTTGATTTGATATTCACTTCACCCCAGATTTCAAGTCTTTATCATAATAAAAGGGAAGTATAGAAAACTTTCAGAACTGGCAAAACAGCTAGGAATTTCCTCTTCAAATTTCACTTTGTAACTACTCACTACCTTCTACTCTGGTGTTATCAGATAGCCTCGTTAAATGCTGACAGGCTTCTCTCTTAGTAAGAAGGGTATACTCCCTGCAATCAAAGCCAGAGCACGGCTCCAGGGCATAACTAGAGGTACAGGGGCTAAGGGCAGAAGAAAGCCAGCCAGGGTGGATCATTAGCAAAAACCTTAGTTCACAAATCCAAAAAGTTTCCTGTGCAGTTACTCCCAATACTTTTTCTGCCAGTTTCTTACATTTCAGGAGCTATGTCTAGCTTCATAGACTCTCTTTCTACAGCATTAAAAAAATTATAAAAAATCTGAAAACCCACCATTCTAAGGATATGAAATAAGCATTCTCAAAGGCATAATCTTTTTCTTTTTGAGACAGAGGTTTGCCCTTGTCGCCTAGGCTGGAGTGCAATAGCAATCTCGGCTCACCACAACCTCGGCCTCCCCAGTTCAAGTGATTGCCTCAGCCTCCTGAGTAGCTGGGATTACAGGCATGAGACACCATGCCTGGCTAATTTTTGTTTTAGCAGAGATGGGGTTTCTCCATGTTGGTCAGGCTGGTCTCAAACTCCCTACCTCAGGTGATCCGCTCGCCTCGGCCTCCCAAAGTTCTGGGATTATAGGCGTAAACCACTGCACCCGGCAGGATAACTTTGTCTTAAAAAAAAAAGCGGCCGGGTGCGGTG
>NW_012114611.1:2391589-2392181 GCF_000951035.1 Colobus angolensis palliatus | reverse complement strand
CTGGGCGACAGAGCGAGACTCCGTCTCAAAAAAAAAAAAAAAATTAGCCAAGTGTGGTGGCACATGCCTGTAATCCCAGCTACTTGGGAGGCTGAGGAAAGAGGAATGCTTGAATCTGCAAGGCGGATGTTACAATGAGCTGAGATCATGCCATTGCACTCCATCCTGGTCAACAAGGGCGAAACTCCATCTCAAAAAAAAAAAAAAAATCAATGCATATGAAGTACTCAAGTTTATCCCTATTACCTTAGCATTCTATTAAGTAAATATAGTCCTTCCTAGAACTGAGATATCACTATGCATTCACTTCCAAGTCATTTATAATAATGTTAAATAGGACCATTTCAAATAGCAACACTGAAAAGATCACTATTTATAATCCCGTACAAAAAAATACAATTTCTTTATTAGTATTATTTTATTCTTCATGTTCTTTTAAAAAATTTTTTTACCTTTTTCTTTTTTTTTTTTTTTTTTGTAGAAACAGGGTCTCACCATGTTGCCCAGGCTGGTCTCAAACTCCTGGGCTCAATCAATCCTCCCACCTGGACCTCCCAAAGTGCTGTGATTATACATAAGAATGAGACACCAT
>NW_012114611.1:2378175-2391539 GCF_000951035.1 Colobus angolensis palliatus | reverse complement strand
TTGGACAGAGTTTTGCTCTTGTTGCCCAGGCTGGTCTCAAACTCCTGGGCTCAATCAATCCTCCCACCTGGACCTCCCAAAGTGCTGTGATTATACATAAGAATGAGACACCATGCATAACCTATTTTTCATGTTCTTAAAAGTCATTTTCCCAGTTATTATTACATAATGTACCTTCCCCTCCAACTGCTGACTGCAATTTTATCAAAGGCTTTTAGAAAATCTAAGTAACTTACATTTACTT
This sequence comes from Colobus angolensis palliatus, assembly GCF_000951035.1. NCBI lineage: Eukaryota > Metazoa > Chordata > Mammalia > Primates > Cercopithecidae > Colobus > Colobus angolensis. The sequence goes on along the minus strand of NW_012114611.1, from coordinate 2,391,295 downwards.
CTTCTGCTGTGACCATATTTTATAAACTACTTCAAAATTAACACCAGGAATGGCGGCTTATGCCTATAATCCCAACATTTTAGAAGGCGGAGGCGGAAGGATCCCTTGAGCCCTGGAGTTTGAGACCAGGCTGGGCAACATAGGGAGACCCCATCTCCATAAAAAAAATTTTTTTAATTGCCAGGGATGGTGGCAGGCCTGTGGTCCCAGTTACTTGGGAGGCTAAGGCAGGAGGATTGCTTGAGACCAGAAGGTTAAGGCTGCAATGAACTGTAATCAAACCACTGCACTCCACCATGGACAACAGGGCAAGATCCCGCCTGTCTCCCTGCCCCAGCAAGAAAAAGAAAGCTATACCTAAATTACACATGATTTCCCCTTTAATGTTACTCCTCCAACCTCAAAATGTTGACTTTAGATGTCTGATAATCTGTTTTTGGGGGGATTTTTTGGGGACAGGGTCTCACTCTGATGCCCAGGCTGGAGTGCAGTGACTCGATCTTGGCTCACTGCATCCTCAACTCCCTGAGTTCAAGCAATCCTCTTGCCAGCCTCTGGAGTAGCTGAGACCACAGATGCATACCACCACACCCAGCTACTTAGTTTTTGTTTTTGTTTTGATATTTTGTAGAAATGAGATCTCATTATGTTGCCCAGGCTGGTTTTGAACTCCTGGGCTCAAGTGATCCTCCCATCTCCGTCTCTCAAAGTGTGGGATTACAGTTGTGAGCCACTGCACCCGGCCTAATCTACTTTAGAGAATCGACATGGATGTACTAAATCCAATAGACAAGTAGACACTTAACAGGAAAACTGAAAAGCTGGATTCAGAACAGCAACACAGCACATAATGAAAGTGATCAACCCTAAATTCTAAAGTTCAAGTCACAGTTCAGTAGCAAAGACCAACCACAAATGGAATAGGTAGTTGGAATCAATCACAAAAGGATTACACCATTTAAAAAAAAAAAAAAATTATACTTACATTTCCAGGAAACTGTGTGAAGGACTGAATCATGTAGAATCGATGCATGTATACTATAGCAGTATTGATAGTCAATTGTGAGCTGAAGAGTTCAAGTTAAGATCCAAAAACAGGCAGGTATAATTCTGGAAAAGACAACCTCTATCTCCCTCCCAAAAGGATGAAATGGCCAAGCAAGTAGATGCTACTAAATGAAAATCATACTTATCTCTCCAAATCAAAGAATATGTTTGTTTTCTTTCACCAAATTACTAATTGCCAACTGACACTTATTACAATGGCTTACACATAACAAATATTTAATATAAATGTACTGAATGAATAAACAAACATATCAGGATGCATGGATCTAGACAGAGTTTTAAAAAAAATATATAAAGCGGCCAGGTGCGGTGGCTCACTCCTGTAATCTCAACACTTTGGGAAGCCGAAGGGGGTGCAGATCACCTGAAGGGGGTGCAGATCACCTGAGGTCAGGAGTTCGAGACCAGCCTGACCAACACGGAGAAACCACGTCTCTACTAAAAATACAAAATTAGCTGGGCGTGGTGGGGCATGCCTGTAATCCCAGCTACTCCAGAGGCTGAGGCAGGAGAATCGCTTGAACTGGGAGGTGGAGGTTGTGGAGAGCAAAGATCACGCCATTGCACTCCAGCCTGGGCAACAAGAACAAAACTGCATCTCCAAAAAAAAAAAAAACCAATTTATAAGGCCTGGCTGGGCACAGTGGTTCACACCTGTAATCCTAGGGCTTTGGGTAGAGGCAGAGGCAGGTGGATCACCTGAGGTCAGGAGTTTGAGACCAGTTTGGGCAACATGGCGAAACCCCTCCTTGACTAAAAACACAAAAATTAGCCAGGCATGGTGGCAGGTATCTATAATCTAATATGATTTACAGCGCCCACCCTGATCTGACCCATAGGTATGTCTCCACTACCTCTCTCACCTGCTAAACTCCATCAACTAAATTATTTTCTTTTTTTTTTTTTTTCAGACGGAGTCTCGTTCTGTCACCCAGGCTGAGTGCAGTGGCACAACCTCAGCTCACTGAAACCTTCGCCTCCTGGGATCAAGCAATTCTCCTGCCTCAGCCTCCCAAGTAGCTGGGACTACGGGCTGGGCCACCATGCCTGGCTATTTTTGTATTTTTAGTAGAGATGGGGTTTCACCTTGTTGGCCACGCTGGTGTCGAACTCCTGACCTCAAGTGATCCGCCCGCCTCAGTCTCCCAAAGTGCTGGGATTACAGGCGTGAGTCACCACACCCGGCCTAAATTATTTTCAGTTCCACTTCTCTCTGGCAACTAAGCCTTCTCATGGGTGATCCACGGGACAGGAAACATCTGAAATGATCTGATAATTCATTAACTGAAGAAGAAGAAAAAACGTGTAAACGCCTTACTTCTAAACACTTCAGCAGACAATATGGGGTGGAGAGATGATGCAGTCCCAAATTACAACAGCCATTTTTTGAGGGGGCAGAGTCTCGCTCTGTCGCCCAGGATGGAGTGCACTGGCACCATCTTGGCTCACTGAAACCTCTGCCTCCCAAATCCAAGCGATTCTCCTGCCTCAGCTTCCCCAGTTGCCGAGATTATAGGCACCCATCACCAAACATGGCTAATTTTTATTTTTAGTAGGGACGGGGTTTCACCATTATGGCCAGGCTGGTCTTGAACTCCTGGCCTCAAGTGATCGACCCGCCGGGGCCTCCCAAAGTGCTGGTACTACAGGTGCGAGCCACCGCGCCTGGCTGACAACCTTAATGACAACACACATACAAAAAGGAAAGCGTTTTAAGGATACACTGAAATAGAATTTCGAACAAAAAGATTTACTCCATACTGATAGGATGCTTAGGAAACACACCTGGACATCAGCAGGAAACAAACTGGCGATAAAAAAGACACCCATTTTGAGATGAACACACCCTTAAGATACAAACATTACTGTCAGCCACACATTTAAATAGAAGCTGCACCCAAGAAAATTTTCACACACAGAGTGGAAAGAACTTTAAAACTATACTAGTTTTCTCCACCACAAAATAAGTGTATTTCCTGACAAACAAAAATATGTGGGAGAGGATAACTCATTTTTTTTAAATTTTTTTTTTCTGAGACGGAGTTTCACTATTGTTGCCCAAGCTGGAGAGCAGTGGCGTGATCTCAGCTCACTGCAACCTCCGCCTCCCGGGTTCAAACGATTCTCCTGCCTCAGCCTCCTGACTAGCTGGGATTACAGCTGCCCGCCACTAAGCCTGGGTAATTTTTTGTATTTTTAATAGAGCCAGGGGTTTAATTATGTTGGCCAGTCTGGTCTCGAACTCCTGACCTCAGGTGATCCACCCGCCTCGGCCTCCCAGAAGTGTAGAGATTACAGGTGTGAGCCACTGCACCCGGCCGTTACCTCATTTTTGAAATAGAAAGAAAATGAAGTACACACCACCACTCTAAGTAACTTAAGGACCCAGTATTTTGTAAACGATTTAAAACATTAGATTCGTGGGTATCCCCTACAAACGTAAACTAACATCTTTCCTCTGAAATTCTATAAAACAGCAGCTACTAATTGAGCATCTGAATGCAAAGCATGGACACAGAATCAAACACAAGAGGTATCATCCCATTTTATAGACAAGACGACCAAGAATTTGACAGGTCACTTAAATAGCTAGCAGATGAGGAATGGATTTTGGACCAAGGCTGAGGCATTAATTCTAGTCCACCCTTTATAAGACTTTCAGGTACTGAATTTCTCGAAATTTACACACTAGGTTTGGGAGGCAGCCCTCAACAGAGAAACCTCTGCCAGACCCAAACCCCTAGGGCACAGCGGAAAATGAGAAACTTAACGTCACCAGAGCCGATTAGAACACAATGAAGAGAGACCTGGAAGGGCTGGTTAAAACACAATGCCGGGAAGGGTACGAATTCCCAGCAAGGTTGGTGGCAGGGGTGAGCGAGCGGGAAATCAACTCCGCCTCGCTTCCCTAGCGCGAACTGAGTTTCAGCCCGCCCCACTGTGGGCTCCCCCAACTAGACATCCATCCAGCTTCTGCCCACCTTCTTCCCCACTTTCGTCCCCTACCAGAGCCTGAGACCTAGACGCCAGAGCATGGCGGGACCAACTCGAAGGCCGAAGGCCTAGGCCGCAAGGATACACGTTAAGACGCTGCCCCATGTCCTGGAGCAGATTGGCCGCCTGCTGGCGATAAGAAAGTTCTTTATCTGGGTCCACACCAAATCGACGGGATGGGCTATTTTCCAGCTGTTCTCGCGTGAAATACCACCGTTTGTTGTTGTTCTTCCTGTCTCCCTCCATAGTGCTTCAACCAGAAGGCAGCGGCGGAGGCTGCAAGCGCTTCCCAGCGTCACCTAAGAGGCGACCCACATCCGCTGTGCGGGGGCAACTGCGACTTCACGAACTTCCGCTAAGCGTCGACCGCCGGGTTGTGACTCTCTTCCGTCAAGAAAGCAAAAGTCAACGGACCTACTTCCGGAGTGCACTTCGCGACACCTCGTAGCCGAGTTAACAGCCAATATGCGACGAGAAAAAACCTTGAGGCGAGGACGCAGGCGCGTCACGTCACCCTTGGGAGGTGGAGTGGGCTTAGAAGTTCTCGCCTAAAAACCATGTATCTTCCCGCGAGAACCGGATTGAGCGTTGGCGCCGGGGGTTAGGCTCTGAGGTCACAATCACAGTGGTATGAGGCGCCCGCCCACGCGCCGCTTGGCGGTTCTGACGAGGACTTAGTTTGTGACTGCAATGGTGATATAAAATGGGGCAGATGGACCGGGCGCGGTGGTTCACCTCGGTAATCTCAGCACTTTGGGAGCCCGAAGCGGGCGGATCACAAGGTCAGGAGTTCGAGACCAGCCTGGCCAATATGGCGAAACCCCGTCTCTACTAAAAATACAAAATTAGCCCGGCGTGGTGGCGTGCGCCTGTAGTCCCAGCTACTCGGGAAGCTGAGGCAGGAGAATCGCTTGAACCCGGGAGACGGAGGTCGCAGTGAGCCAAGATCGCGCCACTGCACCCCAACCTCCAGCCTGGGTGACAAAGCGAGACTCCGTCTAAAAAATAAATAAATAAAAATGGGGCAGATGAACTTGAAAGAGAAAGTAGGTGAGGCTGTCAGAAACTGAAAAACAATCAAATGGTGGGGCGCTTTCGTATATTGGAACATAAAGCAACTAGAAGGCTGTTACATTGCTGGTAGCAATGTAAAATAGGACAACCCATTTGGAGAGGTCGCTTTAATGTGCAGCCAAATTCATGAATACATTCTCACGTTTCGCCGCAGTGATCCAACTTAAAGGAATAAAATGAAATTAATAACATTAAGAGCTTACATGTCCCATGCACAATACTGACTTAAAATACTGTTTCATTTATTCAGCAGAACTCTTAAGAGGTAATTTTTAAGTACGTTTGCTAATGGGTGAACTAAAACTGCCCCTTGAGTGTGAAAAGCCTCCACCACTACCCCTCACTTGCACAGATTAACAAATTCCTGCCCTCTGTCAAGATATTTCCCAGCTCCTTTGCCGGGCGAGGTGGCTCACGCCTGTAATCCCAGCAGTTTGGGAGACCGAGGCGGGCGGATCACCTGAAGTCCGGAGTTCGAGACCAGCCTGGCCAACATGGTGAAACCTCGTCTCTACTGAAAATACAAAAATTAGCCAAGTGTGGTGGCGCACGCCTGTAATCCCAGCTAAGCTACTCGGGAGGCTGAGGCAGGAGAATCATTTGAGCCCGGGAGGAGGTTGCAGTGAGCCTAAATCTCACCACTGCACTCCAGCCTGGGCGACAGTGCAAGACTCCTTCTCAAAAAAAAAAAAAACAGGATATATCCCAGCTCCAGGGTCTGGTAACTGTTTGGTGCTGGCAAGATAGTTAACCTTTCTATGCCTCTTTTCTGTGATAATACCTATGTTTTAGATTGTGAAAGGGAGTAAAGATTTAATGAGTAAAAAGTATTTATAATAGTACCCAATACTTAGAAAATATTCAGTAGCCCTTAATGTTATAATATTTGTTACATTGTATTGAAATTGAAGGCAAGAGCAATGCCTTCATTTTTGTATGGCACCTACCTTGTAAAGTCCTGGCCCTAGTAAATAGTCCATAAATCTTTGTCAGATAAATGTGCGAAACACCCACAATACAGAAACTGAGGCTCTGGGAGTTTGCCCTCACTACACCACTATTAAGTGTAGATCTTAAATCTAATTCTTAAATCTAATTCCGTTGGTCTTCCCATTCACGCAATTCCCATTCACTTCCTGCTTTTCTGGAACCACGTTCAGTTTACCTTGATTAAATTTGGGTAATTTTAGATATATTTGGATAATATTAGAATCCTGTGTCTTGCTTTGATAATATTTTGGGTTTTGTCATTTCTGGGCATGGGTGATCTTACTATGTTTGATTGTCATTCATTCTCAGACATGTTTCTTTCCATTTCAGGTCACCTCTGCCATATACTGCCTGTAGTTAGTACTAGCTCCATTTTACCCTGGAGAAATTGAGGTTCAGGAAGATTTAAATGACTTACTTCTGGTTATAAGGTAAAATAACTTAGGATTTCAAACTTCTTCCCTCACAGACTCTTCACTATTAACAGAATAAGCACTTATAAAATAGATTTTTTAGTAGAATAAGCACTTTTTCAGTTATGTAGTCATGGATGTTTTCTTTTAAACAGCTGTGTTAGTCCATTTTCATGCTGCTGATAAAGACATACCCGAGACTGGGCAATTTACAAAGGAAAGAAGTTTAATGGAGAACTCACAGTTCCACGTGGCTGTGAGGAAGCCTCACAATCATGGCAGAAGGCAAGGAGCAGGTCACATCTTACCTGGATGACGGCAGGCAAAGAGAGAGCTTGTGCAGGCAAACTCCCATTTTTTTAAAAACCATCAGATCTCAGGAGACTCATTCACTATCATGATAACAGTGCAGGAAAGACCTGCCCCATAATTCAGTCACCTCCCACCAGGTTCCTCCTACCATATGTGGAAATTGTGGGAGTTACAATTCAAGATGAGATTTGGGTAGTGACACAGTGCCAAACCATATCATTCTGCCCCGGCCCCTCCGAAATCTGATGTCCTCACATTTCAAAATACAGTCATGCCTTCCCCACAGTCCCCCAAAGTCTCAACTCGTTTCAGCATTAACTCAGAAGTCCATAGTCCAAAGTCTCATCCGAGACAAGCAAGTCCCTTCTACTTATTAGCCTGTAAAATCAAAAGCAAGTTAATTACTTCTTAGATACAATGGCGGTACAGGCATTGGGTAAATACAACCATTCCAAATGGGAGAAATTGGTCAAAACAAAGGGACTACAGGCCCCATGCAAGTCCAAAATCCAGCAGGGCAGTCAAATCTTAAAGCTCCAAGATGATCTACTTTGACTCCACGTCTCACATCCAGGTCACACTGATCCAAGAGGTGGGTTCCCATGGTCTTGGGCATCTCCACCCCTGTGGCTTTGCAGGGTACAGCCTCCCTCCCATCTCCCTTTCCAGGCTGGTATTGACTGTTTGTGGCTTTTCCAGGTAAATAGTGCAAGCTGTTAATTGAGCTACTATGCTGGGGTCTGGAGGACCATGGCCCTCTTCTCATAGTTCCATGAGGCAGTGGCCCAGTAGGGATTCTGTGTGGGGGCTCCAACCCCACATTTCCCTTCCACACTGCCCTAGTAGAGGTTCTCCGTGAGTGCCCTGCCCCTGCAGCAAACTTCTGCCTGGACATCCAGGTGTTTCCATACATCCTCTGAAATCTAGGCAGAGGTTCCCAAACCCCAGTTCTGTGCACTCACAGGCTCAACACCATGTGGAAGCTGCCAAGGCTTGGGGCTTGCATCTCTGAAATCACAGCCCAAGCTCTGTGTTGGCCCCTTTCAGCCATGACTGGAATGGCTGGGATGCAGAGCACCAACTCCCTAGGCTGCACGCAGCACACGCGGGGACCCTGGGCCTGGCCCACGAAACTATTTTCTCCTAGACCTCTGGGCCTGTGATGGGAGGGGCTGCCATGAAGTCCTCTGACATGCCCTGGAGACATTTTCCCCATTGTCTTGGGTATTAATGTTCAGCTCCTCTTTAGTTATGCAGATTTCCTCAGAAAATGCGTTTTTCTTTTCTATCACATCAGGCTGCAAATTTTTCAAACATTTATGTTCTGCTTCCCTTATAAAACTGAATGCCTTTAACAGCACCCAAGTCACCTCTTGAATGCTTTGCTGGTTAGAAATTTCTTCTGCCAGATACCCTAAATCATCTCTCTAAAGTTCAAAATTCCACAAATCTTTAGGACGGGCAAAATGCTGCCAGTCTGTTTGCTAAAATATAACAAGAGTCACCTTTGCTCCAGTTCCCAGCAAGTTCCTCATATCCATCTGACACCACCTCGGCCTGGACCTTATTGTCTATATCACTATCAGGCTTTTGGTCAAAGCCTTTCAGCAATTCTCTAGGAAGTTAAGTTTCCCACATTTTCCTGTCTTCTTCTGAGCCCTCTAAACTGTTCCAACTTCTGCCTGTTACCCAGTTCCAAAGTTGCTTCCACATTTTGTGGTATCTTTTCAGCAACACCCCACTCCTGGTACCAATTTACTGTATTAGTCCATTTTCACACTGCTGATAAGACACACCCGAGGCTGGGCAATTTACAAAGGAAAGAAGTTTAATGGGGAACTCACAATTCCACGTGACTGGGAAGCCTCACAACCGTGGCAGAAGGCAAGGAGGAGCAAGTTACATCTTAAGTGGATGGTGGCAGGCAAAGAGAGAGCTTGTGCAGGCAAACTCCCATTTTTTTAAAACCATCAGATCTCATGAGATTCATTAAGTATCATGATAGCAGTTCAGGAAAGACCTGCCCCATAATTCAATCACCTTCCACCAGATTCCTCCCACGACACGTGGGAATTGTGGGAGTTACAATTCAAGATGAGATTTGGGTGGGGACACAGAACAAAACCATATCAACAGCCAAGATCATTTCTTCCAGATTCCTCTTGTCTAATTTTCTGACCTGTGCTTCATTCTCCACTTAATCTGTTGGATTAATGACTCCACATTGAGTTTGCTATCTTGGTTAAGTATGCCACTCTTTAGGGCATACATTACCCTTAAAGAACAATTGACAAAATCTTAAACCAGAGGAATTTTCCTTTTTTACAAAATGTAAATATTACTCCATTTCTTATAAGCCATACCTATAGGGCTACTCCTCCTATTTACTAGAGACTAGTCTTGTTCTGGGTGTAGGATTCTACCATATTTCATGGTGTTTTGGGTTTGTTTGTTTGTTTGTTTGTTTGTTTGTTTTGTTGTTGTTGGACAGAGTTTTGCTCTTGTTGCCCAGGCTGGAGTGCAATGGTGCCATCTTGGCTCACTGCAACCTCTGCCTCCCGGGTTCAAGTGATTATCCTGCCTCAAACTCCTGAGTAGCTGGGATTACAGGCATGTGCCACCATGCTCAGCTAATTTTGTATTTTTAGTAGAGACAGGGTTTCTCTATGTTGGTCAGGCTGGTCTCGAACTCCCCACTTTAGGTGATCCACCCGCCTCAGCCTCCCAAAGTGCTGGGATTACAGGTGTGAGCCACCACGCCTGGCCGGGGTTTTGTTTTTATTATTTTTAAATTTTTATTTTTTCTGTGAAACAGCTTCAGAAGGTCCTAAGAATTTGTGCCCCTCTTTTTGTTTTTAGAGATGGGAGCTTGCTATGTTGCCCAGGCTGGATTCAAACTCCTAGGCTCAAGTGGTCCTCCAACCTCAGCCTCCCAAATATCTAGGACAACAGGCACATGCCACCATGCCCAACTAGATAATAACTTTTAAATAGTGGAACAATATGTCAAATTTTTGTGCTAGCAACAATGTAACAGTGTAATGGCTTTAGACATGACATGCTTTTTTTTGCTTTTTTTTTTTTTTTTTTTCTGTGACAGACTCTCGCTCTGTCACCCAGGCTGCAGTGCAGTGGCACAATCTCAGTTCCCTGCAACCTCACGTCCTAGACTCAAGCGATTCTCCTGCCTCAGCCTTCTGAGTAGCTGGCATTACAGGCCTATACCAACACACCCGGCCAATTTTTGTGTTTTTAGTAGAGATGGTGTTTCACCATGTTGCCCAAGGTGGTCTTGAATTCCTGGCCTCAGGTGATCCAACCACCTTGGCCTCCCAAAGTGCAGGGATTACAGGCGTAAGCAGCCATGCCCAGCCAGACATGATACAGGCTTTAAAACTTAATCTGAATTATTAACATTTTCTCTATCACTTTCTTAAGTTCAGGCAGTCAACTAAATGAATAAATCAAGCTTTGTTTGTAACATTTGCCAATGTTTGTGATACAAATCCTCCCACCATGCTTGATTTCAATATGCCCATATGACATCACTGATCATAAAATTGGGAAAAGAGGCACACACGATCACATAGTATTTTCTCCAGACAGATAAAATAGATAGGGCGTTCCAGTTTTCAGTCTGACAGGTAAAGAGCTTGGAAGTCATCACTCCCATTTTCACAAGGAGGAAAAAGCCAAACAAACTGAAACTTAACAACCCTTCTTAGACCCTTCAGAGAATCGAGGTCCCAGGGCAAACCATCACCCCAAAATCTGGAGAGGCATTTGGACTTAAAATAGGTGGAACAGAGAATCATGACTTACTTGGAGGAAAAACTACTACTGGAACCAGCAACTGGTAGAAATACTTATAGGGCAAGTGATTAATTGCTGGAGACTGAACATGGACTAGCTTGAGATTTTTTTTTAAACTCCTAGGGACCCAGTGTTAAGGAGTCCCCCACATTTTTGTGAGTTTTGCTTCCAACAGGGAGAGAGAGAAGTTAGCCATTTTGAAATACACCCAGAGCATTCTATGCTCCTTAACAAAGGCCTGCCTTCAAGGGAAACTGTTGAACAGAGCCTAACCAATGCGGGAGAAGGGATATACTCAACAGAAGCCTCCTCTAAAAATGAGACAGTTGTGAAGGTCACACGTGCAATAAAAGACAGACCTAATAATAGAATTACGGAATGCTTTCCCCCATCCACCTTAATAGGGCTCCTGTTTAATAATGGGATTACAACGGAAAAAACTGCAAGGCCCAGAGCCTATTTCAGGAAGAGTCTCTAAGGAAAGTTGAAGAGTAAGGGAGGCAAAAACAAGGACACCAGAGGAAATTTTAGCATCTAACACCTACAGCTATAGCAAACAGTAAACACAACCTAATTCCTAGCCATATAAACACAAAACCTTACCCTTACCCAATACATAATGTCCAACTTAAAACAATTATATGGCATGCTAAAATGTAAACAAAATATATATATACACACACACATTTATATACACACATATACATATATATGTAATCTAGAAAGACAAAGCAAGCCAGGAGCAATGGCTTACGCCTGTAATCCCAATATTTTGGGAGGCTGAGGTGGGCGGATCACCTGAGGTCAGGAGTTTGAGACCAGCCTGGCCAACATGGCAAAACCCTGTCTCTACTAAAAATACAAAAATTAGCTAGGCAAGGTGGTGGGCACCTGTAATCCCAGCTACTCAGGGGGCTGAGGCAAAAGAATTGCTTGAACCCAGGAGGCGGAGGTTGCAGTAAGCTGAGATCGTGCCCCTACACTCCAGCCTGGGTGACAGAGTGAGACTCCATCTCAAAAAAGACAAATCAAGCGTCAGAACCAGACTCACATATGGCAGAAATTTTAGAATCATCAGAGTGAGATTTTTAAATAACTATTAATATGTTAAGGACGCTAATGGAAAAAGAGGACAACATTCAAGAACAAAGGGTAACGTAAGCAAAGAGATGAAAACTCTATAAAGAATCAAAAGGAGCCGGGCGCGGTGGCTCAAGCCTGTAATCCCAGCACTTTGGGAGGCCGAGATGGGTGGATCACGAGGTCAGGAGATCGAGACCATCCTGAGCTACACGGTGAAACCCCGTCTCTACTAAAAAATACAAAAAACTAGCCGGGCGAGATGGCGGGCGCCTGTAGTCCCAGCTACTCGGGAGGCTGAGGCAGGAGAATGGCGTAAACCCGGGAGGCGGAGCTTGCAGTGAGCCGAGATCGCGCCACTACACTCCAGCCTGGGCGACAGAGCTAGACTCCGTCTCCCCCAAAAAAAAAAAGAATCAAAAGGAAATGCTAGAAATAAAAAAATACTGTAACAGAAATGAAGAATGCCTTTGGTGGGCTCATCAGTAGACTGGACCTGACAACGGAAAAAAATCAGTGAGCTTGAAAATATGTCAACAGGAAACTTCCCAAACTGAAAAGCAAAGAGAAAAATGAATGAAAAAAGAGTGGAATATCCAGATGCAGTGGAAGTAAACTCATGAGCACAGATAAGAGTAAAATAATCAGGAAGAGATGAGTTGTTAATATTTACTACTTTTATTTTATTTTATTTTATGACAAGATCTGGCTCTATCGCCAGTCTGGAGTGCAATGGCACAATCTCAGCTCACTGCAACCTCCACCACCTGTAATCCCACCTCAGCCTCCCAAGTAGCTGGGACTACAGTCACATACCACACCTAATTTCTGTAGGTTTTATTTTTTTGTAGAGACGGGGTTTGCCCAGCCTGATTTCAAACTTGTGAGCTCAAAAGATCCATCTGTCTCGGCCTTCTAAAGTGGTGGGATTACAGGTGTGAGACACCATGCCTGGTGTACTACCTTTATTTTTAATATAACTTATTCAATTGGAAGTTTAGTTAATGTCACTTTTAATAATGCCTTGTTTAATAACCACTTCACAAATTAATGAAACCACTTCACAAATTAATGAAAATTTAACAAGCTTTCAAAATTCACTATGGATTGGCACACCACTGCTGAAACAAAGACTCATTGAAAGTATCCTACTCAGATTTCTTTTTTTTCCTGAATATAAGACTGAATAACTATTAACATTTAAATACTGGCGGGGCGTGGTGACTCACACCTGTAGTCACAGCACTTTGGGAGGCCAAGGAGGGCAGATCACTTGAGGTCAGCAGTTCGAGACCAGACTGGTCAACTCTGTCTCTAGTAAAAATATAAAAATTAGCCAGGTGTGGTGGCACGCCCCTGTAATCCCAGCTACTCAG
>NW_012114611.1:2362099-2373875 GCF_000951035.1 Colobus angolensis palliatus | reverse complement strand
AAAAAAAAAAGGTGTACTGACAATTGATTTCTCCATTTTCCTGAAGTTATTTAGCCCACTCCCACTCCAGCTCCACTGTAAACCTATAAATCCTGTGCCTCATTAGACAAAGGGAGTGTCAGTTGTGGTAATTCTTAGAACATTACCATGGTTACCAGACACAGAGTCCAGTGCCCCAACCTGGACATTCCAGAGGAGGCCAGGGAGGATCTGAGATGGCCTTCTTCAACTTGTATCTATTGGGATATCAAAATTCCTTTCGGAACAAGAAAAGGAACGCAACTGAAGACACAAGTAAGGGGAATATAGGGTAGAGTGTTAGAAGGGCCACTTCTTTTCCTAGATGCTTCATAGCCACTTCCTAGCTATTTATTTTCCTACCTGGGGTTAGAGATTTATCCTCCAAGAACAACAGTTACCCTAGTTAAAATTGTGGAATAGGGCCAGGCGTGGTGGCTCACACCTGTAATCCCAGCACTTTGAGAGGCTGAGGCGGGCAGATCATGAGGTCAGGAGTTCAAGAGCAGCCTAACCAACATAGTGAAACCCCGTCTCTACTAAAAATACAAAAATTAGCTGGGCATGGTGGCACGTGCCTGTAATCCCAGCTACTCAGGAGGCTGAGGCAGCAGAACTGCTTGAACCCAGGAGGCGGAGGTTGCAGTGAGCTGAGGTCGTGCCATTGCCCTCCAACCTGGGTGACAGAGCGAGGCTCTGTCTCAAAAAAAAAAAAAAAATTGTGGAATAGGGACAATATCCTTTCAGATTTGCTCTCCTGTCATTTAATATCTTTATTAAGACACACAATTTGGGCCAGGTGTGGTGGCTCACATGCAATCCCAGCACTTTGGGAGGCTAAGGATTGCTTGAGTCCAGGAGTTCGAGACCAGCCTGGGTAACATAGTGAGACCACATCTCTATGAAAAGTTACACAAATTAGCTGGGTGTGGCAGTGCATGCCTGTGGTCCTAGCTACTTGGGAGGCTGAGGCAGCAGAACTGCTTGAACCCAGGAGGCGGAGGTTGCAGTGAGCTGAGGTCGTGCCATTGCCCTCCAACCTGGGTGACAGAGCGAGGCTCTGTCTCAAAAAAAAAAAAAAAATTGTGGAATAGGGACAATATCCTTTCAGATTTGCTCTCCTGTCATTTAATATCTTTATTAAGACACACAATTTGGGCCAGGTGTGGTGGCTCACATGCAATCCCAGCACTTTGGGAGGCTAAGGATTGCTTGAGTCCAGGAGTTCGAGACCAGCCTGGGTAACATAGTGAGACCACATCTCTATGAAAAGTTACACAAATTAGCTGGGTGTGGCAGTGCATGCCTGTGGTCCTAGCTACTTGGGAGGCTGAAGTAGGAGAATCACTTGAGCCCAGGAGGTCAAGGATGAAGTGAGCCATAATCACACCACTGTACTCCAACCTGGGCAACAGAGTGAAACCATCTCAAAAAAAAAAAAAGACACATAATTTGTTCAACCAAATAAGTATATTCTTAGTCATTCATTTGCTCATTTAACCAACATTTGTTAAGCACCAGGCTTTATGTTCCAGGGATTATGTTGGTGACTAGGGTTAAGACCTCTGCTATAAAGTGACTATCTGATGAGAAAGATAAGTATGCAAACAAAAATTGCAATATGTTGTATGATTACATTAAATATGGAATGTTCTAGAGCCACTAAGAAGGAAGTACCTGATACTATTAGATTTGGAATAAGAACAGGTGGTGGAGGATAGGGGAATCCTTCAGAGAAGACTTCACACAGGAAATGCTTCCAGAACCCGGTGTTAAAGGATAATTGGAGTTCACTACAAGGAAGGGGATATAGCACAGACGAAGGAGCAGAGACCTAAGAGAGAACCATATTAAGTGAATTCCAAGTTTGTGGGTACAGATAAAGGGTAAAGTGGAGAGGTGCAGAGGCCTAAGAGAGAACCATATTAAGTGAATTCCAAGTTTGTGGGTACAGATAAAGGGTAAAGTGGAGAGGTGCTGGGAGGCAGACATTGAAAACTAGGAAGGGGCCAGATAATTGAAGATGCTGTTAGCCATGCTAAGCATTTTAACTTTATAGAGAGCCATTGAATTTTTAGTAAGCAGTGAGCAGATCTATATTAGATTCAAAATGCCTAGCCATGCCTCACACATAATAGAGGTTTCATAAATACTTGTAGGGTGAATGGATGAATAAGTAAGTTTGAATAACTATAAAACAGGAAGCTAGGGGAGGCTTTACAGGAGATATAACAATTGATTTCATCTTAAAAGATGAATTGTTGCCAGGCGCAGCGGCTCACGCCTGTAATCCCAGCACTTTGAGAGGCTGAAGCGGGCAGATCATGAAGTCAAGAGATCAAGACCATCCTGGCCAACATGATGAAACCCCGTCTCTACTAAAAATACAAAAAAAAATTAGCTGGGCATGGTGGCACACGCCTGTAATCCCAGCTACCTGGGAGGCTGAGGCAGGAGAATCGCTTGAACCCGGGAGGCGGAGGTTGCAGTGAGCTGAAATTGCACCACTGCACTTCAGCCTGGCAACAGAGCCAGACTCCATCTCAAAAAAAAAAAAAAAAGATGAATTGTTTAAAAGCACAGATATGAAGGAGAAGAGTATTCCAGGTAGAATGGAGGACACATGTGAAGGAAATTAAGTTTAGGTGCGTGCTGAAGCAAAAGTTGTATTGGGGTGGGGGAAAAGGGACTGGGAAAGTATAAAAGCACAAAGTTAAGATTGTGGGCCGGGCACAGTGGCTGACGCCTGTAATCCCAGCACTTTGAGAGGCTGAGGCGGGCAGATCATGAGGTCAGGAGTTCAAGAGCAGCCTAACCAACATAGTGAAACCCCGTCTCTACTAAAAATACAAAAATTAGCCGGGCGTAGTGGCATGCGCCTGTAATCCCAACTACTCGGGAGGCTGAGGCAGGAGAATCACTGGAACCAGGGAGGCAGAGGTTGCTGTGAGCCGAGATCGTGCCATTGCACTCCAGCTTGGGTGACACAGCAAGACTCTGTATGAAAAAAAAATAATAAGATTGTAAAGAACGATCTTACATAGGCCTCCATTGGTCACTCTCTGTCCTCTGCAATTCCATCAAAGAAGTTCTGTTTTACTATCCAGCTTCCAGGTAAGATTTGTACAAAGGGTACCCCGATGGACCTTAGAGACTCCTTAATATCCTTATACCAATTCTTCCCCTTCCTACCCCACCTGGGTCCCAGCATTATGCCATGGGACTGTTTTTATCTCCAAATAAAGAGGAGCTCTTCTCTACCCTCTTTCAGAAAAACAAACTCTTTGGGAAACCTACAAATTTCCCCTTTTCCAGGCCAAGACTAAGTCTCTCCTGGCTGCTCCAATCCTACCTCCTCCTACTAGATAGAATTCCCTCACCATGAAAAAACTGAGTATACAGCCGACCAGTTGTCCTACCCAGTTAGCTACTTAAGCACTGTTGAACAAGACTTAATACTGATCCAAAGAGGCCTGGGCATCATTTCTTTATAGGCTAGACAAAGTGGAAGATTTTACTTTATAAATACCAGAGCCCTCTGTGGGATAATAGAGAAGTATCCTGATATCATCTGCTATCTAAGTTTTCTCGTTCTGGTGGCAGAAAATCAGAGGCAGGAGGCTTGGCCAAACCCGTGGAATGTAAGGTTAGAGGGAAGATTGAACATCAAATATGCCACCCCTACTCCGTGCTCACTTCCCCTCCACCCCAATTTTACACCCTCCAGTTACTCTCTCAAAATATGGACTTCAACTTGCCAGTTTCTAATTAATCCATGTTTTTGTTGGCTCCGGCACTTTATAATAAACAACTACTTATTATGCAGTATACTAGGCACTGTACTAAGCACACTACATGCTTAATTTCATTTAGTACTCTAACATTCCTGTGAGGTAGGTATTACTGTTCCCTTTTTATCAGTAAGAAAACTGAGGCTCAGGCCGGGCACCGTGGCTCACGCCTGTAATCCCAGCACTTTGGGAGGGCAAGGCAGGTGGATTACCTGAGGTCAGGAGTTCGAGACTAGCTCAAAACACAGCAATCTGTCAGTTCCATTTTTTCCCAAACTGCCTATCCTACTGTAGTCTAGACTGTTCATTCTCAAATCCTGTTGCATAACTATTGTCCTGGGACTTGCTTTTGCCTCTCTCCAAGGCAGTATTCACTGTTTCCTGGATCCCATGTTTTTTTTCTTGGCTTACTCTCTCCGTTTCCTGCAATATGCCAGGAAGTTTTATAAGAATGCATAGGAGGTATATTTATGAGTCCAGAATGGCTTTATTCTATACCCTCACACTTGGTTGACAGTTTTTCAAGATAGGAAATTCTAGGTTGAAAATCATTTTCTGAAAATTTTGAAGCTGTTTTTATTGTCCTTTGTCCTCTAAGCTAGAGGACAAAGGAAGTTACATATTCCTTTGTATGTAACTAATTTCTTTCTTTCTGGAAGTTTTTTTGTTTTTGTTTTTGTTTTTCTGAGATAGGGTCGCCCATGCTGGAGTGCAGTGGCACAATCTTGGCTCACTGTGCTCAATCTCTGCTTCCTGTGCTCAAGTGATCATCCCACCTCAGCCTCCTTAGTAGCTGGAACTACAGGCACACACCTGGCTAACTTTTTATATTTTTTGTAGAGATGGGGTCTTGCCATGTTGCTCATGCTGGTCTCAAACTCCTGCAATCAAGCAATCCACTTGCCTCAGCCTCCCAAAGTGCTAGGATTACAGGCGTGAGCCACTTCGCCCAGCCTCTGGAAACTTTTGATTTTCTTTTTGTTCTGTAGTATTCTGATATTTCAAAATGATGAAATTTATTGTAAGTCTTTTCTCATTCATCATTTTGAACACTCCATGAGCTCTTTCATTCTGGAAATTTATGCTTTCTATTTCTGAGAAATTTTATTTTAATTTTTAATTTATTGTTTTCTTTCTTCTTTTTCAAACTACCATTTGTCAGTTATAAAGTCTCCCAAATTGATCTTCTAACATTAATCTTGATATTATTATTATTATTAATTACTATTTTTGAGACAGGGTCTTGCTCTGTCACCCAGGCTGGAGTGCAATAGAACAATCACGGCTTACTGCAGCCTCAACCTCCCAGGCTCAAGCAATGCTCCCAGCTCAGCCTCCCTGAGTAGCTGGGACTACAGGTGCAGGCTACGATGCCTGGCTAATTTTTGTATCTTTTAGTAGAAATGGAGTCTCCCTGTGTTGCCCAGGATGATCTGGAACTCCTAAGCTCAAGCAATCTGCCCACTTTGGCCTCCCAAAGTGCTGGGATTACAGGCGTGAGCCACCATGTCTGGCTTAATTTTCTTTATCATCATTATTATTATTACTATTTATTCTTTGGAAGGCTTCCTTAATTTTATCTTGCAACCTCGTGTTAATTAGCTATTGCTGTATAACATATTACCCTAAAATATGCAGGTTTATAACAGCAAATATTATTTTACAGTTTCTGTTAATCCAGAAGCAACATATCTAGATAATTCTGGCTCAGGATCTCTCACATGGTTGCAGACAGGATGTCAGCAGGGGCTGTAGCCATATAATGGGTTGGAGATTGGGTGGGAGCTGAAGGAGCCATTTCCAGGATATCTGGTGACCTCAGTTTCTCTGTGGGTATTGACAAGACACCCCAGTTTCTCGCCATATGGGCCTCTCCATAAGCAGTTTGAGTATTCTTACATGGCACTTAACTTTCTTCAGAGCAAGCGATCAGAAAGAAGGAAGGGAGCCAAAATGCATTTTTATGACTTAGTCTCAGAAGTAACTGTCACTTTACCTTTTCTATTTGTTAGAAGAGAATTACTAAATCCAGCCCGTACCCGAGGGAAACAGAAGCTCTACTTCTTGAGGGGAGGTTTATCAAAGGATTTGTGGAAATATGTGAAAACCAGCACACCTTCATATCAGAACTTTTTTTTTCTGCTTTTTTTTCTTCATGCAGTAGATAAGAACATTTTATATTGGTTATTCTATTATATTTTAATTTCCAAGGACCAGTTTTGGTCCTCTGATTTTCCTTTTTTACATTTTCTCTCTTTTGTCCATGAATATATACTTTATTTGAAGTTCTTTTCCTTGCATCGACTCTTTTTCCCTCTGAGCCCTTTTTCCTATGAGTTTATTTTGGTATCTTGTTTTTCTCAGTGATTACTCTCCTCAGATAACTAGTGATCCTTGGCTTTCCATTCTGATTTAAGAGTAAGAAACAAACAAAAAAAAGCTAACTAGAAACTGATGGAGGGAGTTGTCCATTATGGGCTTCATTCCAGAGCTTTCCTCTGGCTCTCTATAATTTATCTGGGGAAGAATCTTATTATTCTTTCTCTGGGTATTGGTTATATGCTTATCTATTAGCATGCTGGGGCTAGGACAGAAGAAGGTATTTAGGGTCTTAATTTTGAGAATCCTGACTTTTTTAACTTAATCACCAGATTTTCTGTCCTACACCTGTGCCAGCTATATTAGTCGGTTCTCACATTGCTTTAAAGAATTACCTGAGACTGAGTAATTATAAAAAAAAAAAAAAGGGAGAGAGAGAGAGAGATATAATTGTCTCCGTTCTACAGGCTGTACAAGAAGCATGGCAGGGGAAGCCTCAGGAAACCTACAATCATGGTGGAAGGCGAAGGGGAAGCAGGCATGTTCTACGTGGCTGGAGTAGGAGAAAAAGAGAAGAGAGAAGGGGTGGGTGGTTGGTGCTATACACTTTCAAACAACTAGATCTTGTGAGAACTCACTCACTATCATGAGAATAGCAAGGGGGAAATCCGACCTCATGATCTAATCACCTTCCACCAGGTCCCTCCTCCAACACTGGAGATTACAATTCAATAGGAGGTTTGGGTAGGGACATAAATCCAAACCATATTACCAGCCTTCACAGTGAATCCTGTCCAGGGGTGCAAGGCCTCCTAGATTCAGGTCCTCTAGAGGAATCTTATATTCCATTTTCAGGGCAGGGTAGTTTGCCTGGTTTAGCCAGATGCTCTGACAGTTTCAGTGACTCCCTTCCTGTTCTCACGCCTATTCCCTACTCCTACCATCTGTGGTACCCATTACACTCTAAGTTTTGGGTCTCTCAGATGAATTAGCTCAATTCTAGATGTATTCTCCACTACAGAAACTTAGGTAACAACATTATTTACTGTGTTAGGTTAATTGCCACCCTTCTGTCCACTTTGCATCTTCCAAAAGGTATTTCTACTGAAATATCTCATATGCTCTTATATCCTTGCCCACTGTTTTTGCCCTTGAAGATTAATATTATTGTGATTATGATGGTGATGATGTCATTTTAGCAAATTTGGGAGGAAAAGGAAATAAAGCCAATAAGGTCAATCTACCATTTTTAAAAACTTTTCTTGCTAATGTAACTTCAAAATTATAGAAAATGTGTAAGACTTGTAGAATTTCTCTGCACCCTTTACCCAAGTTAACTCATTGTTAATTTTTCCACTCTGTTTTTTGCTTTGTCTCTACTATAATATCTACTTTATCTCAGATAGTTGAGAATAAGTTGCTCATATTATATCTCTTTCCCTTTAAATAAATAAGCTTATATCTCCCAACAACAACTCACCATATAGGTGTCAAATTCAGCAAATCTTAGCACTTATACAATGCTGTTATATAATTACCTAGAGTGCATTTCTCAGTTTTGCCAATTGTTTCATAAATGTGTTTTTTTTTTGAGATGGTGTCTCACTGTCGCCGAGGCTGGAGTGCAGTGGTGTGATCTCAACTCACTGCAAGCTCTGCCTCCCGAGTTCAGGCCATTCTCCTGCCTCAGCCTCCAGAGTAGCTGGGACTACAGGTGCCCGCCAGCACGTCTGGCTAATTTTTTGTATTTTTAGTACAGACGGGGTTTCACTGTGTTAGCCAGGATGGTCTCGATCTCCTGACCTCGTGATCTGCACACCTTGGCCTCCCAAAGTGCTGGGATTACAGGCGTGAGCCACTGCACCCCACCTTTTTTTTTTTTTTTTTTTTTGACAAGGTCTTACTCTGTCTCCCAGGCTTCAGTGCAGTGAGGTGATCACGGTTTACTGCAGCCTTGAGCTCCTGGGCTCAAGTGATTCTCCCACCTCAGACTCCCAAAGTGCTGGAATTATAGGCATGAGCCATCACAACTGGGCAACTTTTTTTTTTTTTTTTTTTTTTTTTAAGAGAGGAGGTCCCAGCCTGGCCAACATGGTGAAACCTAGTCTCTGCTAAAAATATGAAAATTAGCCAGGCATGGTGGCAGGTGCCTCTAATGCTAGCTACTCAGGAGACGACGTGGGAGGATTGCTTGAACCTGGCAGATGGAGGTTGCCGTGAGCCAAGATCACGCCATTGCACTCCAGCCTGGGTGACAGAGACTCCATCTTAAAAATTAAAAATAAAAGAGATGAGGTCTCGCTATGTTGCCCAGACTGTCCATTAATGTCTTTTGGAGCAAAATTTTTCCTTCCAGGGTCCAGTTAAGGATCAACCATTGCATTTAGGGAGCATGTCTCTTTAGTCTCCTTTAATCTGGAATAGTTCCTTCACCTTCGTTTCATGATACTGCCTTTTTTTGTTTTTTTTTTTTTTTGAGACAGAGTTTTGCTCTTGTTGCCCAGGCTGGAGTGCAGTGGCTCACCGCAATCACCACCATCCAGGTTCAAGCGATTCTCCTGCCTCAGCCTCCCAAGTAGCTAGAATTACAGGCATGTGCCACCTGGCCCAGCTAATTTGGCATTTTTAGTAGAGATGGGGTTTCTCCATGTTGCTCAGGCTGATCTCGAACCTCCAACCTCAGGTGATCTACCCACCTCTGCTTCCCAAAGTGCTGGGATTAGAGGCATGAGTCACCACGCCTGGCTAGTATTGACATTTTTGTAATAGTATAGGCAAGACATTGTGTAGAATATTCCATAATTTGGATTTTTCTGATGTTTCTTGCGATTAGATTGAGTTTAAACATCTTTGGCAGGAATAAGTGACATTATGTCCTCAGTACATCATATCGGGAGGCTCATGATGTCATTTCGTCCCATCACTGGTAATGTGAACTTTGACCACTTAAGGTGTTGGTTTTCTTCACTGTCAAGTTACCATTCTTCTTTTGTAACCAATAATTTCTGGTAAGATTCTTTGGAAAAATGTAAGTATCCTATTCTTTTTTTTTTTTTTTTGACAAGGTGTCACTCTGTTGCTCCGGCTTGAGTGCAGTGGCACAATCACAGCTCACTGCAGCCTTGACCTCCCAGACTTAAGCAATTCTCCAACCTCAGCCTCCCAAGTAGCTGGGACTACAGATGCCCACCACCACACACAGCCAATTGTTTTCATTTCTAGTAGAAGGTCTACTAGACCTGGGCTATGTTGCCCAGGCTATTCTCAAATTCCTGAGCTCAAGCGATTCTCCCGCCCCAACCTCCCTAAGTGGTAGAATTACAGGCATGAGCCATTGCACCCAGTCAACTATCCTATTCTTCATCAAATTTTCACCCACTAATTTTAGTATCGATTGATGATTTTGTGTGAATCTGTTATTTCTGTAATAATTGCAAAATTGTGATTTTCTAACTCCAATCCATTTTAACTCAAAGTTTACTACAATTAAAAAAAAATTTTTTTGTAGACACAGGGTCTCACTTGTTGCCCAGGTTGGTCTCGAGCCCCTGGCCTCAAGCAATACTTCTGCCTGGGCCCCCCAAAGCACATATTACAGGCATGAGCCACCTCACCTAGCCCCCAGCTTTTAAATGACCCACCTTTTTTGAGTTTTTCCAAAACATTCAGCTTCATTTTCCTTTTCTTTTTTTTCTGTTTTTTGTTTGTTTGTTTGTTTTGTTTTTTGAGACAGAGTCTCGCTCTGTTGCCGAGGCTGGAGTGCAATGGCACAATCTCGGCTCACTGCAACCTCCGCCTCCCGGGTTCAAGCAATTCTCCTGCCTCAGCCTCCCGAGTAGCTGGGATAACAGGCGCCTGCCACCTGTTATCCAAATATTTGAACTGATGGAGAATATGTGTGGAGAAAAAGGGCTGTGGCTTTTATTTATTTTATTTTTATTTTTATTTTTTTTAGATGGAATTTCGCTCTTGTTGCCCAGGCTGGAGTGCAATGGCACGATCTCGGCTCATCGCAACCTCCACCTCCCAGGTTCAAGTGTTCCTCCTGCCTCAGCCTCCCAAGTAGCTGGGATTACAGACATGTGCCACCATGCCTGGCCCCATCTTTTTATTCTTAATTTACGAAGGAGTATAACCTCTGCCTCCAGGGCTCAAGCAATTCTTGTGCCTTAGCCTCCCAAGTAGCTAGGATTACAGGCCTGTGCCCCCACACCAGGCTAATTTTTGTATTTTTAGTAGAGGTGGGGTTTCTTCATGTTGGTCAGACTGGTCTTGAACTCCCGACCTTGTGATCTGCCCGCCTCGGCCTCCCAAGGTGCTGGGATTACAGGCGTTAGCCACTGCGCCCGGCCTCAGCTTCATTTTTATAAAAGCCACTGCCGGCCGGGCGCGGTGGCTCAAGCCTGTAATCCCAGCACTTTGGGAGGCCGAGACGGGCGGATCACGAGGTCAGGAGATTGAGACCATCCTGGCTAACACGGTGAAACCCCGTCTCTACTAAAAAATACAAAAACTGAGCCGGGCGGGGTGGCGAGCGCCTGTAGTCCAAGCTACTCCGGAGGCTGAGGCAGGAGAATGGCGTGAACCCGGGGGGCGGAGCTTGCAGTGAGCTGAGATCCGGCCACTGCACTCCAGCCTGGGGGACAGAGCAAGACTCTGTCTCAAAAAAAAAAAATTAGCTGGGCTTCGTGGTGCATGCCTACAGCCCAGCTACTTGGGAGGCTGAGGCCAGAGAATCACTTGAACCCAGGAGGCGTATATTGCAGTGAGCCAAGATCGCACCTCCCAGCCTGGGTGGCCGAGTAGGACTTTGTCTCAATCAATCAATTTCAGATGAATTAGAGAGTTCAATAAATAAAACTACAGAAATATTAGAAGAAAACATAGAATATTTGTATATTCTTAGCAGGGTTTTGCAAATCTTTATTAGACATTAAGCCGAGAAGCCTAAAAGAAAATATTGACAATTTTTACTAAAAAATAATTTGTGTATCAAAAGACATCATAAACTTAAAATCAAGAGAGAGACTGAGTGAAAATATTTGTCTCATATAGATGGGTGTATATCTACATGCACATATACACACATATATAAACACATACATACATGTTCATATGTATAAATCATGTATGCAATAATATTGAGAATATATAAAAAGCTTCTAAGTAAAGCACCAAGCCAGACTCCCCCTCTAATCCAACATCAAATATTTATTTATTGGGAATTGATTGTGCCAGCCACTGTGTAAGACACTAGAAATATAACAGTGATTAACACAGACAATAAAACTAGTAAATAAATAAACAAGATACCAATTGTGCCGAGTGCTGGGGAGAAAATAAAGGGGCAATGCAATAGAACAGAAGTCCTAAAGTGCTGGCCTGGATGCCAGATGTAGCCTGATGCCATGCTCAGTTTGCAGAGTGCTTTTTTAAAAACAAATGTAGACCAACATCTCAAAATCCAAAGATTTCATGTAAAACCAACATTTCTGACTTCTCTTTAAAAATTAGATTTGGGGGCTGGGCAAAATGGCTTACACCTGTAATCCAAGCACTTTGGGAGGCCAAGGCGGGTGGATCATCTGAGGTCAGGAGTTTAAGACCAGCCTGGCCAACATGGTGAAACCTGTCTCTACTAAAAACAC
>NW_012114611.1:2359217-2361069 GCF_000951035.1 Colobus angolensis palliatus | reverse complement strand
GAGACTCCGTCTCAAAAAAAAAAAAAAAAAAAAAAAAAATTCAAAGCCAAAACTGTAGTAGGGTACCTTCACCTCCCACTTTGATCAGATTGCTTTCATTGCATCCCAGCCCTGAAATTCATCTCCCAGTTCTGACAGCCTTTTTAATAGTGCAAACCCTAACATAGCTATGCACTGTGCCCATCATCCATGACCTCATAACAAAAGGAACCATAGAATAGTATTTCTGATGCCACAATCCCTTTTCACAAAGACATTCAGGCAACTTGGCTACCCTCCGCCAAGTTTGGCTTCAACCATATCATCCAATCTTCCACCTGAAAATTGCATTCAATAGTAATTTTCTTCTATTCTTAGTACTTTCTTGAAGCCACTTGAATTGCCCCAGAGTTGAAGTCTGTGCCCACATGGCCAAGCTGTGAGACACATAGGCTGACCTCTAGGAGTTCATTATAAGGCCATGAAAAGTGTGCTCCAGAGAAACCTGTCGAGACAAAGGTGACTTTATTTAGCTTTTATCTAGGATGTTTAGTCTTCCTATGGTGATGAGTACCATAACCACAGATGTCAAGTGGGAACTCAGGGCAGCCTGACAATCCTATCATATTCCCCTAGTCACTCTCCCAGTCCTCGAGTCAACTATTTCACATCCCCTCCTTGGAGATCTAAAGCCCCTCTCCCATCCTCACTCTGAGCTAACTTCCTTGCTCCTTATTTCACTAAGAAAATTAGAAGGAATCAAAGACTTTCCATCATCACATCTAACATTCCACTCCATTCCCTCTGGTTCAATGAATGAACTGATTCCATTTGTGTACTGGAGCCCATCCCTTCTCATCTACTATAGGATTTTGCTCCTAAAACTATCACCTTCTCCCTCAGGATTCTCCTTCTTCCCAGATCATTTCCGTCAGTATACAAATATGCTATAATCTCTTCCATCTGGCAGGGGAAGGGCAAGGGAAGAAACCTCCCTTGGCCATGTGGTCCCCTCGAGCTATTGCCCTCATTTCTTTTTCCACCCTCCTCTCCCCACTACCATCCGGATTATATCAAAATTCCTGGAAAGAGAAGTTTACACCCGCAGTCTAGGGAAAAAAAAAAAAAAGGCATGCCAATTGCCCTTGTTTTAAATCCATGATCACCAAACTCAGTGGGTCTTGTTGTGGTGATTATCGCTGCCCAGAAGTCAAGCTACATTTCCTTGTTCCATTCACTCTCCTCATCTCCTGGAGGCCTTTTCCTACCTTTTCCTGTTTCTTCAAACCTCCAACACCTCCTCCCCCCATCCTCATTCTCATATAATGAGTTGCCTTCCATTTCAAAGAGAAAACAGAAGCAATTGGTAGATAATTTCCATAAGCTATCACAAACCACATCTATACATCTACCTGCATCTGTGCCCATATATCTCCTATTATCATGAACGAATGGCCCACACACCTATTAAGACAAACCCCCTCCACTTTTGACCAGATCCCATTTCTTTTTGCCTTCTCCAAAACACCACTCCAATAATTCTTCTCACTCTTGTATTAATTTGTCCATCTATAATTTCCTCTTCTGGCTGAGCCCAGTGGCTCACACCTGTAATCCCAGAACTTTGGGAGGCTGAGGCAGGTGGATCACTTGAGGCCAGGAGTTCAAGACCAACCTGAAAAACATGGTGAAAACCCATCTCTACTAAAAATACAAAAATTAGCCAGGCGTGGTGGTGCACACCTGTAGTGCCAGCTACTTGGGAGTCTAAGGCAGGAGAATCACTTGAACCTGGGAGGCGGAGGCTGCAGTGGACCGAGATCGTGCCACTGCACTCCAGTCTGGGTGACAGAGCAAGACTCAGTCCCCCCCC
>NW_012114611.1:2349056-2358732 GCF_000951035.1 Colobus angolensis palliatus | reverse complement strand
CAGCCTCCTGAGTAGCTAGGACCACAGGCTCATCCCACCACACCTCAGTCTCCCAAAGTGCTGGGATTATAGGCATTAGCCACCATGCCTGGCTAACTTTTTGTATTTTTAGTAAAGAAGGGATTTCACCATGTTAGCCAGGATGGTCTCGATCTCCTGACCTCGTGATCCACCGCCTTGGCCTCCCAAAGTGCTGGGATTACAGGCGTGAGCCATTGCACCCGGCCTGTCTCTGGTTCTTCTGCCATTCTCTCTTGAGCCCACACCAACCCAGGCTCTTGCCATCACACCATTAAAACTGCTTCAGGCTGGGTGCAGTGGCCCAGGCCTGTAATCCCAGTATTTTGGGAGGCCGAGGCAGGAGAATCACTTGAGTTAGGAGTTTTAGACCAGCCTGGGTAACAGAGTGAGACCTCATCTCTACTAAAAATCAAAAAAATTAGCTGGGGATGGTGGCACACAACTTTAGTCCCAGTTATTAGGGATGCTGAGGAGATAAGATTGCTTGAACCCAGGAGATTGAGGATGCATTGAGCTATAATCATGCCACTGCACTCCAACCTGAGCAACAGAATGAGACTCCCTCTCTCTCTAAAAAACAAAACAAAACAACACCCTGCTGTATCCATTTACCAATGACTCACATATTCCTAAGTTAAATGGTAAACTCTTAGTTCTCACGTTATTTAACATATGGGCAGAAAAGTGCAACAGAGCTCAGATGGTTCTGAATCCTCATGCTGCTGAGGTTGCTTGAAATACATGGTTAGCTGGGAAGGGTTTGAGCTTACGGACCACCGTGGGGAACATGCCTCATATTTTCTATTACCTCAGAACTGGTTTGGGAAATTCACGTGGGGCAGGGAGATTATGGGTAAAATACAGCATTCTCTTCATCTCCTAGCAAGCCCACATCTACCTTGCTTACCCTGGTCTTTCTCATCCCAAATTCTATGTCCATCAATTCAGGGAACCCACAGTTCCTGAATCTCTACTCACCCTTTTCCACAAGCTAAACAATCTTGAAAGACTCTCATTTGTCTCCAGAATGGTTCCTGGTCCCAGTTTCTTTCTGGTTGATTTCACCTTGTTAATACATTCACTCAAACTGCTTGACACCTTTCTGTCCATCTGGTTTTAGCACTTCAACCACTCTGTGGTTCGAATCAGCCACATTCCTTGCCTGGTCCCTTAGCTAGGCCTTTAACAGCAACTATAAAAATGAACCTATTAATATTCACACTTTTCATTCTTAACACTCTTACTATCATGATATTTTTAAGTCATTCACAATTCTTCCTTGAAGAACGATAGGCTTTTTTTTCCCTCCTAGTAGGTGTGAGTGTATTAACATTCAACTGAAAAGGGCCCACTCAAGCTTTCCTTATTATAGTCATAATGAAAACTCACAGAGGTGAGTCAACACGTGTAATCAAACATTCTGCCAGTTCCTGCCTCCTTCCTACCTTTTCCTCCTGATAAAGAATCAAAATAGAAAGACCAAAGAGGAAAATGGGTGTGGGGAACATACTTTGGTCTATCCTTGACTTCAGAAACTCAGTTTAAGCCAGGTGCAGTGGCTCATACCTGTAATCCCAGCATTTTGGGAGGCTGAGGCAAAAGGATCGCTTGAGCCCAGGGGTTTGAGACCAGCCTGGGCAACACACTGGGACCTTGTCTCTACAAAAAATTAGCCAGGTGTGTTAGCACATGCCTGTAGTCCCAGGTACTTGGGAGGCTGAGGTGGGAGGATCACTTGAACCCAGGAGGTTGAGGCTGCAGTGAGCCATGATTGCACCAGTGCATTCCAGCCTAGTGACAGAGTGAGGCTGACTCAAAAACAAAAAGCAACTCAGTTTATCAAGGATCCAAAGATGTTCAAATTCAGGAGGCTAACTCACACTAAGCAAATTCACAGTGCCTCAGTTTCCTCACCTATAAATGGAGACGATAATATCTGCCTTATAGACTTAGTGTGGAGAGGCCGGGTGCAGTGACTCATACCTGTAATCCTAACACTTTGGGAGGCCGAGACAGGCAGATCACCTGGGGTCAGGAGTTCAAGACCAGCCTGGCCAACATGGTGAAACCTCATTCCTACTAAAAATACAAAAATTAGCTGCATGTGTTAGTGGGTGCCTGTAATCCCAGCTACTTGGGAGGCCAAGGCACGAGAATCTCTCGAACCTGGGAGGTGGAGGTTGCAGTGAGCTGCACTCTAGCCTGAGGCAACAGACTCTGCCTCAAAAAAAGAAAGATTTATTATGGACATTAAATAAAATAATGTATCTAACGTACCTAAGAACTAGCACATAAAACTTTACAATAGATGATGGAGGAAAAGTTATAAATCATATGTAAGTTTACTGTTTACATATAGAACATACACCTTTCCTGTGACTAGAATATCTTTGTCCACTACTCAAGACATACTTGCCAGGATAGGATACCTGGAAAACAATATTTTTAACCATAAGATTCCTTGAGGTACAAAAGACGCTGGCTGGCTTCAAAGGATATTTCATCTAGGCCCTGAGAGAGGCTGGTCAACTCACTGCCCACAGAACAGCACCCCTGACCAGTGACCAGAACTCTTATGTCTACCAGCTGGGAGATTCCTGTCCCTCCCAGGCTCACTCTTCCTCTTTCTAATACTGGTTGCTCCTGCAGATTCAGCCCAGCTTCCAGGGTTTGTTCACCTTTTACTCTGGGCTCTTGGGTGCTCAAGGTTTCCCTTTCGTCCTGCCCAGGGAAGCACAATCCTATATCAGTCCTTTCCTTTGCTGAATCTCTCTCAACACCAGCTTTGAACCCTGCTCTCCTATTTATTCTTTTTTTTTTTTGGACAGAGTTTTGCTATTGTTGCCCAGACTGGAGTGCAGTGGGGCGATCTCGGCTCACTGCAACCTCTGCCTCCCGGATTCAAGCAATTCTCCTGCCTCAGCCTCCTGACTAGCTGGGATTACAGGCACATGTGACCACACCCAGCTAATCTTTTGTATTTTAGTAGAGACAGGGTTTCATCATGTTGGCCAGGCTAGTCTCGAACTGCCAACCTCAGGTGATCCACCTGCCTTGGCCTCTCAAAGTGCAGGGATTACAGGCGTGAGCCGCTGTGCCCAGCCATCCTATTTATTCTTAGCTTCATACTTGACCCTCCTCTTAGTCCAGGAGGGCCTTGTTCTCTTTTCTAGAAAAATTCCCTCTAATCTGGCCCTTCTTTGAGACAACTCCCTTGCCTTGTTATATGAAAATCTTGTGTCAGCCTAGCTCTCACCATAACACAAGTCCAGGCACCCAGAACACTGTTCATTGACCAGAGTCACAGAGAAAATCTCTGGTAGGGAAAGATTATTCTTTCCCTGTTCTTGTCTGGAGACAATTGAGACAAATGACCTCTCCTTGCCAGACTCTCCAGTGACTGCCCTCTAGCCACAGACACACTGACCTTCAAGCTGTGCACATCCAAAGGGCCTCACTCCAGCTTACTCCACTGCTGCCCTTATCATTCCCCTTCCCTGAGGAATTCACTAATGAGTCCTCAGAGTTGCTTTCATTTCCAATTCCAAATGAATTTCTTTAAAGAAAGGCTCAACCTCGAGTCTTTGGTAAAAGCTGAACTCGTCTTACTTACGTTCTCATTTCCTGGATTCTGTTAGAGGAAGCCTGGCTGGAATGTCCTCTGCTCAATCTCCTAGTCTCCCTGCCTCACTGAGCTGCCTCTTTGGTGAACCACCTGTTAGGAGACAGCTGGAGATCCCATTCTTAGACTGCACAGCAGAGGGCACTGTTGTTCTGGCTTTTCCTTTCTTCTCGCTCTCTTTTTTTTTTTTGGAGACAGTCTCACTCTGTCACCCAGGGTGGAGTGCAGTGGCGCAATCTCAGCTCACTGCAACCTCTGCCCCCCAGGTTCAAGCGACTCTCCTGCCTCAGCCTCCAGAGTAGCTGGAACTACAGGCGTGTGCTACAACGCTTGGCTAATTTTTGTATTTTTAGTAGAGACAGAGTTTTGCCATGTTGGCCAGACTGGTCTCGAACTCCTGACCTCAAGTGATCCACCCGCTTCAGCCTCCCAAAGTGCTGGGATTAGAGGCATGAGCCACTGTCCCCGGCCCATTCTGGCTTTTCAAACAGGAGTATAAGTGGCACAATTCAGCCAAGAATGAATTGGCCAGAGCCTCTGAGCCCCTCTGCCTTTCCAAATGGATAAACCTTCTGAAGTTAGAGAAATGTACCTTGGGGCACAGTGTGATGGCTCATGCCTGTAACCTAAGCAATTTGTGAGGCCAAGGCGGGAAGATTATTTGAGCCTAGGAGTTCTAGACTGGCTTGGGCAACATAGCAAGACCCCTTCTTTACAAAAAAAAATTTTGTTTTTAATTAGCCAGGCATGGTGGCACATGCCTGTAGTCTCAACTACTCAGGAGGCTGAGGCAGGAGGATCACCTGAGCCCAGGAGTTCCAGGCTGCAGTGAGCTATGATTGTGTCACTGAACTCTAGCCTGGGCAACAGAGCGAGATCCTGTCTCAATAAAAACACAACTCCATCCCCTATCCACATGAAACTAGAAAGGGAAGGTACTCGTATTCATAGCTACACTCTAAGCTTAAGGAGTGGGCCCACCTCTAAGCTGGGTGAGTGTGTCTGTATCACAGCAGACAGGCCACTTTTTCCACAAGGGTTTAGCCTTTCCGCAGTGGTCTTCCCCACTGGGACTGATTTAATCCACTGGTAGTTACCCATGAAGTTCCAGGCCTCTGCTCCCCTATTCTGGCCATAGGAAATGATATTGCACATTTTAGTAGAGCTGAGGGAGGCAGGGTTCTGCCTGTGGATCAAGGAAATGATACCATGTCACCCACCTAACTCAAGGCTGCTCCAGGTGAGAGGACACCCTTGACAGGACCCCCACTGAGCTGTACACAGGGGAGCCTATCAAAGGCTGGTTCGAACAGTCTGTGTTTCCCCTTAGTCCTTTGTGTTTCCTGGGAAGCCTGATGATATTGCAATGGTGGTTAAGAACATGGGCTCTGGAGTCAAACTACTTGGGTTAAATTCATGTCCCTATCATATGCTAGTTACGTAACTTGGGAAAATTACTAAACTCTTCTGCCCTTGTTTCCTCTTTGGGAAATAATAATGGCACCTACATTATAGAGTTGTGCCAAGCACATTCACTAGCTATTTTTATTGTTATTATCTCTAGAAAATTCCGTGTACTCCACTTTACATCAGCAATCTGCAACCAGCGCTAAGTCCTGCTATTGTCTCATGCCCCATCTACTTCCCATGTTCAGAATTCTGAACAAGTGCACTACTTCAAGGAAGATATTTTTGGACATGGAGCCAAAGGAACTGCTTCCATATGGAAAACATGCCTTGAGAATTGGTCTGCTTTCCTGGGCTCATGCTTCTGTCCACTTCCTCCCAAAGCACTGACAATTTATTTGTACCAGGGAAGATGATAAGTGCAAATTAGCCTTCCAAACACACTTCAGCCCATTTCAGTACATCTTAATGTTCCATCCACCTTTAAGAGACTAATGCCTAACATTTGATTTGACCTCCTAGACAGGAGTTATGAGTCATTTTTTCTGTTTGTTTTTTTTGTTTTGTTTTTTGTTTTTTGAGACACGGTCTTGCTCTGTCACCCAGGCTGGAGTGCAGTGGCACAATCATAGCCCACTGCACCCTCAACCTCCTGAACTTCAGCGATCTTCCCACCTCAGCCTCCTGAGTAGCTAGGACCACAGGCTCATCCCACCACACCTCAGTCTCCCAAAGTGCTGGGATTATAGGCATTAGCCACCATGCCTGGCTACAAATACCCTAATCTAGAAGGTAGATTTCTGGGAGGCACAAAGGTAGACTCATTCTAAAAATTGTTCAACCTGAAAACATTGTGGCCAATCAGCCCCAGTTGCAACAAACAGAGGCAATGGGCACAGTAGTGAATAACTAAGATTGTGTGACCACCCCGAGTCACAGGGAAGCTTGTAATACTGAGAAATCTGCACCATTAATTTGGAGGGATGGAAGATCCACTCAAGTACTTTTACATCACCCTAGATGTCCTTCGTAGTCTATTCAAAGCATTAAAGGTGGTTTTATGGCAACCTCCAATTTGTGGCCCAGTTCTAGAAGCTATTTAGGGTACTTCATATCTACTTAGCAGCAAAGACCATGCAGAGCATGGCATTAACTGGATGGAGGAAGGACCATTCGGTAGGTGATATTCTGTTGTATCACCTACCGACAGAATAATTGATTCATCTACCTTACCACATTGGAGTTTGGTTATAAAGAGCTCATTGCATCCCTTCACCCAGAACATGCCCCTTCCCAGTAGCTGTGGCATGATTCTTTCCAAGCCCTGCCCCCTTCACCCCAGGTACCTTCCAAACCTTGGCAGCTTGGGAAAGTTATGGGTTACCAAGAATATCTCCCAGCTTGCCAAAAATGGATGCAAGGTATATGCCAATTGGTGCTTGATTCCAAAGGAAGGCATCCAGGTGAGTGATACTGTCCAGCACACCTCCAAGCACACACTGACCATTCATATGGGAAGCCGGGACCCTGCTGCTTGGACACGTTGAGATGATAGAGAACATCATCTGCCTGTACGCTTGGCAATCAGCCTGAGGCCTCAGAAACAGACAGAGTTCCTAACTGTCACCTGAGCTCAGACCAATAATTATTCTCAGTCTAGCTCTCACTGGCCACTAGGAATATGCTTGTTCTTTCTCCTCAGTCTATTTCTATTTGTCCAAGGACATCCTGCCACCCTTACCTTGCCCAAATTCAAATACCAAGCTCAATAATATTGCTTCCAGGAAATGGCCTCATTGCTATAACCTGTAATGAAGTACAAATCAGCCCTGTGGTTCAGTCCAGGCTTCCAGAACTCTATATGCTAACCAAGGTTTCAGTACTGTTGCTTCTCCAAGTCCTCAACTGTACAGGGAGGGGATTCAAACTGTTCCCCACTCTAGTGGTACCATTATTTCAGATAGCGAATGTTAAAGGAGATTTAACTGGAGGGCTAACAAGAGAGATGAGGAACAGAGATGATGAATGAGTGAGGCTGAGCCAGGAAGAAAAGAAAAAAGCAGGAGCTGGGGAGGAACTCCAGAACAGAAGGGGCATCACCACCCTCCACCAGAGATTAGTCAGCAATCCTCGACAATTTCCAAAGAGAATGGTAAACTGATCCAGTTCCTGACAGGCATCCATAATCACAAAACATAAAAATTTGAGGAATGGGATGACTTCTGCTCCAGGAATACAGAATGGAGTCACTGAAAATGTCAGATGCAGAGGTGGATTTTTTTTCTTTTCCTTTTTTTTTTGAGATGGAGTTTCACTCTTGTCTCCCAGGCTGGAGTGTAGTGGCATCATCTTGGCTCACTGGAACCTCCACCTCCCGGATTCAAGCGATTGTTTTCCCTTAGCCACCGGGGTAGCTGGGACTACAGGCGTACACCACTACTCCCAGCAAATTTTTGTATTTTTCATAGAGGCGGGGTTTCACCATGTTGCCCAGGCTGGTCTCAAACTCCTGATCTCAGGTGATCCACCCGCTGTGGCCTCCCAAAGAGCTGAGATTACAGGCATGAGCCACTGTGCCCAGCCGAGAGCTGGATTTTACTCTGCATTTGAGACTGGCTGGAGGAGATAGGGAAAGGGGCCTAGCGCCTTTTTGGCTTGCGTGACAGAATGGATGGAACAGCCAAGAGAGAGAAATCTTGAAGCCACCCTAAACAGCTCTCATTCTCTCACTCCCTCACCAAGTCTTGCTCTTCTGCATCTTAAATTTTTCTCAAACTCATCCTCCCTTGTTCAGGAGTCTGAGATGCAAGCCAAATCTAGCCTATTTAAGCAGAATATGAATGGATTTTTAAAAATTTTGGCTGGGCACAGTGGTTCACGCCTGTAATCCCAGCACTTTGGGAGGTGGAGGCAGATGGATCATGAGGTCCGGAGTTCGAGACCAGCCTGGCCAATATGGTGAACTCCCGTCTCTACTAAAAATACAAAAATTAGCCAGGTGTGGTGGCAAGCGCCTGTAGTCCCAGTTACTTGGGAGGCTGAGGCAGGAGAAGTAATTGAACCCAGGAGGCAGAGGTTGCAGTGAGCCAAGATCGGGCCACTGCACTCCAGCCTGGGTGACAGAGTGAGACTCCGTCTAAAAAAAAGAAAAACTATATGTATGTGGGGCTGGATGCAGTGGCTCATACCTGTAGTCCCAGAACTTTGGGACGCTAAGGAGGGAAGATCTCTTGAGCCCAGGAGTTCATGGCTTCAATGAGCTACAATTACACCACTGTACTCCAGCCTGCACGGCAGAGGGAGACCCTCTTAAAATACATAAATAAATAAAAAGAGAAAGAAAATAAGAAAATATTGGGAAGCCCATAAAAACTGCAGTAGAAATGGAAAACTACACATGGTGGACGGTAATCAGAAACAATGCTCAGAATCATGCTATAGACCTGGTCTGGCACAGACACCACTGCATTCAATGCTGTGGTGGGCACTACTAGCACCAAGGATGCTGGGTCCTGAATACTGCTGCTGGAAACAGGATGCAGCTTCGTTGCTGTCACCTCCTGTCACTAGCAGATAACTTTATATGGCCACTGCTTCCTTGCAACCTTTGATTCAAAATCTGAAGCAGATGTGTTTGATTGGCCTAGCCAAAATTCTTTGTCCATATCCTTGCTGAAAGAGAGGTTGAGTAAGGAAGAACTCGTCTATTCAGCCTCTATTGTGAGATATAGGTTTTGCTTCATAGGGAGTGATTCCCAAACATAACGAAAGCTAGGTAGCCACTACACTGTACTACCTTACCAGCTCCATCTCCTGTCCTTCTCCTCTTTACCCAGCACTCCAGGCTCCAAACCAAATAGCCCTCTGATGCCTCTCTAATGCTTCTAAACACTTGCCATTCTGCTGTCTGAAATGCACTTCCTGATTATACTGTAACCCACCTCCTTCTTTTCCTCCAAGACTTAGCTCAAACATAACTTCCACTATTAGACCATTTGAAGTTCTGCAAATATGCCAATCCCAGGAAAGGAATGTCTACCCAGATAAGGGCCTTTTTCACTTGCACTAACCGTAAGTATGTGTCCAATATCCTGATTCCAGAAGTTGGGTGCTTAAAACCCAGGAGTCAGGCAGGAGCAAGAGAGTGGTAAGGGAGGTCTTGTGATCACTGCATTCTCCCTCCCTCCCCTCTGTCACAGCCATGGTGATTGGATTCCTGAGAACTGGATGTGAATGGCTAGGAGAGATGCCTGCCATGCACCTGGTTAGCATGGAGACCAGGGAATCAGAGAATCAAATAGCCATTTGCCAAGTACTCAGAACAAGTCTACTCTCATTTCAGACCAGAAGGAATCAGAGCCTACTAGGCTTCCCCCCATTATCTCAAAAGATGGGAATTATTCCGTGCACCAGAATAGCCACACAAGATACCACGAAGCTGTCCGGAAGGTGTTGTTGAAGACATGTAAGTACCTTGGGGTGGGCATCATGCTAGGATAAAAAAAAAAGATATGTCTGAGTTCCTAAAGAATGGCTGGGATGAGGCCGGGTTTGGTGGCTCATGTCGGTAATCCTAGCACTTTGGGAGGCCAAGGCGGGCAGATCACAAGGTCAGGAGTTCAAGAC
>NW_012114611.1:2315539-2344231 GCF_000951035.1 Colobus angolensis palliatus | reverse complement strand
AACCATTGTATATTATCATGCATTATCCCTTTGAGGAATAGTAAGCACCAGCTTTGGCATTTTATTGAACCGGGTTTAAACAGCAAACGAATTCTGTGACTTTAGGCAAGTTCCTTTAACCACAATCTCTCTGAACCATCTGGAAATGGGAATAATACTTTTTAGCACTATTGTGAAGACAGAACATGTACATTTTAAAAAGCATGTAGCCAGCCTGGGCAACATGGTGAAATCCCATCCATAAAACATACAGCCAGGCACGGTGGCTCATGCCTGTAATCCCAGCACTTTAGGAAGACGAAGCGGGCAGATCACTTGAGGTCAGAAGTTCGAGACCAGCCTGTCCAACGTGGCGAAACCCCGTCTCAACTAAAAATACAAAAAAATGTTAGCGGGGCATAGTGGCAGGCACCTGTAATCCTAGATACTTGGTAGGCTGAGGCAGGAGAATCACTTGAACCCAAGAGGCAGAGGTTGCAGTGAGCCGAGATGGCGCAGTTGCACTCCAACCTGGATGACACAGTGAGACTCCGTCTCAAAAAAAAAAAAAAAAAATTCACGGGGCGTGGTGGTGCTCACCTGTAGTCCCAGCTATTCAGGAGGCTGAGGTGGGAGAATCACTTAAGCCTGGCAGGTCAAGGCTGCCATGAGCTGTGATAGCGCTACTGCACTCCAGCCTGGGTGACAGATCAAGACCCTGTCTCAAAAAAAAAAAAAAACCAAAAACTAAAAAGCATGTAGGACATCAAAGCATGATGTAGGCTGATAAAAAATAAAAATAAAAATAAACATCACATAGTATATGATGCCATTTATATAACATTCTTTTTTTTTTTTTTTTAAAGACAAGGTCTCACTCTGTTGCCCAGGCTAAGTACAATGGGGCAATTATAGCTCACTACAGTCTCAAACTCCTGGGCTCAAGTGATCCTCCCACCTCAACCTGCCGAGTAGCTGAGACTACAGGTGTGTGCCACTATGCCCAGCTTTTTTCTTTTTCTTTTTTTTTTTTAGACACAAGGTCTGGCTATTTTGCCCAGGCTGGTCTTGAACTCCCGGGCACTCCCAAGCACAGCAATCCTCCCGCCTCAGCCCCACAAAGTGCTGGAATTATAGGTGTGAGCCACCACACCAGGCCTTACAACATTCTTATATGACATTCTTATATAACATTCTTATATAACACTCTGGGTTTTGTTTTGTTTTGTTTTGTTTTTGAGACGGAGTCTCACTCTGTCGCCCAGGCTGGAGTGCAATGGCACGATCTCAGCTTACTGCAACCTCCGCCTTCTTGGTTCAAGTGATTCTCCTGTCTCAGTATCCTGAGTAGCTGGAATTACAGGCACCCGCCACCAAGCCCGGCTAATTTTTGTATTTTTAGTAGAGACGGGGTTTCACAATATTGGTCAGGCTGGTCTTGAACTCCTGACCTCAGGTGATCCACCTGCCTTGGCCTCCCAAAGTGCTGGGATTATAGGCGTGAGCCACCACATCTGGCTCTTATAACATTCTTAAAATGACAAGATTACAGAAATGAAGAACAGATCACTGATTTCCAAAGCGGGACAGTAGGAGAGGGTGGCTATAAAATGCCAGCTCTAGGATGGGTGGTGACGGAACTATTCTGTATCAATGTATTCAATATATTAATATCATGTTGTGGTAGTGTACTATAGTTTTGTAAGCTGTAACCATTGTGGGGAAGGGTAAAGGGTACACATGATTTCCCTGTTTTTGTTTTTTTTTTAAAATAGAGACAGGGTCTTGCTATGTTGCCCAGGCTGATCTTGAACTCCTGGGCTCAAGTGATTCTCGCCAAAGTACTGGGATTACAGGCATGAGCCATTGCACCTGGTTTCCCCGTACTATTCGTTACAACTGTATGTGAACCTATAATTATAACAAAATTAAAGTTTAAAACCTAAAATACTTTCAGAAATCAAAACAGGCATATGTGGAAAGAGGGGTAATAAGTTATTTCTAACAGCAAAACTTTAATATTTTTCCATTTTAACTTTTTTGAGACAGAATCTTGCTCTGTTGCCCAGGCTGGAATGCAGTGGCACAATCATGGCTCACTGCAGCCTCAACAACCTCCCAGGCTCAAAGGATCCTTCCCACCTCAGCCTTCTGAGTAGCTGGTACTACAGGCGTGCACCATCCCACTGGACTAATTTTTGTATTTTTTGTAGAAATGGGGTTTCAATACGTTGCCTGGTCTGGTCTGGAAGTCCTGGGCTCGAGTGATCCATCTGCCTCTTAAAGTGCTGGGATGGCCGGGCGCGGTGGCTCAAGCCTGTAGTCCCAGCACTTTGGGAGGCCGAGGTGGGCAGATCACGAGGTCAGGAGATGGAGACCATCCTGGCGAAGACGGTGAAACCCCGTCTCTACTGAAAATACAAAAAAATTAGCCGGGTGTGGTAGCAGGCGCCTGTAGTCCCAGCTACGCAGGAGGCTGAGGCAGGAGAATGGCGTTAACCCGGGAGGCGGCGGAGCTTGCAGTGAGCGGAGGTCGCGCCACTGCACTCCAGCCTGGGCGACAGAGCGAGACTCCGTCTCAAAAAAAATAAAAAAATAAAAAATAAATAAAGTGCTGGGATTACAGGTAAGCCACTACACCTGGCCGCTAATAGCAAAACTTAATAGCTTATTATTAATTAATAGGAAAATAAGCCAAAAAATGTAACATCTACTCAATGAATTATTAGGGATTTTTAAAAAATTATTATCAACACTGTATAGCAATCCAGAATATTAGGCTATAATTCTAAGTTTTAAAAATAAACAAATTTTATACTGGTAGAATTAGACTTATCCAAATAAATAATAAAAGTACTTTTTTTTTCTTTTTCTTTTTTTTTTTTGAGACAGAGTTTTGCTCTTATTGCCCCAGTTGGAGTGCAATGGCACAATCTTGGCTCACCGCAACCTCTGCCTCCCAGGTTCCAGTGATTCTCCTGCCTCAGCCTCCCGAGTAGCTGGGATTACAGGCATGCACCACCACGCACGGCTAATTTTTTTTTTTTTTTTTTTAAGTAGAGACGGGGTTTCTCCATGTTGGTCAGGTTGGTCTTGAACTCCCAACCTCAGGTGATCTGCCTGCCTCGGCCTCCCAAAGTGCTCAGATTACAGGTGTGAGCCACTGCGCCCAGCCCAAAAGTACTTTTTCAAACAGCATCAGAGTCTGATATTATTACAAAAATTTAAGAATATTTAATACCACATCTAGAACATAATAGGCACTAGATAAATGACATCTATTAACAGCATCTAAACATGAGGTAGTATTAGTTAGGTTTCAGAGAATTACTTGGAGTGAGCAAAGGAAGCCATTTTTTCCAAGAGGAGGGAAGAGAATGAGGATGATTAAGCCAAGAAAAATAATAGGTCAGTGGACCCCATCTTACACATTTCCCACGTGGGTTGACCACCTGTTTTTCTACCATCTTAGCACTTGGGGAAAGCTCTCTTAGAGATGGGCTTACTAGCAGCAGGAAGAACCAAGACCGATTCATTTGACCATGAAGGATGTGAGATGTTGGAATCCGGAAGTGAAGCAGGGTGTGGTGACCACACTCCCAGGACCTCTCAGCACCTGGGCAGGCTGAGCAGTTGCTGGGCTGGGCTGGGCTATTGCTGCCCTGAGGCAGAAAAGTGAGCCGAGAACTTGAAGGAATTAGATAACCTGCCCTTCCCCTCACCCATTCAGTTCCCAATCAGGTCTTCAGAATCCCCTTGACTGATGCTCAGAACTTCAGCTTCTGGCAGTCCCATGATCCAGGAGTGCATCCAGAGGAAACCATGCCATGGATCCGGAGCCCACGCCACTGTCTCATAAAAAGCGCAATGACCAGGTTAGGCTGGGAGGGGCATAAGGGTGGGGAGGTCAAGGGAAGTACTCCTTCCCTATACTTCAGTCTTAGAGACTATTTCATCTCTGGTCAGTTAGGGAATTAGGAGAGATTTGAGTCTTACCAGAGAAAACTGGCCCCAGAATTTGGGCCGTGATGGCATTAAAAGGAGTTAAATATTTGTCTGTGTCTTTGTGTTCCTCTTTGTGGGTGTGACTTCTGAGCTGGTGCAAAACAAGTGTCCATAGTATTCCTGTGGCAGTCCAACGCTGCTTTCATCGCTACCTCTCCACCTCTCAAATCACCATCCATTGGCAGTAGCCCCACTTATTCATCACTACCCCTACTCATTCTGCCCTGAGGCGGTTTTGGGAGCTATTTATTTATTTATTTACTGATAGAGACGGAGTCTAGCTCTCACCCAGACTGGAGCGCAGCGGCGCGATCTCAGCTCACTGCATCCTCTGCCGCCCAGGTTCAAGCAATTCTCCTGAATCAGCTCCTGAGTAGCTGGGATTATAGGCACCCACCACCGCGACTGGCTAATTTTTGTATTTTTAGTAGAGACAAGGTTTCACCATCTCAGCCAGGCTAGTCTTGAACTCCTAACCTTGTGATCCACCTGCCAGGGCCTCCCAAAGTGGTGTGAGTCACTGCGCCCAGCCTCTTAGGAGCTATTTTTAAGGATCTCCTGCTCTCCAGCCTGGCCTGGCTGAATCTCTCTCTGAATCTCTTCTTTCCAGGTTTATGGATCACTCTATTCTCAATGACAGAACCTTCAGTCTGTATTAAGAAGATATGGCTGCAGAAAGACAAGATGAATTGTGGCAAGAGTGCAAAGAGGAGGAAAGAAGGAGGTTTCCCAGTTCTGATGGCTGATTAATGGGAGGAGGAGATAGAGAAAGCAGAGTAAACAGATTGGACTAAAAGTTGCTTGTGTGCACGGCGGGAGCTGTGGGGTCAGGGTGGGAGTGATTCCAGTGTCCAGGTTGTTGTGAGAGCTGGTGTGTGGGAGATTCCTGAATGAGCCAGACCTTGGAGTGAGAAGTCTGTGAGGGGCGAAGGCACTGGAAAGGACCACAGGCCTCATGCGTGGCAGGGGTCACACACAAATCTGGGAAGGCACATACTGGAGCTCATGAAGCTGAAAGGCCTTGAGTAGTCACACTCTCTGAAGATACTGCAGCTTCTCCTTAGCAGGGAGAAAGCCACAGGAAGTCCTCTGACCACAGATGAGAGGCCCACGGACCCCTGGGGCAGGAGGTCGCCCCCTACACCAGGCTTTGTCACTTCTGACCCACCCAGGGCCCAGAACAGCTACAGAGAACAGGGAATTTTACAAAGAGTTTGATTTTATTGATATTTAAATATATTAAATATTTCACTGAAATACATGGTGCACCATCCTCCCTCACCCCACAGTGGTTACATTACAAAACCAAAGCCCATGGCCTCCCATCTCCTGACTCCTCCACCAACTGGGTGAGGAAAGGGGCAATGGTTGCCCAGGGGAAGGGCATGGCTGGCACTGTGGTACGGGGAGCCAGGGTGTGGACAGGCCCTCCCATCTGGCAAAAAGCAGAGACAAGCCACCCAAGGCTGAGGTCTTCCCACTCTGATCTACTTATACCCTCACCCCTACCCCATGGCACCAAGTAGTCTCTTCCTAACCCTTCCTATCCAGGGATATGGCTGGGGGCAGGGGAGTAGATTTTCTGTCTGGAAAAACAAGTCTTTTCCCCTCCTTCTGCCATGACTACTGAAGTACCTGATGGCCCATTTGGTTGACACATGAAGATGCCCAAGGGAGGCAGTACCCAGAAACCAGGCCTCCACAGGGAGCTGGTATCAGAGGGGCATGAGGAGGGGAAAGTGCACTGCCTGCCCCTTCCACTCCCAAACCCAGCAACTCTGGAAACCCTTCTCCTCTGCCTCTCTAGTCATTTCCAAGACAAAGTGATCTTCAAGCAAAATTCAGGCTAGTGCCTTTGGCTTAAATAGGTACAGACAGAGAAACTAAGAGACCAACAAATTCAGGCCACAGTCAAGGAGGTTGCAGGGAAAGGGGTAAAAGGAAGGCAAAGATAGGAAGGGAATCTAGAGTTCAACCTCCTAACCCTTCTGCCAGCCCTCAAGGTTTCACAAGGGGCTGGGGAGCCAGAAACATGCTAGACTCAGGCTGAAGGCTGGAGAAAGCCAAGTTTAAGGTTTCTTCCCCACCCCGTAGTACCAGTATCCGGGTCCTCAGAGGGATTCCATGCTATCCCAGCCCCAAAGCATACCATGTCCCAGGACACTATCTGGGGAAGCCAGGAAATTCCTGAGCCTCTGTCCATCAAACCCCAGACAGTTTAAGTGCTGGCATGGAGCACTGGGGCTCAAGCAAGCGCTTGGGTCCCTGCCACAGACAGGGAGAGTCATGCTGCACACATGGCCCCCAAACGGCACTTAGGGATTTGGCACAAGAAGGACTCCTCTCCCTCCTTTTGCTAGCACACCCCATCCCACTCCTGTGTAATCTGGGCATCTCTCTACATCCCCTGAAATAGGAAACCCTGCTTTATTCCCAGAAGACAGAGGCCCACAGGAGAGAGGCAGCCTGGGGTGGAGAGCTGAGGAGCAGGAGCACAAGGACTCACACAGACCTGGAAAACAGATATGCACACAAAGACCAACATGCACACACAGGTACACAAATACACAGGCCCTCCCCAACGCCAGAGACTTGGGAGGGCAGGTTTGGGATCAGGGTCATCTTTCTCCATGCCCTGACCCTTTTCTATTTGGCAACAGAAGAGGGAGAGATGCTCCATGCCCCCTTGCCAGTAGACAGCAAGAGAGCACTGGGGCAGAGTGACCTGATCTGGACCCCGTTGGGGTCCTCAGATCAGAGTCAGGCACTGCCCCAGCCCTGGCCTGCCTGCTCTTTGGCACCTGCAGGTGAACTTCCAGCTCCTGACCTGATATCCCCACACACAGGCTTGCTCTCTGAGCATTTTCACAGTACCAGTGAGGCCAGACGCCCCGTTCCCTGGAGCGTGCAGGAACTGGGGCTAAATCTAAGCTGTCAGAGGTCCCTTTGTTCCCCTTTGGGGACAGATTGTGGGACTAGAATTTGGCACATGGAAACATTCTCCTGAAATATGGCCAAAGCTGGCTCCCCAGAGCATCTCCCTCCTCTGCTCTGTGCCTAGGAGGGACACCTGGCTGGGGTGGGGAAGTGCCCAGGACCAGTGCTGGGGATGCAGGTATTGCAAAGGCAAGCATGGAATAGGCACTCCTCATGCCTGTCTTTGTACAAAATATTGTACAAAATATTCCCAGGAAAAAAGAGGGAAAAGAAGGGCCCAGCCCTGAACCTGCTGCCCAGACAGACAGGGAAGGGTAGGCATGGCAAGCTGCCATTTTAATCCCTCAGGCAAGAGGCCTCCTTCTGCTTCTGCTACTGACCCCTCCCCTGCTCCCAAAAGCTGGAAGATTGGAGAGGGAACAGCCCTACCCCAAGTAAGAAGGAAAGTCACTTGCATAATCCGCTTGGTAGGTAGCCCCTTGTTTTCCAGCTTGAGGGTAGACGAGCATGATCCAAGTACAGCCTGCTGGGATGTTCCCTTTTGTGGTTAGCAGGGTCTGGAGGCTCAGTGCCCCCTGCCACAGCTCCACCCAGCGAGCACAGAGTCCACTCAATGCCCACCTTGATCCCTTCAGCTGAATTTGTGGCTGGGTCCTGCTAACTGCTGGGGCCCCCATTGAGGAAGTAGGTGGTCATCTCCCCCTTGCCCTTCACCTTGACCACCCCTCGACACTCCAGCTGGTAGCCCTTGGCAGCTAGAACCTGGTACAGGTCCGTGGTCACCTGGGGGAGTGGGAGGGGAGCCCGCTTAGCCTGGAATCCTTCCTGCTGCATTTGCAGGGGCCCAGGGGTTCTCTAGTCAGGCTAGCTCCCTTCCCCCAACCCCCACCCCACCATACACAGAACACTAGCCACCCTACCCCTGTCCTAGCAGACTGCAGAGACACCGTAGAAGCCCTCTGGGCCCACCTGCCTCCCAGCCCCTGCTCATATTCCCCTCACCTGGATTCGGTCGGGGACCCCCGTGCTGTCCATACGACTAGAGACATTCACTGTGTTCCCCCAGATGTCATACTGCGGCTTCCGAGCCCCAATGACACCTGCCACGACTGGGCCCATGTTCAGCCCTGAGGTGGGGAGAACAGCAAGAGACTAGAGCATGC
Source organism: Colobus angolensis palliatus (assembly GCF_000951035.1). NCBI lineage: Eukaryota > Metazoa > Chordata > Mammalia > Primates > Cercopithecidae > Colobus > Colobus angolensis. Next base: position 2,336,147 of record NW_012114611.1, on the reverse strand, counting down.
TCCAGGGTAAACCCAGGGAGATATCCCACCTCCTAGAACAGGTAGAAGGACCCAGAGAAAAAAATGGAAAAAGGACAAGTCTCCTGGTTGTAAAGAACAATCTAGTTCAAGACCAGCCTGGCCAACATGGTGAAACCCCATCTCTACAAAAAAATACAAAAATTAGCTGGGCATGGTGGTACACGCCTGTAGTCCCAGCTACTGAGGAGGCTGAGGTGGGAGAACAGATTGATTGATTGAGCCTGGAAGTTGATGCTGCAGGGAGCTGTGATTGTGCCACAGCACTCTAGCCTGGTGACAGAGCAAATCCCCATCTCAAAAAAAAACCCCAAAAAAACAAACAAAAACACCCGAAGACCTGAGCACCTCAGTTTAGGAGCTCCCCTGAGTCAAGGCAGCCATGCTATAACAGTAATCTCCTGAATGCCTGTTCCATGTCAACCACTCTAGTAAGCATTTTACATGGCTTCATCCTTTCTTTTTTTTCTTTTTGAGATGGAGTCTTGCTCTGTTGCCCAGGATGGAGTACAGTGGCACGATCTCGGCTCACTGCAACCTCTGCCTCCCAGAATCAAGAGATTCTCCTGCCTCAGCCTCCTGAGTAGCTGGGATTACAGACACGCACCACCACGCCCAGCTAATTTGTTTGTTTGTTTTTTGAGACAGAGTCTTTCTCTGTCGCCCAGACTAGAGTGCAATGCTGCGATCTCGGCTCACTGCAAGCTCCGCCTCCCAGGTTCACGCCATTCTTCTATCTCAGCCTCCCAAGTAGCTGGGACTGCAGGCGCCCACCACCATGCCCGGATAATTTTTTGTATTTTTAGTAGAGATGGGGTTTCACCGTGTTAGCCAGGATGGTCTTGATCTCCTGACCTTATGATCCGCCCGCCTCGGTCTTCCAAAGTGCTGGGATTACAGACGTGAGCCACCGCGCCCGGCCCTATTTTTTTTTTTTTAGTAGAGACGGGGTTTCACTATGTTGGCCAAGCTAGTCTTGAACTCCTGACCTCATCATCTGCCCATCTCAGCCTCCCAAAGTGCTGGGATTACAGGCATGAGCCACCACGCCCTGCCTGGCTTCATCCTTTTAACACCTCTAAAAGGTAGGTATTTTTATCCCCATTTTATAGATAAGTTAACTGAAGCTTAGAGAAGTTAGAAGACTTCTCAAATAAGCCAGTAAATGGAACAGCCAGAATTCAAACCAGTAGTCTGACTCCCATCCACCAGTTCATTTGAGAGGAAGTACCTCTTATCGGACTGGTCACATATAAGGGCAGAAGTATTCAAGTTTAGATAAACGTGATTTTTAATCCCAGCTCTGCCACTTACTAGTTGTTTGACTTTGGGCAAGTTATTTAATCTGAGAGTCAGTCTCTATCCAATGAAAGGGGATAGTAATATCAGTATTAAAGTATGCTCAAAAATGTCTAGGACAGTGCCTAATGATCTCTATTCTTAATATCAGACTTGATATAGGAGGTCAGAGGGAAGAAAACCCCACAGGAGCCCTGATGGGAAATCTGTGATCCCATCCCCAGCCTATAATCCCAGCTTCAACCAGAAACAGCCCTGGGAAAACCTGCCAAGCAACCAAGCCCTCTTACCAATCTTCATCTGGAAATTGTTGAAGGAGTGCTCATTGATGTGCTTCATCTGCTCCATGAGCCGCATGGCGTAGTCAGCCAGGGCAGTGATGTGGGAGCGGCCCACCTGATCGTAGGTGCTGGCGTTCAGCCCTGAGGCAGCCATGTAGGTGCTACCAATTGTCTTGATCTTTTCCAGCTGCCGGAACCGCTCCTCGCTGATGATCTGAACAACACATGGGGACCTGGCTGTCAAGGCAAAGACCCCAAACCCAGCCCTGCCCCAACATTCATTTCTTGCCTCACCTTGCCTCCCTTGCCCACTTCCCTGTCTCAAGAGCCCCCTTCCAGCTGCTGCTATCAGTGTAAGACTGACGAGCTGGGAAAACAGGCCCCCTAGGACTCCAGGCAGGACTTGGACATACAGCTTAAGAAGGTCTCTCCCGTAGCTCACTCACAGAACACAGACACACAGGTGGGATATTAAGCAATTTCTCCAATCCTCACCTTCCGGGATACTGAGTCCCAGGATGAGCAAGTGACCTCCCTCCAGAACAGTGAACAGCCCATTCCTGACCTGGATGTTCAGGACACTACCTCACATTTTGCTTCAATTTTCTCTTTTTTTTTTTTTTTTTTTTTGAGACGGAGTCTCGCTCTGTCGCCCAGGCTGGAGTGCAGTGGCCGGATCTCAGCTCACTGCAAGCTCCGCCTCCCGGGTTTACGCCATTCTCCTGCCTCAGCCTCCCGAGTAGCTGGGACTACAGGCGCCTGCCACCTCGCCCGGCTAGTTTTTTGTATTTTTTAGTAGAGATGGGGTTTCACTGTTAGCCAGGATGGTCTCGATCTCCTGACCTCGTGATCCGCCCGTCTCGGCCTCCCAAAGTGCTGGGATTACAGGCTTGAGCCACCGCGCCCGGCCGCTTCAATTTTCTCTATTCAGAGGACCATCTTGCTTGGTTGGTCTCATGAGGTTCTGTCCACAGACCATTGCCTTCTTCTTCAGTGACATCTACCTGGTACCTACCTTATCCCCCTACAGACCTCCCCTGCTCCCCAACAATGATGACCCTGCCCCACTAGGGCTGACCCCCTTGATGCCTTTGACACCTTCATGGGTTCTTTTTTTTTTTTTTTTGAGACGGAGTCTCACTCTGTTGCCCAGGCTGGAGTGCAGTGGCGTGATCTCGGCTCACTGCAAGCTCCGCCTCCCGGGTTCATGCCATTCTCCTGCCTCAGCCTCCCGAGTAGCTGGGACTACAGGCGCCCGCCACCTCGCCCGGCTAATTTTTTGTATTTTTAGTAGAGCTGAGGTTTCACCGTGTTAGCCAAGATGGTCTCGATCTCCTAACCTCATAATCCGCCCACCTCGGCCTCCCACAGTGCTGGGATTACAGGTGTGAGCCACCGCGCCTGGCCCCTTCATAGGTTCTTACCTCTACCTCCACTATGCTTGCCCTTACCCCCACCCCTGATGCCTCTGAGTCCCATCAAATCTCTCTTTCTCTTCCCAGTGCCACTCGCCCCTTCCAATCCCTGGTCTCCAAGTCCCCCCGATTCTCTGCCAGCACCAGCCAACTGGACAAGTACCTCATCAAAGTCAGCGATGATCTCGTTGAGCAGCCGCAGGCACTCGACACCCTCATTGTTTGCCTCCAGCTCCACATAGAACTCAGAGAAGTTGGCAATGGAGGCAAACATAACAGCCACACACTCACACGACTGATAGTAGAGTTCATCATTGCGGCGCTCCCGGGCCAGGAAGTGGGCGGCCACGTCCTTGGGCAGAATGTTATGCAGCAGCCTCCGGTTGTATGCCTGTAGCTCCTCCATCTCCTCCTTCTCCCCTGTTGCCTGTGGACACCACACCCATCACTCATTGCCCGACATTCACAAGGGGTGGGTGTGGTGGCCAAGGCTTGGAAGTGGGGGTCAGAGGGAATCACATAGAGGAAGAAAGGCACGTACAGATGAGGCCTAAAGAACAGGTAAAGGGGTAAAGGGGGCAGGTACAGGATGGGGCAAGGAGGAAGGGATGGGCACAAAGAAGGCATGAAACCAGGGTGGGCCTAGGGGCGGCCCGAGGCTCAGCCAGCTAGCAGGAGATACATTTCTGGCCTGGCCCAGGCTCCACCCCTAGGTTCCTCCTCTTCCCCCAAAGGCCCACTCGGTCACCTGTAGTTTCCAGAGGAAGTCTAGGCGGGCAGTCGACTCCACCTGCTGAGCATGCAGATACAGCGCCAACGCAAACACCAGCAGAATCACAGGGGTCATATATTTGAGGGCCACCCTCCCTGCAGCTGGACTAAGGATAAGCAGAGACATGCTTGGTGTCTGAAGGAGGCATCTAATGGCCCTACCCTTTGCTGCCTCAGAGCCCTCACTTACCAGTCCAGCCCATCAAAGGTCTCATTGGAAGAAGCCCTGGCAAGAGGAGAAAAGAGACAAAGTCATCAGTGCTTCCTGGGTTGCTGGGTGGGCACATGGAAGGGGAGCTACAGACTGCATTTACTAAGCACATACTAGAAATCAGGCATTGGGCCAGAGCTTTTACTTACATTAATTAACTCATTAAGAGTAGAGGTTAAGAAAACCTCTACTCTTAGAGACTCCTCTACTTACCAGCTATGTGACCTGAGACAAGTCGTTTAACTCTCTAAGCCTCCTTCCCCATCAGTACAACAGGGATCAGATTTAAATAATGTATGTAAAAGGCTTAGCACAGTTCCTGCCATACAGTAAGCCTTCCATAAATGTCAGTTACTATAATCTTTACAACTACTCTGTGATTTAGGTGATGGTGCCATTTTACAGATGAGGAAATTGAGGCTCAGAGAAGCTAACTCACCTGTCTAAGGTCACACAGCTAATGAGCAGCAGAGCAGGGATTCAAACCCAGCAGACACCAGAGGCTTTTTCTATTACAACAAGCTACAGCCACATATCAAAGGAATGGGGTTTTGCAGGGGAAAAGCCAGTGTGATGTCCCAGGCAAAGCCCCTAAGCAGGAGTCAGAAGCTTTGGTTCCTAGCCAGAGCCCTGCCACCAAGCAGCTGTATGTCCTATGGGTGGTTAAGATGGTGGATGTGAAAGCACCATGCAAATACAAGAGGGAATTTTTTTTTTTTTTTTTTTTAATGTCTAGCCTAAAGACACAAGGATTTCCCAGGACTGGGGTTTCCTTGGGGTAACTATTTGGGGTCACATGCTGGGAACTCCTCCATCTCCTCCCTTTCCCCCACAGGGGAGTTGTGGCATTCCAAGAGCACAAAGGGCCTGGGCACCAGAGAGGCTCATAGTGACCCAGCAAGGTCAGGGAAGTTCCTGGGGTATTAAAGGACCTGAGAATAAACTCACAAGCCATGGACGCCAAGCAGTAGGTCATAGTTGTCAAAGATGGTGGCTGGGGGACCCAGCAGAAGCAGCACCAAATAGATGAGCCCCAACACAAAGACCATGGCCAACTTCCCGATGCTGCTGATGTGCAGGAAGACAGAGCTGGCCAAGAGACTCAGCAGCACGCTCCCGATGAAGTACTGCGGGGGGCAGAGGCAGCACTGGGTGAAGGCAGAGGCCACAGCACCCTTGGGCAGGGAGAGCCCTGCACTCTCCTGCCTGACCTAACCTTTCTGCCACACCCCTCAAACCCCCATATCCTCCACCTTCCATGTCCAGCCCCTACACCACACCAGGGCCCCTGGTTGCTCCTAGTGTGGGAGACTCTGGTGAGTTCCTGGGTCCCCAGCGCCCATCACCAGGTCTGGCACAGAAGGGCCAATGTCTGTGCCAGGACAGCCCCCCCACCGCCTAAGCACTGCTTGAACACCTCAGGGAAGCTGCAGGTGGGCGTGGTGCCCTCACACAGGGGAGCAGCCAGGCCCAGAGAGTAATTGAGCTGCTGCAGGTGGCAGGCAGTGATGTCAGCAGGTGTTAAATTCAGCATCCGGGCTGCACAGGTCCGTATGGGGGTGTGATTACAGGTGAACTGCAAAAGTAGAGGGGTATATCAGGATAGCCAAGGAGGGGAAGGGTTGCAAGGTACCTGGTGAAGCCATGTACCCTGCCCTGGGCTATGCCCAGGTACCTTATACCCCATGGGCCTTAGTACTGACTCAGAGATGACAAGAGGTTGGGAGAACAAGGAGGGAGAACTGGAGTTAACCTTGCCCTATTCTGGGAGGGGGCTCCCTGAGGGCAGAAAATATGTCCTATTCCCCTCTGTACCCCCAGTGTCCAGGACAGTGCTTGGCACAGAGCAGAGGTGGGAGAATTCCCACCGGACCCTTACCATGTTGGCAATGGCAGAAGTAAACACAAGCAGGACAGAAAAGATGCCAACTGCGGTGCTATGTGCCCGTGAGCGAACGATGCCGCGGGACAGGCGTTGCAGGGCCTTAGGGAACAGCTAGAGGAATCAAGAGACGAAGAGTTGAAGGTTGTATCAGCCAAGGAGGAAGGCCAACCAGGGATGGGGCCCAGTGGAACAGGCATGGCCTTCTCCTCCCTCTCGCCATGTGACCTCCTCCCTGTCTGGAGTCCAGCCTGCCCTCCCAACAGCCTCAGAAGTCCCCCTACGTACAGAACCACAGGAGTACACGGCACAGATCAGCACGGTGACCAGCAGCAGCAGGAAGATGCTGGCATGGATCCCAAGCATCAAGATGGAGCTGGGGCAGAACAGGGCCAGAAAAATCATTTAATTCTGGAAGACCTGGGCATTCTTGTCCCACCCTCTGGAACAAGCAGGGATGCAGGCTCCAGGGATTGTGGGCTCGTGTGGGTATGTAGGAAGCTTCTGGGAAGCGGTGGAGAAGAGAGAAGCTAAGAGAGGAAGGGCAGGACTCTCACTGTGGGAAGATGAGAAGCTGGATGAAGCAGATGAAGCAGAAGACCAACAGGGCACAGGCAACGTAGGCTCCGAAGCGGGGATCCACCTTCCGGGAGTACTGAGGGAGAGGAGGCTGAGCTGGGTGCTGGGCCCTCCCTAAGGAAGGCAGGGACAGCAAGGACAGGGCACTACCAGGCGTCTCAACACGGAGGAGATGCAGTTGGCCCAACTGACGAAATCCCCACCCTGCTCTGTGCTCCCTTCTCCATGCCCCAGAAACACCTGTGCTCAGCCTTCCCTGCCGCGACCTGCCCCTCCCCCAGCCCTTGTCCTTCTGCCCTGTATCCCTGAAACCTTCTTCTCAAGATCCTCTCTCTGGAAGGTGAGCAGAAACCGGCGCACATGGTCCTTCCGCAGCTGATCAATGCTGCGGGCATCGATGGCACGGCTCAGGAACTCATCCACCTCATCCTCAGGGTTCAGGGCATCTTGGGTGCCCCGGCTGAGGGCAGGAGACATGGCTTCACCAGATGCATGGGCACGGCCACGTGAGAAACAATGAAAGGAAAGGCACGGGCAGCACCCAAGGGAGGGAGGGGCGGTGTGGCTCCTGCTCACATACAACACACCTGAAGTCAGGGGAAAGGAGGGTTTTGGCTCCCCCAGCCCCATCCCAGGGTGCAAGTGCCTTCTCCCTCAATAACCTGACTTACTTGTCTTTGCTGGAATCATCAATGCCCTGGAGAAAGGGACAGAGTGTGGAGTGAGGTGAAGGGCCAACAACCTTCATCTCTGCAGCCCCTTCTCCCACCCCAACACTGTGCTGAGGGTGTCCCCACCATATCTTCTGGGGGCACTGGGACCCCTGAGATGAAATCTTCCCACTGCCCCAACACCAGAAAGCATACACGGAAATGACAGTCACAAGAAGAAAGGACAGGGTCAGGGACACTGAGGGAGCCAAGAAAAAGAGGCCCTAGGTCTGGTGCTGAGGGCCCCTCACCATCTGGCGGAAGGCCTTGGAGTCCTTGGTCCGGGAAAAGGCACGATCAGGCACCCAGCGCGGCATCAGCCCTTCCATGGAGTTGGCCCGAGTCCGCTGCAGCTTGGCCAGCATGGCCTTCTCCTCTTTCTGTGTGGGCAGCATGGGTACAGGCTCAGAAGAGGGGCCCAGAGAAGGCCTTGGCCTGCTCCTCCCCATTTGTCCCTCTTCCTGCTCCCCTGCCCCCAGCCCTGCCCTGGCCCTGACCCGTTTCTGGCTGGCGCCCAGGATGAGGAAAGTCTCAATGTGCTGCTCCTTGAGGTATGCGTTGCGCTCGCCACCACGGCCTGGCTCCACCTCGTAGTCCCCGTTCAGGTACTGCAGTGTTGCCCGAGTGATGTGGATGCGGCTGTACGTGGCCAAGAGGGTGAGACCCTGGCTCTCCCACCTTGCTCCCGTACCCCACCACCTGGGCCCCCCTACTCACCCAGCCCGGCCTCCTGCCTCCATGTGGTTGGCCAGGGTCACATCATTGGACCACACATCGAACTGCCATTTCCGCAAGCCAAGGACGCCGCAGTGCACGCGCCCGCTGTGGATGCCCACGCGCATGTTCACATTCACACCTGTCACCTCACGTACCAGCCTGGGAGGATGCAGCCCCAGATCAGCTCCTGGCAGTCTTCCCCTCCCCCAGCCCACAGCCCAGGCCCTTCACTCCCCTCAGGGCCCAGTGGGCAAGGACAGACCCAGATGCAGGGGACAGGAGCACAGCCTTGGTTGGACATGAGCAGAAGGCTGCATGGGGCTCAAGGACAAATGTTAGGGCTGTGTTCACCAGCGGGGGCCCAGCAGCATCTTGTGGAACTGAGCTAGGAGAAGAGGAATCACTGTTACCCCCTCTGGCCTGCACAGATGGCATTCCCTCTAGCCCAACTCCCCTACTGCACAGGCTCTCCCCGCCCCATCTCGGCTGGCTGGGAGTCTAAGGGTCCACATGGGTCTTTGCACAGGTTGGAGAAAGATTCCCCTTCCCAGTGACAGACAAGACTTCAAAGACAGAGAAACAGCCAAAACTGGGGAAATCTCCTGAGGTCTCATCAAAAAGGAGGAGCAGTCTGGGGAACCCGCCATTCCAGGAAGCCTGGGAATGGGGCACTGCTTACGAGATGGCCTCGATCATGTCTACCCCCATCTCCACACAGCAGTGGGCATGGTCGGCCCGGGCTTCCGGCAGCCCTGACACACAGTAGTAACAGTCCCCCAAGATCTTGATCCTCAGGCAGTGATTCTCCTGAATGGGAAAGAGTTGGAGGGAAGGGTAACCTTTACTCTCTTGCCCACCCAGTCTGCATGGCCCACCACCCTCGACACACAATCTATCTGCTCCCAAATCCCCAGCTGCTGCCAGCAAAGCTATGCTCTCACCACGGTCAACACCCAGGCCCAATCCCAAGGCCCAGCACCCTCACCGCAGCCAGCTTGTCAAACCGGGCAAAGAGCTCATTCAGGGTCATGACCAGCTCCTGTGCAGTGCACTGGGATGCCAGGCTGGTGAAGCCCTCAATGTCTGCAAACAGGATGCTGTAGATGACAGCAGAGAATGAACAGATCACATAGCCCTCAAAGACTTCCAGACCCCTGCCCTGCTTGGCACCCTCCTACCCTCACCTTACCTGACATTGTCATGCTTCTGTATGTAGATTTTGTGGAACATCATGTCTTCTTTTTTTGTGTTGATGTCTTCTTTCATCTCCATGGCAACATGCTGGGGCAACACCGACAGCAGCAGCCGCTCCTAGCCCAGTGGTTCCAATAGGCATCACTATACTCTTGGCCTCACATTTCAATCCCTCCTGGTCTCTCCACATCACCAGAGTCCTCCCAGACTTCTCTGAAGACCTTCCCTTCTGGACTGTGGCCTGACCTTCCCCCGTCAGAGCCCCCTCTGACCACCCTCCATTAAGCCCCCAGATGTGCTCCTGTCCATGCCCTCCTTCCCTTGGACAGGACAAAACCCCAGTATCATAGGGCCTCTGTGACGCACAACCCAGGGGAACCATCACACTGTGCTCCACGGAACTGGACAAGGCAGCAAATCCAATCTGCAAGTTATGTGGGGGTGAGGTGGGGGCAGGCCCTGGCCAGGGGAGCAGTCCCACCTGCTGCCGATTCTCATGCTGCAGGTGGAGCCGGGCCTGGATGTAACCACGGGTCTCCTGAAAGGCCTGGCGCTGAGACACCTCTGCTGGATAGTGTGTGCAGATGCCAATGACGTTGGTGCAGAGGAACAGCAGCACATTGGCACCGAGCTGCAGGAGGTGGTAGAGGCAGACAGTGACCATCTCCTCTGCCCACCCCCCCAAATACACACACACATTCACACAACTTGCTAGGTTCTCTGAGGAAGGAAGCCAGGGTCCTGCACCCTCTCTATCCCCAAGCTACTGCCACCCCTGCAATATATCTCTCCCATGACCCACAGGACCCCAGATCCCAGCCAACTGCCTGAATCCTCCATGACTAGAAATGAGATCTTTTCACAGCTTCTGGAAGCAGAAGACCAACTAGGGCCAGGTAAGTCATGGGGCCCAGCTCCAGCACCCTGTATCTCCTGCTCCTCAAACACCCCACACGAAAGACAAATGCTGCTCCCTTTGCAGGTGCTCCTCCTAAAGGACAGCACCCAGGAGACCTGAGCTCTACATCCTCCTGTGAGTGACCCAGGACAAGTCACCTCCTCTCTCTTGGGTTTGCTCATCTATAACCCAAAGAGGAAGAATAAGAAGATCTCTAAAGCCTCTCCCTGACTTGACATAACTTAGTAACAATAATCACCATTGTCATTATTATTATGGTAGCTAGTTCGTTGGCTGCCTACCATGTGCCAGGATTCTGTAGGTGCCTTCTATATACTGACTAACATTTCTTTTTTTTTTTTTTTTTTTTTTTGAGACGGAGTCTCGCTCTGTCCACCAGGCTGGAGTGCGGTGGTGCTATCTCGGCTCACGACAAGCTCCACCTCCCGGGTTCCCGCCATTCTCCTGCCTCAGCCTCCCCAGTAGCTGGGACTACAGGTGCCCGCCACGGCGCCCGGCTTTTTTTTTGTATTTTTTTTTTTATAGAGACAGGGTTTCACCGTGGTCTCGATCTCCTGACCTTGTGATCCGCCCGCCTCAGCCTCCCAAAGTGCCGGGATTACAGGCGTGAGCCACCGTACCCGGCCTCTTTTTTTTTTTTTTTTTGACAGAGCCTTGCTCTGTCACCCAGACTGGAGTGCAGTGGCCCGATCTCGGCTCACTGCAACCTCCGCCTCCCAGTTCAAGTGATTCTCCTGCCTCAGGAGTAGCTGGGATTACAGCCAACTGCCACCATGACCGGCTAATTTTTGTATTTTTTTTAGCAGAGAAGGGGTTTCACCATGTTGGTCAGGCTGGTCTTGAACTCCTGACCTCAAGTGATCCACCCACCTCGGCCTCCCAAAGTACTTATGGGTGTGGATTACAGGCGTGATCGACCGCGCCTGGCCCCTAACACACTTCTTAAAACTCTATGAAATAGGTAACAATATCCCATTTTAAAGGTAAGGGACTCAGGCACAGAGAAGCCAAGTAACTTCCCCAAGATCACATAGCTGTTAGTGGCTAGTGTGAGACTTGAACCCAGGACAATCAGACTCCAAATTCTGTGTCCTAATCCTACTATCGATCTAGTGCATTCCATACTGTGTAGTACATTCCAGGTTTCCAAGATTCCTACTCACTCTACTGAGTCAAGCTCTCAAGCCCAACCTCAGAGCCCTGGCTTGAGAGTCATCAATTCTACTGACACAAAGGATGTCCTCTAACTGGAGATGGGGTCCACCATGACTGGCCACCCCTCAAGGTATAACTCCCTCTGACACTCGGCCCTGCCAGGCCCTAGGCCTAGGGCCTCCACCCTAGGAATGTTCAGTCCCCAATCATCATCAGTAGCATTGGCTAGAAAGCAAGGCTAAGGGAAGCTGGCCTCAGTGTTTCTGGAAACTCAGGAATTAACCTGGAGCTTGTGGCTCCACCCCAGAGTTGGATGGGGCAGGGCTCTGGTTTAAGGAGAAGGGAGGGAAACAGCAGAAGCACTTCCTAGAAGCCAGAGGTTCTGGGCTCTGCCTTGAACTAGAACTAGTCCTGCAAAATTGGGCAGGTCACTTAATCTTTAGGGCCTCAGTTTCCTCTTGGGTAAAACTGAGGGGGAGGCCTGGCTCACCCCTAGCCATTTCCAGCTCCAGCCTCTGGGATGGGCCTCCTAGCTTCCCTTCCCAGTCCAGCTCACAGGCCCAGGATCAACTAGGCTGAGCTCCCCCTCCCAGCAGCAGGGGTGAAGAGAGGGGCACACTATCTCCCTTGGGGGTTTCTAAGAATAGCCCCCAGTGGGGGAGAAGGGAAGGGGGGCAAACCAGGCAACTTCCCTTCCTGGCCCCAGGAGCCCAAGAGGAAAATGTGAGTCACGGTGGAGGGCAGGGGAAGGGGGACGAGACTGAAATAACTCTGTACACACACGTCCCTATCTGACTGTGAGAAAAAATGGATGCCAGGGGACGGGAGGAGACTCCACGCTGGGCCTGGGTCACTGGGTGACACTGTTCGATGTGTCTAAGTGAGTGGGTTGGTGGGGACAAAGCCTCCTTCCTGTGACTGTGAGCAGGGTGGATCTGGGAAGGGGCTGCCCAAGTAGACGAGGAAGGAGGCCACAAACCCCACCCGTCTAGAAACCCACAGACCCAAACGGGCACAGGGAATGTTTCTTGGCCCAGAGGAAGTTGTAAGGGCAGCCCTGACCCCAAGGACTGGCACAGGGACAGCAGTGACTTTCGCTACTGCCCCAAGAATGTGCCTGTCGAGACCCACTAGGTGAGGCTGTAGCCACACACTCCTGGGGAGATGGGCACCGTCCTGGCCTCCCTGGGACTGCACCTCCCCAGTCAGGCACCGGGCCTGACTCTGGGCACCATGCCAGTTGAGAGTAGGGAAGAGATGCCCACCCAGCCCATGCCTGGCCAGAGAGGAAGGGGGAAAGGAGACACCACCTCTAAGCTCCTTCCCCAGGAGGGCAATCCAGCCATAAAGCCCTGGTTGAGAGCCAGCCTGGGAGAGAAGTTCTGGGGCGGAAGAACCTGGCCCTTTAAGATGTCCGATGATGCCCTAAGGGCACATGCTCCACAAACAAACGGGCTATAAGGTTACTTTTAAAAAGGTACATTCTGGCATGTGTTCTGGCATTCTGGCCATGTGAGGTGGCTCACTCCTGTAATCCCAGCACTTTGGGAGGCCAAGGAGGGTGGATCATGAGGCCAAGAGATAAAGACCATCCTGGCCAACATGGTGAAACCTGTCTCTACTAAAAATACAAAAATTAGCTGGGCGTGGTGGCGTGCTCCTGTAGTCCCAGCTACTCGGGAGGCTGAGGCAGGAGAATTGCTTGAACCCGGGAGGTAGAGGCTGAAGTGAGCTGAGATCGCACCACTGCCCCACTCCAGCCTAATGACAGAGCAAGACTCCGTCTCAAAAAAAAAAACACAAAAAAAACAGGTACGTTCTGTTCTATAGCACAGGCTGGGTGGAGAAGGGCATCATGCCAGAGAACCTAGCTTCTCACCCTGGGTTCCCCAGGCAACTTCTGTGGGTGAGGCAGGGTGGGCAACAGGCCACAAGTCCTCAAAACCTTGAGTAAGATAGCACTGTCTAGATAGGGTCCAGTGGAGGACCTGGGTGGTGTGCTGATGGCGGGGCTGTGCCTACAGCAGCGCCTGAAGGACCTGGCCTCTGCTCCCTGGGCGGGGGGTAACATGAGATGGCAGATCCACAAACTAACATCTCTCTTAAGGAGACTTCCCAGAAACCCCTTCACTGGGTACCATGCCTTCCAGCAGTCCCCACACCTCCCCGCCCCCAGGTGTGAACACTGCCCAGTCGGGTTCTACTCCACTCTAGGAAAGGGTGGGGCCCCAACAGCAACATGAGCTAGATGCTATTTTTATCCCAGCTTTGCAGACTGGGAAACTAAGGCTGGGAGAGGTGAGGCTAGTTGTCTAAGATCCCACAGAGAAGAATACAGCCCATTGGATAAGCAGGTCAGCCTACAGCCACTCCACACGGAGCAATGGAGTCCCACTTCACACACACTTGGAGCCTGGAGGCAGCAACAGGCATGGACTGAGAACCTCAAGGAAAGGCGGCCAGGCCCCTGGTGCCCAGCATGGGGAAGGTGGGATACGATCAGACTTAATGTTCCTCTCTTCAACAGTCCAACCCCATTCAAACTACATCCAGCCCAGAGAGAACTGACCCCAGCTCTTCACCTTCCCTGTCCTCCCAGAAGTGGCCTTGGTCCAGGAAAAGAGGGGATTCCTCCCTTGCTGACAACATCCAAAACCTGCTCTATACCTCCAGATCACCACCTAGAGCTGCTCTCCATGGATGGCACCAGCACCTGATTCTCCGGTGTCACCTTGCTAACAGAGATGCTAAAGCCTGGACACAGCCTGCACTGCCTTTTGAGCCCCACCACGGCCCTGGGGCTATACACCACACCCCTGCCTCCAGCCCCACATTCTTTCTCTACAGACCACTATTTCAGACAGCTAAAGAGCCGGAGACTGGGGCACATGGTGACAGAGTTCAGGCTTGGGTCCTGGGGCCCTCCCTCCCCTCAGCAGTGCCTTCTACCCCAGATCCTATGTGGAGGCGGACCCCTGAACCCTGGCCTCCCACCTCCTGCTCCTCTTCCCAGATACAGCCGGACATCCCTGCACCCAGCTTCCACCCATGACTCACCCGCCCTTCCTCACTAAGCCCCCACCTGCTTATGAGGTGAGAAATTCCCCACTTGCTGCCCTCTGTCCCTACCTCCCTGGCCACCTACCTGCTTCCAGAGGAAGGCGTCACCACGGTTAAGTTGCCAGGCCAAGATCAAATGCAGGGTGGAGAGGCCCAGGCCGCTGAGGACCGCAGCCCGCATGCGGATGGGGAGGAGCGTGTAGGCGATGTAGACGAAGAACACAGGGCACCAGAGGCCCGCAGAGGCGCTGCGTGGGTCTGCTGCGAGGGCGCCCCCGACCTGCACTGCCGCCAGGATGCCCAGCACCACGTAGCTCACCACCCACATGGAGTCCTGGCGGAAGCTATGCCGGTTACACACCACCATGAGCCCCAGGAACAGGGCGGCGGCGCAGGCCAGCAGGGCCACATAGGCAGGCTGAGGGCGGGCAGGCGCCGCGTGGAAAGCCAGCAGCACCGCCGTGAGTAGCACCAGCACCGCCATCAGCAGCGTCAGGCTGCTCTGGTTCATCTGGAAGAAGTACCGCTGGTACAGGCGCTCCAGCTTGGCCGAACGGAACTGCTTCGACTGGAACACCTGCACCAGACGGCGCCAGCAGGATCGCCCACTCCTGGGCACCGCGTCAGGCGCCACCTCAGCTGTCCCGCCCACTGTCGTTGTCACTTCAGTGTCCTCGAAGCCCAGGGCCACTGCCCGCAGCCCCAGCTCCTTGCCCTTGCCTGGGCCGCCCCTCCGGATGAAGGCGTCATCCTGCCAGGGGCACCGAGGGGGGCCCGCAGGGGTGGGGCTGGGTGGCTCTGCATCCCGGAGGCAGCTCATATAGCGGGGCGTGCAGAAGCCACCTGCCCGAGTGCCACAGCGCCGTGAACGCTTCTGCCCATTGCGTTCACCCCAGGCTGTTTTCCGTTCATCCACTTTAGGGACCAGGAGGCCACTAAACCATGACATGTTGCTGGTAGGGAAGGAAGGAGATAGTATTAGAGACCATCCAATAGGGGCAGTACTAATACCACCGTCACAGCCACTGCCACCACTAGTAGCTCATTACCTAAGCACTTCCCACTGACAAGTTATGAGTTTCATCGTCATACAGTTACTTGGATGTAGGCAACAAGGGTATCCCCATTCAACATGTGAGAAATCAAGACACAGTGAGGAAAAGAAACTTTCCCAAGGCCAGGCACAGTGGCTTACACCTGTAATCCCAGCACTTTGTGAGGCCGAGACAGGAGGATGGCTTAAGGCCAGGAATGTCAGAGCAACCTGGGCAATACAGCAAGACCTTACCTCTATTAAAACTTTAAAAAATTAGCCTGGGCCAGGCGCGGTGGCTCACATCTGTAATCCCAGCACTTTGGGAGGCCCTGGCAGGTGGATCTCAAAGTCAGAAGTTCAAGACCAGCCTGGCCAAGATGGTGAAACCTCGTCTCTACTAAAAATACAAAAATTAGCCGGGCGCAGTGGCAGGCGCCTGTAATCCCAGCAAATCGGGAGCTAAGGCAGGAGAATTGCTTGAACCTGGGTGGCAGAGGTTGCAGTGAGCTGAGATCACAGCACTGCACTCCAGCCTAGGTGACAGAGTGAGACCCCATCTCAAAAAATAAATAAATAAAAATTAGCCTGGTGTGGTGGTGTACACCTACAGACCAGGCCATTCAGGAGGCTAAGGCGGGAGGATTGCTTGGGCCCAGGCACTGGAGGCTGCAGTAAGCCAGGATTGTGTGTCACTGAACTCTAGCCTGGGCAACAGCCATAGTCTGAAAACAAAAAAAAAAAATGGAAGGAAGGAAGGAAAGAAAAAAGGAGGGAGGGAGGGAGGGAGAGAGGGAGAGAAGGAGGGAAGGGAGGGAAAGAAAAGAAGAAAGACTTGCCCAAAGATCCAGCAGCCACATAAGTGAGAGAACCAAGATTCTAAACCTGATTTGTCTGACCCCAAAGCCAGTATACTTGAAAATTTCCCTAAAAGGCACTGATTTGTTGGTGGTCACAAACTCAAGTGCCCAAGTCAATGAGTGATGCAGCTTATGGTTCAGAACTAGGAGGAAGAGTTCATACCCTGTGCACTGGGCAAGCACCACCCAGCAGCTGTAGACTGTTGCCAGTGGGTCCCGATCTGATTTTTCTCAACAGAAGCAGAAGAAAAAATATGGTTTTTTTTGTTTTTTTTTGAGACGGAGTCTCGCTCTGTCGTACAGGCTGGAGTGCAGTGGCAAGATCTTGGCTCACTGCAAGCTCCGCCTCCTGGGTTCACACCATTCTCCTGCCTCAGCCTCCTGAGTAGCTGGGACTACAGGCACCCGTTGTCACCACGCCCGGCTAATTTTTTCTATTTTTTGTAGAGACGGGGTTTCACCATGTTTGTCAGGATGGTCTCGATCTCCTGACCTCGTGAACCGCCACCAGCTAACAGTGATAATCCTAAGGCTCTTCAGCTTCCTCACTGCACCACAGTCATAGGAACCTCTTTGCTGTTTCCCAACACACCCCGCACAGGCCAGCCTGGGATCTCAGTGCCTGCTGTTCCCTCTGTCTGGAACAAGAGCTCCTCCAGATCACATCCCAAATGTCCCCTTATCAGTGAGGCTCTCTCTGACCACCCTATTAAAATAGCAACCCCCTTTCCTGGAGCTATCTTTTTCCCAGCTTTATGCTTTTTCTCTATAGCTCTAATCAGCAACCGCCATTCTATATATTTTTCTTATGTGTTTTCTGTCTCTCCTGACTGGAATGTCAGCTCTATGAAGGCAAGGATTT
The DNA here is from genome assembly GCF_000951035.1 of Colobus angolensis palliatus. Taxonomy (NCBI): domain Eukaryota; kingdom Metazoa; phylum Chordata; class Mammalia; order Primates; family Cercopithecidae; genus Colobus; species Colobus angolensis. The sequence continues at coordinate 2,319,181 of NW_012114611.1, read as the reverse complement.
TGACCTGCTGTGCTCACTACCATATCCACAACCCTTAGAAGGACCTAAACAAGTGTTTTTTGAGGCTGGGTGTGGTGGCTCACACCTGTAATCCTAGCATTTTGGGAGGCTGAGGCAAGTGGATCACCTGAGGTCAAGAGTTCGAGACCAGCCTGACCAACATGGTGAAAACCCATCTCTACTAAAAATACAAAATTAGCCAGGAGTGGTGGCGGGCGCCTATAATCCCAACTACTCGGGAGGCTGAGGTGAGAGAATTGTTTGAATCTGGGAGGCGGCAGATGCAGTGAGCTAAGATCACGCCATTGCACTGCAGCTTGGGCAATAAGAGCGAAACTCCATCTCAAAAAATTAAATAATATTAAATGTTCATTGAGTACATGGATGACTAGATGGATGGATGAATGATATTCCATGCACTTTCTCCATGCTTTAAACTGTTCAAGATCTTTTCACATCCCTAATTCCATCTGATCTTCACCAAAACTCTGAGAAACTAGTCCTGTGGCCCCCTGGTGCACAAGACAGATTTGAAAGGAAAAATATATATAAACAAAAACTGATGTCCATGGCAGTTTTATATGGCTGGCCCAAGTTATAGAGATCGTGGTAACCAAATCAGTCCCAGATCCCACATTTCCTGGAGGAAATGCCATTAACTAAGGTGGGAGGACTCCATGATGATACCTTTAGTGTGACTCCTGGCTGAGCCCAGGTCAGAATAAGATGAGGCTGAAAGCACTGTCATCCATGCATACCTGTGTCCCCACCAGGGCCACACTCCTCTATGCTCACAGAGTACCCTGAGGGGTCCCTTGTACTCAAACCTGCTGAACTAACAGCACTGACATTTGTACTCACTAGGGGACAGGATGGAGGAACACCCAGCACTTGCCACAGGTGGCCACAGAATGAGAGCTCAAGCCAGATGCATAGCACTCAAAGCAGATACCCAGGGACCCACAAGCAGAAGGCAGGCTGGGGAATTCTCCACATACCCCAAAACTCCCATCCCTGGGTCACCCTCAGCCAAGTTCTGCCGGCATCCCTTCTCCTATATCCCACAGAGCAGTATGTCCTTCGACCTTCTTTTGTTTTTTTGTTTAAGACGGAGTCTCACCCTGCCCCACCCAAGCTGGAGTGCAGTGGCACAATCTTGGCTCACTGCAACCTCCGCCTCCCGGGTTCAAGCAATTCTCCTGTCTCAGCCTCCCCAGTAGCTGAGATTACAGGCACCTGCCACCATGCCCAGCTAATTGTTGTATTTTCAGTACAGATAGGGTTTCACCATGTTGGCCAGGCTGGTCTGGAACTCCTAACCTCAGGTGATCCGCCTGCCTCGGCCTCCCAAAGTGCTGGGATTACAGGCATGAGTCACCATGCCTGGCCCCTTCAACCTCTTAACATCACCAACAGCACCATCTGGAAGGACGGATCAGGAATACAAGACTTTTGGTCAGGCTGGCATTTGGAAAAGGTCACCAAAGAAAGCCTGGCTCTTCAAAATACTTCATTAGAAGCATGATCTTTGGCATGAGACCAGGTTCTAAACCTTAGTGTGATTATTTGCTAGCCGCACTGCCTTGGGCAAGTTATTTAACCTCTCTGTGTCAGTACCTTCATCTGTAAAATGGAAATAATAATTGTCCTCTGGAAAGAATCTAATAATGCCTGACATGAAGTACACACTTGAAAAATATTAGTTCTTCTCCTCACTCTACAACATTTTAAACCCAAATCTCTGTCAGCGTCAAGAGATGGAAAGATGAGAAACTCATGAGCAAGAACACACATCTTTCTAGCCAGTCAGATGCCTGGTTCTATCAGTCCCTGTGTCCTTGGCTGTTAGTCCCCAGAGCTGCTGGAGACAGAGCCCAGAGTGAGCAGGTTTCCCACCACCATCCAGCACCCACAACATTTTGCTTCAGCCTCCCCTCATTCACCAGTCCCCTTCCCTGTTCTTATCTCCCCCCATACAATCCCCCACCCCCACCACTGGCCCAGACCTATTCCCAAAGGACTAGTTTCTGGCCAGGTTCCCAGCCCCCTGGAAACACATCCTAGCATCTGGCTCATACCCACAGAGAAAGGGGCAGACACTATCCAGGAGAATGCATGACCCTCCCAGGAACACTCTGACTCCCTAAGGGGATAGCTTCAGAGCTGTGTAATTGTCCAACCAACTGCAACCATCCCACTCTGGGCTCCACTCCAGGCACTGCCCATACCCGAGAACTTGCCGGCCTCCCAGCATTTCTGGCACCCCATGCCAGACTAGTATGGCAGGGAACAGGGGAGAGCACTGTTCCAAGCCACAAAACTCTATATGGTCCCCCAACCCACTTTGTCCAGCAACCCATCACTATGAGAGCCCTGGGAGCACACACCACCTCCCTCCTCCCCAGAGTCAGGCTCCTAAGCCTTGTGCCTCTGACCTCCTCCTTTTCTGAGTGTTGGTCCATTTGCTCTGTCACAGACCTGCTGCTCTTCACACCACCGGCTCCCACAGCCGGAGCCATGTCCCATTCAGCCTGGCAGGCCCAGGCTCAGTCCCAGACCTCAAGTCCCTCCCAAACCCTGATCAGGCTGAGACCAGAGTTTGGAACTCGCCAATGCCAAGGCCCAGCCCTAAGGATGGCTCTGCCTACTGCCTTGCCAAGCCTTCCTGGCCACCTCCTGTCTATCCCATCCCCAGGGCCCATCTGCCCCTGCCCTCCTTGGCAAAAGGAGGCTCCAGGGGATTTAAAACGACTTCAGAAAGTTCATGGCAAGAGACACTGCCCAGGCAGGGCCCAGCAGTGCCAGCACCACCCACCATACTGGGACGTGGGCCTCAATTCTTCAATTCTGGGCCTTTCCAGATGTAGAGGAGACTACCCAGGGCCTGTATCTGTCGGTCCAGTGCCCGCTGCCGCCTTCTCCCATCCCCAGTCCTCCCTCTTCCTAAAGATTACAGAGGGCTCCCACATCAAGCCTTACTGTGCAGCCCCTACCAGGTCCCTCCAGCTTACAGGGGTAGTCTGGTAAGGGGAGGATATGGGCAAAGAGCCTCCCATGCCTGATTCCACCTCTAGCCTTTCAGTCGAGCCCAAGAGTCTGCTTTGAATAAGTCAGCTCCCCTGTCCACCCTGCAGCAGGCCTTGGGGGATGTGGGGAGCCGACCCCACCCCTTTCATTCCCAAGGTTTGGGGTGAGGGGAAGGAGAGGGACTCCCGCAGACAGAGGGCATCCCTCCCTCTGCCCAGGCCGGTTCCTCTCCCCTAAATGGAATCTCCCCCAAACTCGGAGACTCACCCCACAGCCCCGCAGCAAAAAACTCAGGCCAGCCCCTCCCCCAGTACGTGCCAGGTCCTCCTGGCCTCCGGGCAAGCCTGGAACTCGCCCCGTGGAGGGAGGCCGGCGGCGGGCGACGCGGGTGGCCAGCGCCGGACCTAGGAGACCTCGATCCCACTGCCTCCATGACTTCCCTTTGCCAACCCCAACTCCCTCGGGCAACCCGCCAAACACTGCCGAGACGACCCGTCCCAGGCTTCGGGGCCCCCACCCACAAACTGCTATTGGGAGCCGCTCGGGAGCGTTCCAATCCTGGAGCCCCGGGAGCCCGGGCGGTCACTTCCCCAGCCCTCCGCACGCTCACCTGCC
>NW_012114611.1:2314913-2315474 GCF_000951035.1 Colobus angolensis palliatus | reverse complement strand
CGCCGTCCGCCGTCCGCCCGGCCCTCGCCCCCTCCCGAGCTGTCCAGCGCAGCCGCCCTCTACCCCGGATCCAGAAGTCCCCTCCCCGCTGGCTCCCGGACTCCCCGCCTTAAAGGCACAAGCTCCTTTTGTCTGGGCACCCCCCTCCCCCTCCCCAGAAGCGGGGGCCGAGTCGCCCACTCCCCTTCCTAGTAGCGGGGTAGGGGCGCAGGAGGCCAAATAATGGGACCCCTCCCTCCGCGCGCCCCCTCCTCTCCTCCGGCCGCTTCCTCCCCCAGTCCTGAGAAGACAAGCGGCTACTGTTCTGGGATCAAGACCCCGGGGGGAGGGGACCTCGCAGCCCGGTCCCCTTCCCTTCACCCCGGCCGCCTCCTCCTTCATTCCTCTCCCGCCCTCACCCCGGGGGTCCCCAAGCGCGCCCGCAAACCCACCTCTCACGGCTACATCCCCCGCCCCGCCCACCAAGGGTCGCCTTCCTTCCTGTAAGGGTCGCAGGGGTTGGGCCCGCGCCCCGCGCCCACTCTTCATCCCCACGTCCTCACTGCCCCGGCCCCTGTTCCA
>NW_012114611.1:2305967-2314733 GCF_000951035.1 Colobus angolensis palliatus | reverse complement strand
AGCCCCAGCCCCCACCTAGCCATTCCCGCCCTGCCTGTCACGGCCCTGCGCCCTCCCGCGGGAACTCAGTTTAATAATTAATTAAGATCTCATTCCACAAGGCGCCAGGTGTGTGCGGCCTGCTTGCCCGCACACCACTTCTTTCCTCTTCCCCCAGCCTCTGGGGCAGCGGCCCCGAGGCGAACCTGCTGGACCCAGAGCCCAGTGGAGAGACCCAGGGAAGGGGCACTCTCCCTGCCGCCCCCCGCAACCCCCCGCCCCATTCTCTAGGAGCCCCTCCCCCGCACCTGCCAATTTGCAGCCTCGCCCCCAGGCACCTTTTACCCAAAGGGCTGTGCTTATCTGCTGGGGGTTGGAGGGGCTGCTGGGGTGCATTGCTAAGTGAACGAACTGAGGAATTAGGACTTTTATTTATTTCCAGCATGGAGCAGCTGCCCAAGTTACCTGGGAGATGGGAAAATCGTGTGAAAGCTGGTTAACCTTTTGAGGATTAGAATAATGGTGGAAGCAGAAAGGAGAAGGGGGTTCACCCCCAGGATGTAGGTAGGTGAGTCTGACTTTAGAGGGGGTGCCATTCTGGAGCTGGGAGGAAGGCAGCCTGCCTGGCTTCCTTTTGAGGCCCCCTCTCCACTCCCTCAGTCAGACCTCTGGCTCCTCCTTCCAATTCAGCACTTTCTCAGGCAGCCCATTCCCCACCCAAGATCCCAAGACCTGGATATCTGAAGATGCTTCCTCCTCAGGACCAGCCCTCCCTGCAGTCTTGTCCTTCACAGCTCAAGTCTTGTCCATTCCAAATCACCACTAGGATTCCTAAGTCCAGGACAGAGCTTCAGGCAAGGAAAAGAGAAGAGTTGGGAAAGCCAGTTTCCGACATTTATCAGCCACGTGTACCTGCAAACTATATACCTTGGGTAAATCATCACTCTCTTGAAATGGGAGTAAAACCATCTGCCTTGTCTTTCTTACAGGATTTTCAGAATCAGATAGAGAAATGTTGGTAATAATGTTTGAAAATGGAAAAGTGATACTTTCTCATTTTCTCAGTTGTGCAGGCCTGGCCTGTAATTTGATCTTTGGAGCCTTTTTGCCTGACTTCAAAATTTCCTTAAAAATTGTTTTTGGTATCAAAATTTCCTCTTCAAAATACCTGAATCAGGTTATCTACCACTTACGCTTAGAATAATGTGCTCATGGCAGGGCGCGGTGGCTCACGCCTGTAATCCCAGCACTTTAGGAGGCTGAGGCGGGCGGATTAGAGGTCAGGAGATGGAGACCATCCTGGCTAACACGGCGAAACCTCGTCTCTACCAAAGAATACAAAAAATTAGCTGGGCATAGTGGCGAGCACCTATAGTCCCAGCTACTCGGGAGGCTGAGGCAGGAGAATGGCGTGAACCCGGGAGGTGGAGCTTGCAGTGAGCCTAGATTGCGACACTGCACTCCAGCCTGGGCGACAGAGCAAGACTCCATCTCAAAATAATAATAATAATAATAATAATAATAATAATAATAATAATAATAATGTGCTCATGAGTCCCATGGGGAAAATGCAAAAAACAATTGAGATAAATAGCGTAAAAAAAGGAAATTTTAGCCTGGCGCCGTGGCTTACACCTGTAATCCCAGCACTTTGGGCAGCCAAGGCAGGTGGATCACGAGGTCAGGAGTTCGAGATCAGCCTGACCAACATGGTGAAACCCCATCTCTACTAAACATACAAAAATTAGCAGGACATGGTGGCATGCTCCTGTAATCCCAGTTACTAAGGAGGCTGAGGCAGGAGAATTGCCTGAATCTGGGAGGCGGAGGTTGCAGTGAGCCGAGATTGTGCCACTGCACTCCAGCCTGGGTGACAGAGTAAGACTCTGTCTCAAAAAAAAAAAAAATTAGCGGGGTGTGATGATAGGTGCCTGTAGTCCCAGCTACTCAGGAGGCTGAGGCAGGAGAATCGCTTGAACCCGGGAGGCGGAGGTTGCAGTGAGCAGAGATCACGCCCCTGCACTCCAGCCTGGTCAAACAGAGCGAGACTCTGTCTCGGAAAAAAAAAGAAATTTATATTTTGGAATGGAAGGCCTTGTCCTTCATTTTATTTTAAAATGAGAAAAAAAAAAATTGGACACCATCCAAGTAAGCTGGAGAAATATGCTAGGGGTCCTTCTCTGGGCACTGGAAATCCCACTGGCCATCTCTACCCTAGAGTGTGCGTGGTGTGTTCATCTGGCCTCCTACATTCCATTTTCAGTTCCTAAAGGGCAGGGCCACCATCAAATCTATTTCTAGCACTATAGAATATTAGGACTTTTCTTTTTCTTTTTTCTTTTTTTTTTTTGGGAGACAAGGTCTTGCTCTATTGCCCATGCTCACTGCAACCTCCACCTCCCAGGCTCAAGTGATTCTCCTGTGTCAGCCTTCTGAGTAGCTGGGATTACAGGCGCCCACGACCATGCCTAGCTAATTTTTGTATATGTAGTAGAGACAGGGTTTCTCCATGTTGGCCAGGCTGGTCTCAAACTCCTGACCTCAGGTGATCTGCCTGCCTCTGCCTCCGAAAGTGCTGGGATTACAGGCATGAAGCCACCATGCCCAGCCTTAGAATCATTTTTTTTTTTCTTGAGACCAAGTTTCGTTCTGTTGCCCAGGCTAGAGTGCAGTGGCACAATCTCTGCTTACTGCAGGTTCTGCCACCTGGGTTCAAGTGATTCTCCTGCCTTAGCCTCCTGAGTAGCTGGGATTACAGGCACATGCCGGACATGAATATTAGAGTCTTAAGTTCCTAGAGGGCAGGGCCACCATCAAATACCTATTGCTAGCACTATAGAATATTAAGACTTTTTTTTTTTTTTGAGACAAGGTCTCGCTCTGTCACCCAGGCTGGAGTGCAATGGCACAATCTCAGCTCACTATAACCTCTGCCTCCTGAGTTCAAGCGATTCTACGTCAGCCTCCCAAGTAGCTGGAACTACAGGTGCGTGCCACCATGCCCGGCTAATATTTGTATTTTTAATAGAGATGGGGTTTCACCATGTTGCCCAGGCTGGTCTCGAACTCGAGCTCAAGAAACGCACCTATTGTGGCCTCCCAAAGTGTTGGAATTACAGGCATGAGCCACTGCGCCTGGCCAATTGGAAGGTTTTAACTCTAACAAAGAGAAGAAAAAGAGAGAGAGGCAGTCAGCAGGAACTGTATTTCTCCACGTCTACCTTGCTTGATCTCAATGACCTTTTTTTTTTTTTTTTTTTTTTTAATAATACAGACCACAGTCACACGAGTGATGTATTTTCAATCTCTCATTTTCAGGAAGAGGAAACTCTTACAAGCAGAATGTATTATATGTAAATGCAAGTTTCACACAGCCAAAAGTGTATCTGGACAACATTCTATAAATAAGCAGTGTTGAAAACATTCTGCAATGTAACTAATGGATAGGCTTGAGTGCCCTGAGCCTTCCTTGGGTTGTTTGGGTTACAGCTAAACTAGCCTCCGCCTACGCCCTTTTACAAAGCAAAGATTCCTTTTACAATGCAAACAACCATTCCCTAACTTTTCTATCTTAAAGATCAAAAGTCTGCACAATTTATTTTCTGAAAGTAAGAAAGACATATAAAAAAAATTCACGGTTGGGTGTGGTGGTTCACGCCTGTAATCCCAACACTTTGGGAGGCCAAGGTGGGCAGATCACCTGAGTCCGGAGTTTGAGACCAGCCTGCCCAGCAAGGTGAAACCCCGTCTCTCCTAAAAATACAAAAATTAGCCAGGTATAGTGACACGCGCCTGTAGTCCCAGCTACTTGGGAGGCTGACGCAGGAGAATCACTTGAACTCAGGAGGAAGAGGTTGCAGTGAGCCGAGATTGCGCCATTGCACTCCAGCCTGGGGGACAGAGTGAGACTCGTCTCAAAAAGAAAAAAAAAAATCACATTCATTCAATCTAGCAAATATGCCTTTTCCATTTCACTACCCCTAACATCACTGCTGCCACCACCACCACCACCATCACCACTCCAGAGACTCACAACCCCTTCTAGTCCCAGGGTTGGAATAGGCTCTGGCCAACTCCATTTCCACCGCCACCACCACTTGGGAATGGGCTCAACTCCGGGGGTATACAAAATCCCTTCCCCATCCCCTTAGATCCATTATTCATTCATCCCATAAATATTTATTTATTTATGAGATGGAGTCTCGCCCTGTCTCTCTCACTACTGTGTGTTAGGCACTCTTCTAGTAGTAGGTGCTGAGGATACAGTAATTGAACTCAGCAGACAAAGTTCCTCGTCTCATTAAGCTTACCTTCTAGTGGGAGGAAACAAGAAATAAATGAATAGATGAGGCTGGGTGTGGCAGCTCACACCTGTAATCCCAGCACTTTGGGAGGCTGAAGCACAAGGATCACTTGAGCCCAAGAGTTTGAGACCAACCTGGGCAACATGGTGAGACCCCATCTCTACAAATAAAATTATTTAAAAACCTGAAAAAATGATGAGCCAGGTGCCTATAATCCTAGTGCTTTGGAAGGCTGAGGCAGGAGGATTGCTTGAGCTCAGGAGTTTGAGACCAGCCTGGTCAACATAGTGAGACCTCATCTCAACTAAAAATTTAAAAAATTAGCCAAGCGTGGTGCTGTGCACTTCTGGTTGCAGCTTACTCAGGAGGCTGAGGCAGGAGGATCACTTGAGCCCAGGAGGGCAAGGTTGCAATGAGCCATGATTGCGCCACCGCACTCCAGCCCGGGTGACAGACTGAGACTCAGTCTAAAAAAAAAAAAAAAAAAAAGAATAGATGAGAAGATAGTCAATTACAAGTGCTATGATGACAATTAGAACCCAGGATGGATAGGAAGTGGCTGGGGGAGAAACCTAGGTACGGCTGTCAAGAAAGGTCCCTATAAGGAAGTGCTATGTACATGCAGACCTGAATGACGAGGAGTCAACCATGCAAAGAATCTGGGTAAAGAACATTCCAGTCAGAGGGAACAGCTAATGCAAAAGCCCTAAGGCAATAGCAAGCTCACTGTGCTCAAGAAACAGAAAGAAAGTCAGTGAGGCTGAAACCCATATGTTGAAGGAAGAAAGTATAAGATGAGGCCGGGCGCGGTGGCTCAAGCCTGTAATCCCAGCACTTTGGGAGGCCGAGACGGGCGGATCACAAGGTCAGGAGATCGAGACCATCCTGGCTAACACAGTGAAACCCCGTCTCTACTAAAAAATACAAAAAACGGCCGGGCGCGGAGATCGAGACCATCCTGGCTAACACAGTGAAACCCCGTCTCTACTAAAAATACAAAAAAACTAGCCGGTCAAGGTGGCGGGCGCCTGTAGTCCCAGCTACTCGGGAGGCTGAGGCAGGAGAATGGCGTAAACCCGGGAAGCGGAGCTTGCAGTGAGCTGAGATCCGGCCACTGCACTCCAGTCCGGGCGACAGAGCGAGACTCCGTCTCAAAAAAAAAAAAAAAAAAAGAAAGTATAAGATGAGGTCAGAAAGGGAGGCATGCCCTAGCTAGTGGAGAAGCTCTTAGACCAGGGAGAGGAGTTTGGATTTCATTCAAAGTGTAATGAGGTGTTAAGCTCCAAAGTGGCACGATCTGATTTATGGTTTTAAAGGATCATGGTAGCTGCTGAGTGGAGAATAAATTGTGGGATCAAGGGATGCAAGGTAAACCACTTAGAAAGCTATTATAGTGGTCCAGGTGGAAACAGTGGCTTGGACAAGGATGGTGATAGAGGGCGGGGCTGTTGAGAAGTGGAAGGACTCAGGAAATGTTTTGGAGTTGGAGTACCCTAATGACCTGCCTTGGCTCTCTCTGCATGGTTTATGCATATCAAATAATTATCAACAATCGGCAAATATTTATTGAGGTCCTACCACGTCCCAGGCACTGTGCTACGCACTGGAAGCTACAGCCCAGAGGAGAAGGCCCACTCCACCTCCTTCTGCCCTACTGCCATAGGAGCTCTAGTTTGAGGAAGCTACTGCCCATCCCAACCCCACCCCATTTGCAGGGCCAGAGGCACACCTGTTACCCCACCCTACCCACCCCTGCACTCTATTCCAATGACGATCTGGAATTGATGGGGTGGGGGCAGTGTTTACAGTTGGAGAATTGATGCCATAAAAAGAAGAGTTCAAAGTCCTCTTGAAGGTCTCAGAGCAAAGACCGGGAGAGCCCAAAGCTTCCGGAGTGGAAAGGGAGTACAGCTAGGGCCATGAGGATGAGACAACTCTTGCCCACACTACTGCTAGTCCTTCTCTGGGTTCCCAGAGCCCAGACTTTCTCAGTCTTCACTATCCCATTCTGCCTGCACCTAGTCCCTCGGCCCCACCTTAGTAAATGTCTGGGTCTTGTATGCCCTCTGGTGGCACAATCATGGCACTGCAGCCCATAGTTCCCAACTTTTCACTACTCAATCTACAGTGTTCTCTGGCTCACAGCTCCTAGGGGCAGTATGGAATTTCTGGAAATCAGGGAAGGGCTGGAACACTAGTCTCTGGGTGTTGGAAGGATGAGCTAACTCTCCATCTAGTTTTATACGCAATGCCAGATTCATCTTTTATGAGTTGAATTAAGCATATTTGAGCACCTGCTGTGAGCTGATCCCAGTTACCAACATGTGCTTAGCTGACCCAAGCTACGACTGGCCACTCCCACCAAAATCTTAGAGTCTGGAGCTGGGGGCATGTGAAGAAGCAAGAGCGGTTTATAATTCATTCTGCTGTCAGCAGCAGTGTCAGAAGCCCGAACCCCACCCTCCTAGCATTCCTGCTGCCTAATTTCCCTTTGTTCCTGCCTGTTTTTTACACCTGATTCTCTGGCCTTTCTATCAGTTCTGTGAGCAAGTCATTCACTATCCTTCCAACAAATGTAATTTCTGCTCACATTAGTTGGAGTCTGTTTCTGTTTTGATAACCAAGATGACTGGTACGTGGACAATTCATCAAGCCTCTCTGGACCTTAGTTTCCCCCTTAGTAAAAAAGGGAGAATAGCAAAGACTTCCATGTGCAAGGCCATTTTTATTAAACAAGTGTATTAGTTCTCTATTGCTGCATAACAAATTACCACACATTTAGCAGCTTAAAGCAACACATGTTTACTGTTTCATAGTTTCTGCCTATCAGGAGACTGAGCATAGCTCAGTGGGGTCCTCTACTTCAAGGTCTCACAAAGCTACAAGCAAGGTGTTAGCTGAGGCTTCAGTCTCATCTATGGCTGGAATAAGGAAGGATCCAATTCCAAGCTCATGTGGTCATTGATAGGATTCAGTTCCATACGGGCTAGGCTGCTGGACTGAGGGCCTCAGGCACCTTTCCCCTTAGGCCTCTGCCACATGGCATGTCTTCATCCAAGCTAGCAAGAAGAGAGCCCTCTAGCAAACAGAAGTCATGGTCTCTTACAGCCTCATTACGGAAGTACCATCCATCACTTCTGATGGATCAGAAGCAAGTCTCTAGGCCAGCCCACAGTCAAGGGAGGAAATTACTTAAGGACATGAAATACCAAGAGGTGGGGATCATTTGTGGCCATCTCAGATTTGCCTGCCACAATGTGGTAGCTGTTAGTCATCTTTCAAGGACTCCTCAAAATGCCACTTCCTTCTTGAGGGCTTTTTAAGTTCTTCCCCTACCCAAACCCATCAAAGTTAACCCCTCTTACAGATAATGAAACTTGAAAATGCACTGGATATTAGATGGATTTGTATTCAATTGTGTTAGAGAAGGGTAATGGTTATTTTGACACTAAGAAATTCCCCTAATTTTAACTTTTATTTATTTATTTAAATTGACAAATAAAAATTATATATATACACATAAATTATGTACAACATGTTTTGAAATATGTATACATTGTGAAATGGCTAAATCAAGCTAATTATGCATCACTTCACATGCTTATCTTTTTTTTTGGTGGTGAGAATACCTAAAATCTACTCTCTCAGCAATTTCAAGTATAAGATGCATTGCTATTAACTCTAGTCACCACGTTGTGCAATAGATCTCTTGAACTTATTCCTCTCATCTAACAGAGATTTTGTATCCTTTAGCCAACTTCATTTCGGCCCAATCCTCCCACTCCCCAGCCTCTGGTAACCGCCATTCTACTTTTTCTACGAGTTCACCTTTCTAAGATTCCACATATAAATGAGACCACGGCCAGGTGCAATAGCTCACGCCTGTAATCCCAGCACTTTGGGAGGCTGAGGTGGGTGGACCATGAGGTCAGGAGTTCAAGATCAGCCTGGCCAACATAGTGAAACCCTGTCTCTACTAAAAATACAAAAATTAGCCAGGTGTGGTGGCAGGCACCTGTAGTACCAGCTACTTGGGAAGCTGAGGCAGGAGAATCGTTTGAACCCAGGAGGTGGAGGTTGCAGTGAGCCGAGACTACGCCATTGCACTCCAGCCTGGGTGACAGAGACAGACTCTGTCAAAAAAAAAAAAAAAATCACGTGGCATTTGTCTTTCTGTGCCAGGCTCATTTCACTTAGCATAATACCCTCCAGGTTCATCCATGTTGCCATAAATTGCAAAATTTCATTCTCTTTTTTTATGGCTGAATAGTATTACATAATGTATATACTGTATATGCATTTTCTTTATCCATTTATCTGTTGATGGACACTTAGGGTGATTCCATATCTTGGCTATTGTGTGTATGTGTGTGTGTGTGTGTGTGTGTGTGTGTTGTTGTTGTTGTTTTTCTGAGACGGAGTCTCACTCTGTCACCCAGGCTGGAGTACAGTGGTGTGATCTTGGCTCACTGCAACCTCTGCC
>NW_012114611.1:2303586-2305053 GCF_000951035.1 Colobus angolensis palliatus | reverse complement strand
AAAGCCAAGCATGGTGGCTCACACCTGTAATCCCAGCATTTTGGGAAGCCAAGGTGGGTGGATGGCTTGAGGGCAGGAGTTCAAGACCAGCCTGGCCAACACGTTTAAACTCCATCTCTACTAAAAATACAAAAATTAGCTGGGGTGTGGTGGTGCACACCTGTAACCCCAGCTAGTCAGGAGGCTGAGGCACGAGAATTGCTTGAACCCAGGAGATGGAAGTTGTAGTGAGTCGAGATCATAGGGCGAGACTCTATCTCAAATGAAAAAAAAAGAAAAGATATTTTAGAGTAGTAAGGAGACGGTCATAGGGACATCCTCCCTTTTATTCCCAGTCTCCTTGGCTAAGTAGTTGCCATGGAAAAAGTAGATTTTCCTCTTTCCAGAAGTGGTACATGAAGCCAGCTCTGTATATGTGTGTAAGAGGTGAGAGAGACTGAAAAGATTAACAATATCAAACCTTCTCATCTCACAAGCCTCAAAGGGCCTGTATCTGAGTGCAGATAACTGAAATCAGTTTTCTCCCTGATCCTTGCCAGCACGTCACACAAATGTTTGGGAGTCAGACACTGGGGACAAGGGTTGTCTCCCCCCGACCCCGTCCCCGCACTGGAAATTTTATTTCTTTAGGATTCTATCCCAACCAGTCGCTTAAAAATCAAGTAACACAGACCTGAGGGATAGGAGCTGGGGACTGCACCTCCCTGCTACTCGTGGAGGAAAGCAGTGCGAACGAGGCAGGGGCAGGAGAGGTGGCTGAAGCAAGGCAGCAGCAGAGGTAACATGGCCACGACCTCAGAGAACCAGCTTCATCCTCTCCCAGACCCTGGCCGGAGCCCCTATGGCTTGGGGTGGGGAGTGGGAGTATCCACCCCAAGCCCTCCCCTCTCTTCCTCACACAGTCTCCTTGTGGGCTCAACCCATTTCTTCTGGCAGGAGACTGAGGCACACACAGAGGAGGAATAGAAGAGGAGGATGCAGGAGAGGCAGGCTGGTGTCTCAAATGAAGGCAGAAATGAGAGGTGTGGGCAAGGTCACTCCATCCCACCCACCCCAGAGAGGGGTGAGGAAACCACACAATCAGGCAGCATGTCGGGTATGGGGGAACAAGGCGGGGTTTAAGGCTGAGTGGCCCAGGGCAGGCAGGTCCTCGGGCCTCAGTCAAAGCCGTGCCAGTCAAGGCCATGCTCCGAGTCGTATTCCAACTTGGCACCCACGCACTTGACACAGTCCAGCAGCATGCCCTCCGCCTCCCAGGTTCAAGCGATTCTCCTGCCTCAGCCTCCCGAATAGCTGGGATTACAGGCACTTGCCATCACGCCCAGCTAATGTTTGTATTTTTAGTAGAGATGGGGTTTCTCCATGTTGGTCAGGCTAGTCTCAAACTCCTGTCCTCAGGTGATCCGCCTGCCTCGGCCTCCCAAAGTGCTGGGATTACAAGTGTGTGCCACCATGCCTGGCCACCTG
>NW_012114611.1:2297956-2303346 GCF_000951035.1 Colobus angolensis palliatus | reverse complement strand
CTCCTGGGTTTACGCCATTCTCCTGCCTCAGCCTCCCAAGTAGCTAGGACTACAGGCGCCCGCCACCAGGCCCGGCTAATTTGTGTGTGTGTGTGTATTTTTTAGTAGAGATGGGGTTTCACCGTGTTAGCCACGATGGTCTTGATCTCCTGACCTCATCATCTGCCCGCCTCGGCCTCCCAAAGTGATGGGATTACAGGCGTGAGCCACTGCACCCGGCCCACCTGGCTAATTTTTAAATTTTTTTTGTGGATACAGAGTTTTGCTCTGTTGCCTAGGCTAGTCTCAAACTCCTGAGCTTAAGCAATCCTCCCACTTCAGCCTCCCAAAGTGATGGGATTACAGGTATGACCCACCACATCTGCCTCTGCTCTTTGGTCTCCTCATTTCTCTCCTTCTTTCTAAGGTAACATCCTCCCTGATTAAGAAAAAGGCCACCGGCCGGGCGCGGTGGCTTGTGCTTGTAATCTCAACTTGGGAGGCCAAGCTGGGTGGATCACCTGAGGTCAGGAGTTGAAGACCAGCCTGACTAACATGGTGAAACTCCGTCTCTACTAAAAATACAAAATTAGCCGGGTATGGTAGCATGTGCCTGTAATCCCAGCTACTCGGGAGGCTGAGGCAGGAGAATTGCTTGAATCTGGGAAGCAGAGGTTGCAGTGAGCCGAGATAGTGCCACTGCACTCCAGCCTGGGCAACAGAGCAAGACTTCGTCTCAAAAAAAAGAAAAATGCCACAGACGCTGCCTTAACCAAGTGATTGAATTTAAGAGTGCCAAACCTGCACGTTATGCACATGTACCCTAGAACTTAAAGTATAATAAAAAATAAAAAAAAATAAAAAATAAAAAAAAGTGCCAAAAAGGGGACAAACCGATATCATATGCCCTCAATGTGAGGCACTGGGAAGGACACAACATCACCTACATAGCATTCTTTTTAAGACGGAGTCCTGCCCTGTCACCCATGCTGGAGTGTGGAGGTGTGACCACAGCTCACTGTAACCTTTGCCTCCCAAGTTCAAGCAATTCTCCTTCCTGGGCCTCCCAAGTAGCTGAGATTATAGGTGTACACCACTACACCTGGCTAATTTTTTGTACTTTTAGTAGAGACTGGGTTTCACCATGTTAGTCAGGCTGGTCTTGAACTCCTGACCTTGGGTGATCCGCCCGCCTCGGTCTTCCAAAGTTCTGAGATTACAGGCATGAGCCACCTCACCCGGCCACCTATGTGGTATTCTTACCAAGAATGTTTAACTTGAGTCTAATCATGAGGAAACCAATTGAGAGATACCTCTGAGACAATTAGCCTGCATTCTTCGAAAATATCAAAGTTACGTATGGAAGAAAAAAATTGGGAAACTTTAATACGACTAGAGAGACATAATTAAATACAATACATGATGCTTTATCAGAGCCCAGATTTAAAAAAAAAAAAAAAAAACTATAAGGACATTATTGGGACAGTTGGGGAAATGTAGATTAGATAATGGTATATCACTGTTAGATTTCCTGAGTGTGATAATTCTCTTGTGGTTATATAGAAATGCCCCTGTTCTTGGTAAATACCGAATGAAGTCTTTAGGAAGGAAGTTAATGTCTGCAACTAACTCTCACATAGTTCAGCAAAAACACACACCTACATAGTGATAAAGCAAATGTGGGATAATGTTAACAGCCAGTGAATCTAAGTGAAAGGTTTATGTGTTCATTGTATTACTCTTGCAACCTTTCTGTAGGTTTTAAAATGTTCATGGCTAGGCACCATGTAATCCCAGCACTTTGGGAGGCTGGGGCGGGCAGATCGCTTGAGCTCAGGAGTTCCAAACCAGCCTGGGAAATAAGGTGAGACCCCGTCTCTTTTTTGAAAAAAAATAAAAATTAAAAAAAATATTCGAGGCCAGGCACAGTGACTCATGCCTCTAATCCCAGCACTTTGGGAGGCCAAGGCAGACAGATTACTTGAGGTCACGAGTTCGAAACCAGCCTGGCCAACATGGTGAAACACTATCTCTACCAAAAATACAAAAATTAAAACAAATTAACTGAGTGTGGTGGCACATGCCCATAGCCCCAACTACTCAGGAAGCTGAGGCAGGAGAACCGCTTGAACCCAGGAAGTGGAGGTTGCAGTGAACCAAGATCACACCACTGCACTCCAGCCTGGGCAACAGAGTGAGACTCTGTCTCAAAAAAATTTTTTTTTAATTAATTAATTAAATGTTTAAAATGTTCAAGATAAAAAGTTAGGGAGATGCCAAGCATTCACAGTTTTTATGCCAGCACGAAAGTACTCCAAATGAGGAAATTAACAGTGTATTGTGATTCCTCTACATTTCATATTTCCCATGGAGGTAGGTAGGGGGTACAAGAGTGAGTATCTACCTAATAGGCACCCTGAGTGTTAAGTGCCAGCAAAGTAGGGGCACTGAGTAATATTTATTTAGAAATAATGTGATACTTGACATTTTCCCCAAAATGTCAAATTTGTCATGGAAATTTTCAGAACATTTTTAGCATTCTTAAATTTTTTTTACAGTTGAATTAAATTGTTTTCAACTGCATGGGCATCATCAGAGTCTCATAGTCATCATAGACATCATAGTCTCGTAGCGCATCTAAAAGTCTTTAGCCAGGCATGGTGACACACACCTGTAGTCCCAGCTACTCAGGAGGCTGAGGCAGGAAGATCGCCTGAGCTCAGGAGCTTGAGGCTGCAGTGAGCTATGACTGCACCACTGTACTCCAGCCAGAGTGACAGAGCGAGACCCTGCCTCAAAATAAATGTTTTTTAAAATAAATAAAAGTCTTAATGTATTCCCATACCCATCCTGGCAAACAGGCTGGGAGCAGGGAGGCAGGGAAACTAGGAGACTGCAAAATTGTAAAAAGCCCTTTGGAATTGGCAGCAGTTATCTAGGAGGCAAGACACACAAAGGACCTGAGTCTGAGAGTCCAGGGAGTGAGAATGGAAACTTTACACTTCGGTCAACGCTGAGCTGTTTTAGAGTTCATGTATTTTCATTGTTTATTTTCTTTTTGTGTTTCCTTACTATTAGGTAAAGTTTTTTGCTCACTTGTTTAAAGTGAGCCTCTCTCGGTATGTTGAGAAGGACTAAAACAAGAGGACTATGCCCACTTTGGGGCAGAATTCCAAGGGGAAAAGAGAGCCTTCTGAGCTGCCCCCTTGGCCAACGGTGTTTTATGGAAAAGCCATTTCCGCCCTCCTCTCCTCCTCTCTGGTTGTCACTCCTCCTGCTGTCTCCCTTCTCTGGGCTCTATTCTCATCCGACCCCTGACACACACCTTTCTTCCTTCCCAGTGTGGTGTAATGAACAGATCAGTCTAGCCTGTCAAGTCAAGGAGACCTAGATTCCAACCAACTGGAATGTGACAAGGACAAACTTCAAAACTTATTCTTTTTTTTTTTAATTTTTATTTTTATGGAGTCTTGCTCTGTCACCCAAGCTGGAGTGCAGTGGCACAATCTCGGCTCATTGCAACCTCCACCTCCCGGTTTCAAGCGATTTTCCTGCCTCAGTCTCCTGAGTAACTGGAATCACAGGCACCTGCCACCATGCCTGGCTAATTTTTATATTTTTAGTAGAGATGGGGTTTCACCATGTTGGCCAGGCTGGTCTTGAACTCCTGACCTCAGGTGATCCACCCACCTCAGCCCCCCAAAGTGCTGAGATTACAGGCGTGAACCACTGTGCCCAGCCAGAAACATTCTTCCTTTCAGCAAACATTCATTAATGCTTACTCGGTGGCAGGCACAATTCTAGGCACTGGAGATACAGTGGTAAGTAAAGAAGACAGACAAAGTTCCTGCCCTCATGCAACTTACAGTCTCATCCAGGGAGGCAGGTAATAAACAAGCAGACAAAGGAATGAGATTATAGAACCTGAAAAGTGTGTTGCAGAATCTGGTTAACATACTGCATGATGGCCAGGCTTGGTGGCTCACGCCTGTAATCCCAGCACTTTGGGAGGCCGAGGCGGGCGGACCACAAGGTCAGGAGATCGCGACCATCCTGGCTAACACGGTGAAACCCCATCTCTACTAAAAATACAAAAAATTAGCCGGGCACGATGGCAGACGCCTGTAGTCCCAGCAACTCAGAAGGCTGAGGCAGGAGAATGGCGTGAACCCAGGAGGCGGAGCTTGCAGTGAGCTGAGATTGTGCCACTGCACTCCGGCCTGGGTGACAGAGTGAGACTCCATCTAAAAAAAAAAAAAAAACCACCATACTGCGTGACTCCAACTATAGGACTTTCTGAAAAACACAAACACTGGAAGCAGTAAAAACATCAATGGATGCCAAGAGTTAGGTGTAGGGAGGGATGAAGAGGAAGAGCACAGAGGATTTTTACGGCAGTGTGAAACTATTCTGTGTGATACTATAATGGTGGATACATGTCATTTAGACATTTATCCAAACCCACAGAATGTACAACACCAAGAGTGAACCCTAGTATAACTGTGGCACTTGCGGTTCAGCAGTAGAACTCCCCCCTGCCTAGTGTAAACTGTGGACTTGTGACAATGATGTGTCAATGTAGGTTCATTTTAACAAATTTGCCACTCTGCTGCGGGATGTTAATAGGGGATAGGCTGTGCATGTGTTGGGGCAGGGAGTTTGTGGGAACTCTGGACTTTCTGCTCAATTTTGCTGTGAATTTAAAACTTCTAGGTCAGGCATGGTGGCTCATGCCTGTAATCCCAGCACTTTGGGAGGCCAAGGCAAGCAGATCACGAGGTCAGGAGTTCGAGACCAGCCTGGCCAACATAGTAAAATCCCATCTGTACTAAAAATACAAAAATTAGCCAGGTATAGTGGTGCGCGCCTGCAGTCCCAGCTACTCGGGAGGCTGAGGCAGGAAAATCGCTTGAACTGGGGAGGTGGAGGTTATGGTGAGCTGATATCACACCATTGCACTCCAGCCTGGGTGACAGAGCGAGACTTCGTTTCAAAAAAAAAGGAACAGGTGTGGTGGCTCATGCCTGTAATCTCAGCACTTTGGGAGGCCGAGTCAGGTGGATCACCTGAGATCAGGAGTTTGAGACCAGCCTGACCAAAATGGTGAAACCCCGTCTGTTCTAAAAATACAAAAAAAATAGCTGGGCATGATTGTGGGCACCTGTAATTCCAGCTACTCGGGAGGCTGAGGCAGGAGAATCCCTTGAACCTGGGAGGTGGATGTTGCAGTGAGCCGAGGTTGCACCATTGCACTCCAGCCTGGGCAACAAGAGCAAACTCCATCTCAAAAACAAAAACAAAACTTCTAGGCTGGTCAGGTGCGATGGCACATGCCTTTAATCCCAGCATTTTGAGAGGCCAAGGCAGGTGGATCATCTGAGGTCAGGAGTTCAAGACCAGCCTGGCCAACA
>NW_012114611.1:2288224-2295056 GCF_000951035.1 Colobus angolensis palliatus | reverse complement strand
AAAAAAAAAAAACTAACCAGGCATTGAGGCATGTGCCTATAGTCCCTAGCTACTAGGGAGGCTTAGGTGGGAGGATCTGCCTGTACTATGCACCTCCCACGCATAATAAAAAGGAATGAAATGCTAATCACTGTGGCATCTGGGTGTGGGGGACTTTCCGGGGAGGTCCCAGTGTGCTGAGCCCATAGAAGGTCAGGGTGGAGTACCCAGCCCACGGACTGTAATGGAAAATAACCCAGGAGGTAGATTCTGAAGATCTGGGTCTGAATCCAGATCCAAGCGTTGACTAATTGTGGCCTTTGAGAAGTCATTTAATCTCAGAAGTGGAAGGGACCTAAGAGGTTCTTCCGTGGGTTAGTCACAGGGCAGGTGCCAAAACCTAGGCCACTGACCCTGTGCAGGTTCTTACTACGTGCTGCTTCCCTGTTTATGATATTCTTACCTGCAAAACAACTAACTTTGGTACAGCAATTTACATCTCATGAAGCGCAAGTGTTCCTCTTGAATTCTCACAGAACCTCTTGTTAAGCCACCATTGTTCTTTTCTAGTTTTAAAAGTAAGATTGGGAGACCAATGCGGGCGGATCACAAGGTCAGGAGTTCGAGACCAGCTTGACCAACATGGTGAAATCCCGTCTCTACTTAAAATACAAAAAATTACCCAGGCGTGGATACAAAAAATTACCCAGGCGTGGTGGCATACGCCTGTAATCCCAGCTACTCAGGAGGCTGAGGCAGAAGAATTGCTTGAACCCAGGAGGTGGAGGTTGCAGTGGCGAGCCAAGCTCGCACTCCAGCCTGGGCAACAGAGACTCCTTCTAAAATAATAATAATAATAACAATACATAATAATAAAAAATAATAAAAGTAAGAAACAGGTTGTGGGGGCCGGGCAAGGTGGATCACGCCTGTAATCCCAACTTTTTGGGAGGCTGAGGCAGGCAGATCACCTGAGGTCAGTAGTTTGAGACAATCCTGGCCAACACAGTGAAACCCCATCTCTACTACATATATACAAAATTAGGCGGGTATGGTGGCATGCACCTGTAGTCCTAGCTACTCAGGAAGCTGACCACGAGAATTGCTTGAACCCAGGAGGCAGAGACTGTGGTGAGCCGAAATCATGCCACTGCACTCCAGCTAGCCTGGCAGACAGAGTGAGACCTTGTCTGAAAGAAAGAAAAGAAAAGAAGAGGTTGTATGGGGGCCATGCAGGGAAGGGTGGTTGGAGGGTGAGGGATAAAAGACTATACATTGGGTGCACTGTACACTCCTTGGGTGACAGGTGCACCAAAGTCTCAGAAATCACCACTACAGAACTTACCCATGTAACCAAAAACCACCTGTTCCCCAAAAACTATTCAAATAAAATAAAAATAGCCCGGGCATGGTGGTTCACACCTGTAATCCCAGCACTTTGGGAGGCCGAGGCAGGCAGATCACGAGGTCAGGAGTTTGAGACCAGCCTGACCAACAAGTGAAACCCCAACTCTACTAAAAATACAAAAATTAGCTGTGCATGGTGGCAGGAGCCTGTGGTCCCAGCTACTAAGGAGGCTGAGGCAGGAGGATCCCATGAACCCAGGAGGTGGAGGTTGTAGTGAGCTGACATCACACCACTCCACTCTGGCCTGGGAGACAGAGTGAGACTCCAACTCAAAAAAGAAAAAAAGAAAAAAGAAAAGAAAGAAACTGAGGCTAGTCCAAAGGTAGTGAGCAATCTGAATTGATTGTTCAGTCAGTTACAGATCAAACTCCTTGTTCTACCTTTGCCCCCTTCTCACTATTGCAATTAACTAGTCTTAAAAAATTCTTTTTAAGTAAAAAATAAAAGTAAGAAACTGAGTTTCTGAGATAATAAATGGCTTGCCCACAACCAGCAAATGACAGAATTAGGACTTGCCCTCTGGTCTTCAGGCTCTAAATCCTGCATTCTTTCCAAGGTGCCAGATGAGGCTTGTCTAGGACCGTGACACTACCTGCACTCCTCACACCACACATGCAAGACCTTATTTTCAGGGAAGGGACAGAGGCCTCTCTGCACAGAGCATCCCTGAATGACCCTTACTGGTGCTAACTTCAGGTCATTCAAGGGAAAACCCAGACTCCTTCTGGCTCTGTGTTACTCCAGAAGCATATGAGAGTCCAGACATCCAACCCTGGGAAACCACTCCGGTCAAAAGTCTTCCAGTCTCAGGCCGGGCGCGGTGGCTCACACCTGTAATCCCGGCACTTTGGGAGGTTAAGGCAGGCAGATCACGAGGTCAGGAAAGCAAGATCATCCTAGCTAACACGGTGAAAACCTGTCTGTACTAAAAATACAAAAAATTAGCTGGGCATGGTGGCTCACGCCTGTAATCCCAGTACTTTGGGAGGCTGAGGCAGGAGAATGGCGTGAACCCGGGAGGTGGAGCTTGCTGTGAGCTGAGATAGTGCCACTGCACTCCAGCCTGGGAGACAGGGCAAGACTCCGTCTCAAAAAAAAAAAAAAGTCTTCCCGTCTCACTTCCCAACCTGGTTGCAGCCAAGTGGTTGCCAGCTCCCTCTGTCCTATGACCACCCTCCTGATCCATGATGAGGGGCCACAAGTCTTTGCCAGCCCACCTCCCTGCATCCCAGGAGGCTTCTCTCCAAGGCCCACTTCCTCAACCTTATTCAGTCCCCGCCTCTCCCCAGTATTCTCTTCCCAGGCCCCAGGACTCACACCCCCTTACAGCCGTGAGAAGCACAGTAAGAGGCAATGGTGGGCCCAAGGGGCAGCAGCTGTGAACAGCTAGCACTACGCTGTCTTCAATAATTCATTCCCAGGGAGGTTGCAGGCACCATGCCCTCACCCTGAGCTAGAGATGGCTACCACAGCTCAGATCCTTAAACTGAGAAGGGTGGGAGTCAAGGGTGGGGCAGAGGCTAGTGGGAGCAAGCAGAAAGGTACTCAGCCTGCGGGCCAGACACCGGCACCTCTTTGTTAGAGAGGGGCTCTGATCTAGGCTCAGAGCAGGGATCCTGTGAGATAAAGGAACGCACAAACTGCCGTGAGCTAGAGGGGCAGAGAGGAAGAATCCAAACACATTGCCTCACTCCCACTCCCTCCAGCTGTACGTGCCAGGGTCAGCCTCTTCCCTCACGGCTCTGACCTTCTCAAGGCCACTCTCAGCCTCTTGTCAGCAGCCCCACCCTCCTAAAGGCCCAAGTCCTCTCTGCTCCAGCTGGCATGTTTCAGTTGCCCCTACTTGAGGAACTCTTTCCCCAAAGAACTCCCACCACATGTGCCTGTAATCTGAGTCAAACATCGCAGAACCTCTTCCAAGGATCCTTACCCCCACCTCCATCTCTTTTCAGCCCAGCTTCCCTGACTAACCTCTGATGTTTACAAAGCTTGTAAACGTGTGGGGGTGGAGGAAGGACTTGAACTGACCCCTTGGGCTGTGCTGTGATTCGGAATCCTAAAGCTTTAGGAGTTTAGCAAGAGCAGTTCCTTGCTTCTAGTAAGGGAGAGAAGGTGGTAAATTCTAGGCCAGCCCCCCCATAGAGATCCTGCCACCAATGCCCCTTCCTCCATGTGGGGCAGCCCTAGAGTTCCACTCATATTCCAGGCTTATTGCTCACTGCAATCCATTCTGTGAGACTGGAATCACCTATCACGTGCATCAGCAGACCCAGAGGGGAAACTGGGATCTAAGACTAAAAGAAACACATTATCAAGCACCTACTATGTGCTAGGCTGAGCCGGATTCTGGGCAACAAGACATGAAGCCAATCACCTCAGCCTTCTCACCTTCCCCTCCTTCCCAGGTACCAGGAGGAGCCCTCAAATGCACACAGAAGTCATACTGTCTGTCCCAGGGTGAGCAAGAGTTAGGTCCTGAACCCATAGCTGACTCCCCAGTTCCTCCAGAGGCCTGATTTGGGAAGGAGGGTACAATCCTGCTGGGCACTGTCAGCAAGAAACCCTTCAGACATATTTATAGCAAATGCTGCATCAGGGGATGGAATCTGAAAGTGCCTCGAAGCATCAAATAACACCATGAGTCCAGAGGCAGAGCCCAGAAAAAGAAGGCACTGCAGCAGGAGGCACTGAGGTTTGATGTTAGAGGAACTTCCCCCAGATGTTACTTCTGGAACTGGCAATGGGGATTCCCTGTGGAAGCTACTTCCACAGGAGTTTCTCAGAAGAGAAGGGGTAGGTACCTTTTTCTGGTCTAGGTAGAAAAGATAAAAAGGGATGGACATGGTGATCGCTATCTTTGTAGTATACAGACTTTCAAATACCAAGGCCACTAAGCACAGTTGTGCAGATTATGCCTTGTTGAGGAGGCAAATGGAGACTGAAATCCAGATCAGTTACCTCCTGCTGCAGAGCTGTATCTGTACAGACTAGCCAGAGTGGCTTGCAGGGGCTCTGCCAGATATCCCAAGTCCTGACAATCTGGGGGTCTGAGGACAAGGTCAGCAGGGAGAAGGGATGAAGGCTGCCTGGGAAGCCCTGGGGGCTTGTTCGCTAGAGCTCAGGGCCTATATGGGTCAAGCTAGAGGGCAGAGCTCCCTGGAATGGATCCAGGGTAGAGGCCCCTCTCAGCAGGGTGCCCTGCCCAGACACTATGAGGTCTGAGCCAGAGATGAGGGCCCTGAGGGAGTTTGAGTGGGGAGAAAGAGGATATGTGTCTTGGGCAGGCCCTGGAGAAGGATAATCCTGCCAGTCACGTCACAGAGAAGGGCCTGGGAGAGGGCAGTTCTGGGGACCTGGAGGCTGGGCTGCTGGCTCTAGCTCTGAAGTTCCTACCTTCCCTGCCGAGCAAGGTGGCGAAGGGGCCTGTTGTCCAGCAGCTGGGGTGGAAATAAGAAAAGTAAGGGGTGTGGAATTGTCCCTGTGCGCCTCAGATTTCCTGTGACAGGCTCATGGAGGAGTAATTTCTCTTTTTTTTTGAGACAGAGACTCTGTCCCCCAGAGTCTGGAGTGCAGTGATACGGTCTAGGCCTGCCTCCTGAGTTCAAGCAATTCTCTGCCTCAGCCTCCTAAGTCGCTAAGACCACAGGCGTGCACCACCATGCCTGGGGGCTAATTTTTATATTGTTTGTAGAGACAGGATTTCACCACGTTGGCCAGGCTGGTCTCGAACTCCTAGCCTCAAGCGATCTGCCCGCCTCGGCCTCCCAAAGTGCTGGGATTATAGGCGTGAGCCTCGGCGCCAGCCTCAGAGAGAAGTAATTGATATTTCTATTTCAAAGTGGGGGCATGGTGGCTCACGCCTGTAATCCCAGTACTTTGGGAGGCTGAGGCAGGCGGATCACTTGAGGTCAAGAGTTGGAGACTAGCCTGGCCAACATGGTGAAACCTCGTCTCTACCAAAAATACAATAATTAGCCAGGCATGGTGGCACGCCGGTAGCCCCAGCTACTGGGGGGAGAATCGCTTGAACCCGGGAGGTGGAGGTTGCTGTGGGCCAAGGATCGCCACTGCACTCTGGCCTACCCGACAGAGTGAGACTCCGTCTCAAAAATAAATAAATAAATAAAAATAAAGTGGAAGGTGGAGAGATGCTTTCTAGGCTATAGGTTCAGGCAGAGAATGTGGAGGGAGGGAAGGAGAGAAGGAGCGGGAAGCCAGGGACAACTGCTTGCCTGGACCAACATCCCCTCTCCCCGCACCTCCCTTCTCCTGTGGAAACTTAAGCTGCCGCAGGGCCCAGAGGAGCTAGTCCATTAGCTGTGGTCAGCAGGGGAGTGTAGGTGGGGAGGGCCCTCTCTCCCTCCAGGTCTTCTTGCCAAATGAAAGGCAAAGCGTTTGCTCCCTCTACTAGAGTCAAAACAAAACAAAACAAAACCATAAAAACCTCCACACACATTTTTAACACACACACATAACCTCTTTCTCTCCTCTGAATGGTCGAAGCTGAGCAACTTGGGGATGGGTGGGTGGTAGGGGCTCCCTGATCTACTAGACTAGACTGCAGAGGGAGTGAGGGAGGAGGTGCCTTCCCAAAGCACTTTCCAGGTTAAATCCAGCCCCGGGAGGAGCCGGGAGTGGAGAGAGAATTTACTCTCCCCCAACTTAGCTCCCTCAGAAATGGGGGCAAGTGGAGGGTCAGCTGAGCAGAGAGGAACAATCTCCCGAGATCCCAGGGATGGGAGCACTGAGGGGAGGGGTTCGGAGAACTCCCAGGGGAAGTGGGTTAAAATAAGGGCCGGGAAGAAGGGTGGGACGCCCTCCACTGGAAAGGGGAGAGAGTTCTAGTTAATGCTGAGGGGAAGTTGGGGACCTGGGTCAGCGTGTGTCTGTCTCCATGAAGGGGGTCCGTCGCTCCCCGCCCCAGGTGCTTTGGTCTGGAAAAGGGTCCAGCATGGGGGCGTTGGGGATGTGAAGGGACCAATGAACGGTCTGTCCGCTCAGAAGGGTCCAGAAAGAGAGCCAACTGGGACTACACCCCCGCTCCCCCTTCCCCCGCCAGAACTTGGGCTTGTCCTGTTTGACGCACCCGCAGAAAGGGGCGGGAGGGGTACTGACCCGAGGAGCGGTCCCGCGACTCTGTACTCCCTGCTGCCCAGTCCCGGCCAGGACGCTGCCCGGCTTAGTTGGGGAGCCCCTCGAGACCAGGATGGAGGTAGGGACTGGCTAGGGTCCCGGAGGCGCGCGGGTGTCTCGAAGCTGCCCTACGGGGTGGGGATAAGTAGAGGGCAGCCTGGGGTCTCCTACTGGGAGTCTCGAGATGGGACTGCAGTTCCTGGAGAAAGGAGGGGGAGAGGGGTTCGTCCTGGGCTTGGGCGGTGTCTGGATCCGGGGTGCGTCCCCCCTGCTCTGGCCCGAGCAGCGCCGCCTGCTGGCAGGGCCGGACCC